>NC_090445.1:1455836425-1456145591 GCF_031143425.1 Pleurodeles waltl | reverse complement strand
CCGCCACATTACAGCATGCTATCCCTCCTGGCAAGAGATTGCCACAAGACAACTTGCAGCAGAAGAAAGGTGAGACCGGCAAATACTGCACCACTATTGTCTTGCACTGTCTTGTATGCAGGACAGTGATCTCTATTAGACAATAGAGTGATCAAGCACGAAAAAAGTATTTTTGTATAAGGTACTTTTGCATCAGCAAACGTTTAAAAAAATAATTTCCTTTTTTATCTAAACCAAGATCCTACTCTGCTGTTTCAGTTCTGTTTTTTTTTTATCCTACTAAAAATAAAAACAAATATTAAATCATGGTTGTTTTTAGAAACAACTTTAATGGTTTAAAAGTAGATAACAAGTTATGTTGTTTGTTTTCTACGTTTCTGAGTTTGAATGAAAGTCAGTGCCAGTGATGTACTTGAGAAGATGGGCAATGTTCATATTTTGAACAGATAGAAGATTGGTGAAATATAATGTATTTTCCTTTTACACTAGATGTGTTTCACCTGCTGCAAGTCTGAAGCCGACAATTACTATTTTTTATATTTCATAATCCAGTATACTGGGGAATGACCTCTGCAGCAATGTTTCTTGGAAAATATTATTGCAGTGATCATTACAAATTATGAATAAAGAGATATTTAAAGCAAATGAGATGGGTAAGAGAAACTGTGCATTGGAGAGTCCATAAGACATTGCAGGAAATTAAGCAGGTAAGTGAGAGGGATAGTATTGTGCGGGTTGCCTACAGGACCTACTGTTTGCCCAGACCCTGCATCATTCAACCCACCACAGACAGATAATACTTGATGCACATGTCCTTTAGCCTTGTGCAGTAGGTGAGGACAAACCAGGCCATCTACTTTAACCTCACAAATGGCTGACCTTTGCTACGAATTGCCTTCTCCCATGCATAGTGGAGGTTGGCCCAGTGTCCCAGCCTGTGGCCTGGCCCTTTGCCAACCCTTGGCAAGCATTCACCCATGAGCAGTGATCTTGGGCGCAGGGCCTGTCCTCCACTCAAGCCCTGCACCCCGCAGTCCAAAGTCCCCATTGTGCATGACCTTTGGCCATGTTGCAGAATGGTGGGCTGCTAGGCCTCTGCTCAAATTCAAGGGCAGTCAACACACAGTGGACATTGGTTGACATAAACTGGCTCAAAGCAGAGCAAAGGACTATTTACACAGAGAGAAGGGCATCTTTGCAGCACACTATACCTTTTGCATCGAACTGTAAATACCCCTGGAAAGCTGTGCACCCCTTTGCTTCACATTCCATGATTATGTGCCACCACAGACCCCTAGTAAACATGGCAGTGTGTGTGTGTGTGTGTGTGTGTGTAAGTTACTGTAGCATGGTTAATGCACCTGTGGTAGACCTTTGCAAACTCAGAGCTACACAGCATTTTGCTTTCCAGCACTATAAATCTATTCTCTCAAAACTTTCACATGCTGAATCTTTGTTGATATTCTTGATAAAATATGTAGTTGTATTGTTAATGCACCTTCAGCTTTATTTATCACTTCTACAGTTTAACAACAATCGACACATCAGTTTTTTACTGTGAGACTTCTTCACTCAGTTTCCTTTAATTAATTTTCCCCTCCTATTATCTTATTAAATTGTCACTTCAAGATCTTTACCGCTTAACAAGAAATTGTGAATTTCAAAAGATATGTATGAAACTTAGGGTCTGATTTAGATTTCAGCAGATGGGTTACTCCGTCCCAATGGTGATGGATATCCCGTCTGACAAAAATTTAATCCCATTATTTCCTATGTGTTTATATTTCGGCAGATGCGAGATCCGTCACCGTTGTGATGGAGTAACCTGTCCACTGAAATCTAAATCAGGCCCTGAATCACTTACCCAAAACATACAGAGGGCCTAATTACGAGGCTGACAGTCTTGAGACCACCAGCTTCTCGGTGGCATTCAGAACCAATTTTGCTGTGGCGGTCTGACTGCCACATTATGACCCTGGTGGTCAGGTCCCCAGGGTACTGCCATCTCCGCCGGGTTTGGTGATCCCAACAGTCTGACGGTGGCGGAGGTCGGAGTCAGCCATGGCAGCACTGTATGCACCTCCGCCCTGCTGATTACGACCTTGTTCTCCACCAGCCTTTTCATGGCAGTATCACTGCCATGAGAAAGGATGGCAGAGAACAGGTGCAGGGGGCCACAAGAGGGTCCCAGCACTGACCATGCTCTTGGCATGGGCAGGGCAGGGATCCCCCTGCCCAGCACCCTCGTAATGCACACTGTCTGCTGTACAGACAGTGAGCATTGCAAGTGTGCTGGTGCACCCTGCGATGGCAGCATTGCCACTGGCTAGATTGCAATGTGGCGACAATGCTGCCACCACTTTATCGCTGGGCTGACGGGCAGAAACCTTGGTTTCCACCGATCAGCCCAGCGGGAAAATCGTACTGGGCCTGGCGGGGAGGCAGCCAGCATGGCAGCAACCTTCCCGTTTGAATTTCGACTGATGGGTTATCCTGCCCGCTGAACTTGTAAAGAGGACCATAGTTCTCAAACAATACATCCTTTAACAGTTAGTGGAAAGTCTTGGAACTATGCCTATTAAAACCTTGACAAGCACATTTAACCACACATAAGTCCTCATCTGGTCTGTGGATTATTCTCCTTTGTATTATGGAATGCTAACCACATATCAATCTACAGGATAGCACTGTAATATCTGACTGGTAGTAAGTTTTTTAAAGCATTTTTTGTAAACATAGGCATTGGTTGAGCTTGGCATAACCTTACTATTTTAACTGATAAAAAAGTCCCTTTCGTCTGTGCACCACTTTTCACGATTACCTGATCAGAGCATGTCTTTAATTTCTAGTCAGGTCAAAATAGCCGGTTCTATAGGAGATTGCAAATTTAAAATCATTTGTAGCAATTGGCATAACCTCATGAGGCCTATTCAGAAATGTGAACTAATACGTAAGTAAATATTACACATTTAAGTAATTTTACTACTTTTAGCTAGTTAACATTTGTGGGTATTAAGTTACTTAAAAGTGTATATTTATATCTGAAATAGATAGTGTAGCAATATTTATAAGGGTAAAGTTACTACAGCCAAGAAGGAATAGTGGTAATTCCAGCACCACAATTGGCCAAGGGCCTTAAAATAGAACACCATGGACAACGGTTCCCAAACTCTTTAGAACCCTGACCCACTTTTTAGAATAACAAACTTTCACAAACCACTTAGCTTTAATGGACATGGAGCAGGTGATTTTGTTAATGCAACTAACGGATTGTGTGGTATTGCACCGTCACTTACAGAGAACACATTTTCATTTGAAACGACCACTATATTTACACAAACATACAGTTTTACTGATAAGTCAGTTTTGCACGCAAATGATAATGTGTGGAAATCGGGTGTAATTGAATATTTATTGTTTGTGCACAATCAATTTGTGCAGGTTGTTCGTTCTGGTCCTATCAACATCTTTGTTTCCACCATACTTCCGACACTTCAGAAATACAAAAAATAAATGAGCTTCATTTTTGCTTTTCATTTGACAGCATTTACATTTTGCTCTGATTTACAGAAAATTACTTCCTACAGGCTATCATTCTTAACAACTGTACACCAGCACGATTGTCCCGTAATTCACTTTACTTTTTTCTTTTTTTGACTGCAAGGTGAGGGGAGTTTGAAAAAAACAATCCCCATGTTAAAAAATCAACAATTTGTCAGAAGACATAGCCTGATATATTGCCTCTGACTTTGAAGTGCAGCAAATGTGACAAGATAAATCTAGAATTTAAAGGCATCTTTATTTTTTGCTTGAACTTTTGCTTGAAATGGCTCACAAACCAGCAGGGGGTCACAAAACACAATTTTGTAGACACTGCCATAGGCAATAATATTAAATTGAAATACTTTATTTAAAATATTTAAAAATCTAGATGAACTAAATTGAATGTTAAACACATAGCAAATATTGGAAAATACATTTCATTTAATGATAAAATATTTTAAAACATTTTTTAAATGTTAAACTAAATGCAACATGAACTTTGTTTTAAATTCTATACATATAGTTTGTAATTCTTACTAGGCATTCTAAATATGAACATAGTACTTCAGGTGGGGTAATATATATTTGAAAAGGTTTTTTTTCATTCTGAAATATGTAAATCAATTATGTAAGTATTTAATAAAATGAGTTAATAGTTTAAAGCTAGTGATAATAACTTTTCACATGTAGTTGGAGGTATCCACGAACAGGTAGAGATTTCTGTATGGTGTAGTGCAGGGAAATGTGTAAAGGTTTACTAAAAAAATAGAAAAAATATTTGAATGGAAAGTATTAATGTTAAATAATTTTAAACGTTTGTTTGAATTGTAGAACAAGACAAAAAGTTACAACATCAATAACATAATTTAAATGCTCAATGTAAATATTTTAAATGACATTACAATTATACTTCTGAATTATCAAAAGCCCACGTACAGCTCGAAACCATTTTTATTAAATATTAAATAATTATTAAATTAAATGTGATGTAGAGAATTAGTTAAAAGTAGTTTAGTTGTATTTTAATAAAAATGTATGTTACAGTAATGTTTAACTTTAGAAAAGATAATGTTTAAAAAAGATGAATAAAATGTGTCAATAATCTGTATTATTTTTATATAGTTTTTAAAATTAAATTAGAACCATTGATAATTTTAACTAGTTTAACTAATTAATTTAATTTAATCTAATGTTATTTCCAGGTTTTATTTTAATTTCATAACTCCATTATCTTCTATGGGAGTTGGCCATGGTTGGTGCTGGACTTACTGCAGCTCTGAGCTGGCGTACATTTATTACTATTTTGGGTTATTTCTGGATGTAGTAACAATAGAAGTGCAGCTTGTGAATAACAATGGGATTACTCTTATGTGGGTGGATGCATGCACCTCCCTAAATCCTTCCTTAATCCTTTCTTAGCTCCTCCTTAGTCGTCCTGTAACCCCTCCCATTATGTAATGTGTGTTCCCCATTTTTAGGCCACTCTATTCTGCCCCACCCACATTTACTACTAAAAAGTATATCTCCTTTTGTGAAAACTATCCAGTTGGGGTGGAGATCTCTACACAGGAAAAGATAGGAGAGGCCGAACCTCTCCAGGTAGGTATGTGAATAGCATTCTGTAGTATGCTGGTCATACTATTGTAGTACCGCTAATGTACTACAAATGCAGTTTATGAATAGGCCCATATATTTTTAAAACAATTACTGTAAATCATGTTCTGCAATGTCTTGTGATGCTGTTTTCTTCCACTAGACACAACCACAATTGATTGGCTACCTCTCAGTGTACCTTTATTAGGGGTGGGCGGAATTTTTATTCTGCCAGCTGAATTGGAGGAATTTAGTAATTCTGCATTACTCATGTAACAAGGAATTACCAATTCAGCGCTCTGCACTGTAATGTTTTTTAAACAGGGCTGAAAGAAGGAGTAGTCCCTCCTCTACATTAAACTTTAATGAGCAGTGATTTTTTAACATAGCAGGCTGCTCTCTCTTCCAGCCATGCTTAAAGTGCCACTGCAGTGGTATTGCACTAGGGTGTATGCACTGAACTGCAGAATTTTAATGTAATTCCACAGAATTATGAGAAATGAAACTTCACCAATTCTACCCCCTTCTAACCTTTATTTGTAACCTCACATTTTGCTCTACTTCAGAGATAGCAGCTGATCGGAATAACAGTATCTTAAAACAATAACACTTCTATTCAAATCACTGTTTAATGGAGGGGACTCCTCCTTGTGCAGTTCTTTCCCTGAGGTTCACAGGAACTCCAGTGAAATGGTTCGTACATGGATGGTTGGCCAGTCCTTTGTCTTCTGAGTTCTTAAATATGCAAGATCTTTCAGTGGTGACGGGAAAATGGGGTTGCCTAATGTGGACATTACATGGTTTGTCATCCATAAAATGAAATTACATTCACTTCTACGTTTGGTGGTAAGCAACCAGATGTAACGATTAGGTATTGCTTTGTGGAGGAAATGATTTATGCACAGTTACTAATGTTGCTTTATCATTCAAAATGAAAGAAACTTTTGGAAAATTAACACTGCTTTTTACCCACAGAGCCTTTGCATTTATTCCAAAATCTGTCAAAGGCAAAAGTGGAAATTGGCTGACCAGTTTCCTCTACAAATTGAAATATGTCAGAAACATGTCAACAGACTGATTTCGATATACCTGAGGGACCACGGCATGTGATGCATCTAGAACAATAACATTCAGTTCGACATGCCTGAATTTTTCTGAACAGATGGAGTGCATTTATCAGCAAAGGGGAATATATTTTTCAGCAGTCAAAGAATGAGTCCAGTTTCATCCATCTTTGTTTTAGAATAGCATTTTATTTGTTAACAAAAAACATTTGTTTACTATATTAAGGGTCCAAATGGCTCCCATATTTCCAAGATAAAACCTGTTTTTTTGAGTCAGACATTTCCCATAGCTCCCTTGTTGGTTCTATGGCTCATTCAAAATACAAAAAATATAAATGATGCCATTAATTCCAGAAGAGGAAACACTTAGCCACAGCATTTGTTCAGAAGCCAGGCCCTGCACTGGCTACAGTGGATGTGGGCTTCAGAGACTGGCCTCCAGTATGGTACCACACCTTACCCTGCACTAGCATTAAATTCCCTCTATTCTTGCTCTCGAACATTTGCCACAGAGGTGGTGCTTAGGGCCTGTCCTCCATTTGAGCCCTGCCATCCAACATAGGTCTCTCTCTGATGCTACATGTTTCCTTTGAAACTGTATAGAGAAAGCACACAGGGTCAGCCTCTATTCCACCCTGATGCGAGCCTCTGTTCCCATGTTGTGCATGGTTTTTAACCACCTCAGGCCAGGCCCTGCCCCCACCATCCATGGGTGTCCAACCTGCACTGCACACAGCCTTTGGCCAGACACAGAGTGGGGGTGCAGGGCATAGCCAGAGGCCCTATGCCCCTCCCTCCATGGGCATATAACCTCTCCTGTGCCTTTGGCTATGTGCTACAGCGGTTACCAATAGGACCTAAAGTGTCTAACCTTACTGGATTTTTGGTTCCAGAACTGGTTTTGCTGTTTCCCAATAGGCTAACATCTTTCTTTAAAGCTTCCCTTAATGTCACTCTACCTGTTAAATGATTCTTACAAGTATTGCAATACCAAGATTGGTTCTGTGGTATGGGGAGATGCTGTACGACTTGCCAAGGATCTACAGATTCCACTAAACCAATCTGTATTTACACTGGGTTTCCTCTGGGGGCCCCCACATCGGTATTGGGGTT
The DNA here is from genome assembly GCF_031143425.1 of Pleurodeles waltl. Classification (NCBI taxonomy): domain Eukaryota; kingdom Metazoa; phylum Chordata; class Amphibia; order Caudata; family Salamandridae; genus Pleurodeles; species Pleurodeles waltl. The sequence goes on along the minus strand of NC_090445.1, from coordinate 1,456,138,278 downwards.
CACCATTTTGTAAATGTGTCGTAAAATCAAAAGCAACATTTTCTTCTCATGCTGTGGCCAGCCAATCAGATTTTTCTGGTACCATTGATCCATCTTTGGAGCCATAGTACTGAAATGGCAGATGGGAGTAAAAGCTTCCCCGGTCAATCAGAACAGAGTATGTTTTTTCCCAGAGGTCAGCTGTACCCAAACCATGGACTCTCTGGGACTGCCCCACAGGACCTGGGGCAGGATATACCTACCTCCCCCTTATGTTATATTTTGTTTTAAAAGCTTAATATCACCAAAAGTACTGACTAGATTTATGCCAAATCACACAAAGTATGCTTTTTAGATCAAGATATAGAATCCTGCCAAATTTGGTGCAATTCCTTTTAGCAATTTTTGCGGAAGTGTTTCTTTAAAAGTCTATGGAAAATGCATGGAGATTTTGGGCCTCATTACAACTTTGGTGGTCTCAGGACCCCCCGTGCTGGCAGTGGCAGTCGTACCGCCAACAGGCTGGCAGAGAAGACCGCCAAATTATGACCATGGTGGTATTCTCAACAGAATGCAGACAAAGCACCGCCAGCACTGCCACTGCGGTCCGACCGCAACGGATTACAAAAGGCACCTGCAGGCAGAGAGTAACCCCATTTCTGCAAAACAGATTACGAAGCAGCACACTGCCAAGGTTTCCGTTGTGGTCGCCCCACCAAGGAAGCCCAGGCAGAAACAAACTGCATAAAAGCAGACACTCACCTTCAGGAAGCCATACTCATCCGGAGCCGTCAAGGAACCAGAACTAGATGTCATCCCGCTTCTTCTGTTTGAACAAGGACTACGGAATCTTCCTCTCACCAACGTAGGTGCACACGCTTATCTGTTACTGTTGGTTATTGTCAATGTATGTACACTCACACAATATACCATCTGCAAGGGGGTGTGAGGGCAACAACCACATGCTACTACACACTGACACGTACACTCACATACAGCCACAAACACCCTCACATAAACAGTACACACACTACAGCCGACACACACACATCAAAAACACACACTTGGACACTGAAACACAGCATAGGCTGAGTCACACACAAGACCACACAACACCACAACACATCACAACAATACCACACCATCGTCAATAAATTGGCAAGCACTCACACTAGACACTACCCAGGGACACATCACACATACAACACAACCCACAACCAACAGGAAATGAACACACACAATCATACGACCATACAGCTTACCAATTGACATACACATCACACACAGCACATCATATCTATCATACCATAGACTAACCATGTGCACGCACAAAGTCAAAGCCACTCAACACAGAAACAAATACATGTCAACAAAAACACTACTCAATAGCATGACAACAAAATGTTTTGAACAGACACATGCCCATCACACAACACACACACTATCACTGTGGGACAAAAGCACTGCACACAACTTCACATACTGCCCAAACAATACAGGTAGAACAAACACCACACACACACACAAATACTGACACACAACCAATGTCAGCAAGTAACAACTCTACACTAGGAAATAAAATGCATGACAAAGATCTAACCTCAAAACCAACAACAGGTTGGTCAATATATATTGATGATTTCATAATTGTAAATTCAAAGGCCATAGGCCAGTCCATAGTCAAAAGTATATTTACATAGAATGCACATATGTGTGCCCTGAACTTGACTCCTGACTGCCATGTAACCTTCACAGGTAGGGGCATCAAGCGGGCAGGCATCCTCAGGGATTACTTGAGAGGGGTGGCAGAGGGGTGGGTTTGGGCTTAGGTTTGGAAGGGGGCCTTTGGGAAGTGGCTTCGGAGGGGGGTTTAGATTTAGGCGTAGGGGAGGGGTGATTTTTTTGAGAGGGGTAGACTTCTTGGCAGGGGAGGGGCATGGGTACTTGCAGGGGGTAGGGAGGCCTTGGAGGTGAAAGGGACGGGCATGGAGAGGGAAACTGAATGTTTAGGGGTCTCACTGGGGAGGAGTAGGGAAAAGGGAAAACTCTGAAGGGAATGCTTTTTTAGACACACGGGGACAGACATTTCTAAAGGGTTTGGGTGTGGAGGGACAGGGAGTGGTTGTCTGAAGGGTTGGTGTAGATGTCTTTTGTGCATGTTTGTGGGAGGTATGCTTGTGTGTGCTGGGTGTCTGTAGGGTGGGTGACAGAGGGTGTTTATATGTCTTAGGATGAGGGGGGTGGAGGTGCTGGCGGATGTCGTGGTGGGTGGGTGGGCAACTGTCTGTAGAGGTGGTGACTGCAGGTATGGTGGATGTGCTGCATGTAGGAGTGTCAGTGGTTGGGGTGAGGGTGGGTGTGGTGACTGGGTTGGATGTCTGAGGGTCTGCTGTAGTGCTGTCTGTGGGTAGGATAGGTGTAGTGGGTGGATCTGTGAAAGTTGGTGTGATATCTGCAGGTGTGCTGTCTGTGATGCTGGGGGAGTCAGGGAAGGTTGTGACTGTTGCTGTGTGTGCATCTGAATTTTGCTTCTTTGCCTGCTGGTAGTGTGTCTTATGGTGCTTATGTCTGTCTGAGCTATCCTTGGATGTTGAGGTGGATGCATGCCTGTCTGTGTGCTTTGGCTGGGTCTGGAAAGAGGGGTTTGGGATTGGGAAGAGGAAGGTGGAGGGGGAACAGTAGACAAAGGGTGACTGGCTGTCATCAGTGTGGGGCCTGAGCCTGAAACAATCTCTGTAGGCCTGCCAGTGCACTGTGAATACTCTCCAGGAGCGCATTACTCTGCTGGATTCGAGTTGCGAGTCCCTGGATGGTATTCACAATGGTGAACTGACCCACAGAGATGGACCTCAGGAGGTCAATAGCCTCCTCACAGAGGACAGCTGAGCTAACAGGGGCTGGAGAAGACGTGCCTGCAGCAAAGATGTCCACCCTCTTGAGAGAGCGGACACGGCCAACTGGGTGGGGAGCAACAGGGAGGGCAGTGATAGAAAGGGGGGTGGAGGACAGAGATGGTGCTGGAGTGTTCCCAGATGGGACCGTCACCGCCAGGAAGTGTCCACTGGAGGAGGATTCTGAAGATGATGAAGTGGATCCTGGCTCTTGTGTGGCACTCCCCTCACCGTCAGGCTACTGGGTCCCTCCGTGTTAGTGGTATCATGTCTTGAGGTCCAGTGGCCAACAGCTTCCCCACTCAGCTGTACCCCGTCTCCTTCGCCTCCCAATCCTGATGCTGGAAAACAGAGAGGTATGGTCATCATACTCTTTTCAAACACTAACAACACACTGTACACATCAAACACATTACAACCACTTGTACCACACCCCCAGGTAGAACCAGGTTAGTGCCAACATCATGTCACAACTATATACCATCTACACCCCTACATTACAACAATGCCACACACCAACTAAGCCACCTATTGCACACCTACTATACCATCATATCAGTGGAGCTATCACAATAACCAATCCATGACAACCTGACTTGCCAACATTAGTCTGAGACCCTATCCACAGTAACATAGTCAAACAACAACCAAGCAATGGAAAATAGTGGTAACATTAATTTCAACATATCACATTCACAAAATCAACACATACCTACATTATTAACGCAAGTAAAGCACCAAGAAATTAACCTTATCATATGCCGAACACAAGACATCATGTTGCATACAAGCCAAAACCATTTCATGTCAGAGAGTCAACAACCTTCACAAAAGCTATTTGCAAACATGCAACAACTATATTTGCCTTTTCATAAATTGGAATATGATAGAGTCTAAACACGTCACCAACACATGTCCCAGTAGTAATGTAGGAAGGGATGATGCATACTTTGTAGAACTACTCATCTTTGTCACTCTCCATCTGTAAACACAGGCATGTATACTTATAGGGGCCTACTTAGCCCACAGGATGTACCCACAGACAACCCCAGGTACCATACCAATACCTTAAATACAATGGACACCTGCCATGTGTATGAAGGCCACATACAGTACAACTTTTCATGATGATTGACAACGCCAATAGCCCATTGTCTAGGTGGCAACATCACTATCTACACTTCAGACATGAGCAATCTTATATCTGTATATGATTATCAAAGTGCCATAACACACTTCTGAGCTTAGCATGGTAGAGACATACACCTTGAGGCAAGCCAAATGGCTAACTACACTTACCATTCTACCAGAACGTAAAGGTGAACTCCCACACCTGCAACACAATTAAGTCAGTACAAACGATAGGATTCCATATGAAAAGCCTTCAAATCATCTCCACAATAGTGTGTTTAGGTTGCATTACTATGTTAATATATAGGCGGAACCTAACAATGTATACATGATGTTGGCAAAAACCGGTGTAGATTATACCTATTAATAAGATATTGTGGCCTACTTAACATGCCCACAACACATTGGAATAGGAAATTGCTGTGTAGCCACTTACTATCCAAAGAACATGTACATGGTACTAATATTCTGAGCTCTCATATCAATGATATGGCATGAACTAGGAGTCTAGTGATACCTCCATGGGCTCCTACATTCTAGCCACTTACCATGCAAAGAACATGTACGTGGTACTAATATTCTGAGCTCTCATATCAATGATATGGGTTGTACTAGGAGTCTAGTCATACCACCATGCATTCCGACATGCAGGATGTCCATTCTGATGAAACATCACAGTTTCCAATGTATAGTCCTCACTCACCAATGGGGACACCTCCTAACATGTCTGAGTAAGTGTAGCAAGTGTGGCATTTGAAATTTTAGATTTAGATCACAGCCCCACAATACATTGCTACTCATTGGAAACCTCAGAAATAGTAGGACTGTTTTCAACTTGTCAGACTCTTTGTTGCACAAAGACATTGATCAAGGGGCATTTGAATGGATAGAGGGCAAGAACCAGGACAACTTACCATCAAGATATTGGGAGAATGGATCTGTAGGTGGCAATGATCAACTAGCAGGGTATTAAGAGCAGTGTGGTGGTACACACATGACACAGTCACATGCATCATCATATGCTACTGTGCAGTAGGGATGATCTAGGTGAGTAATATGTCCCTGTACACAATACTATGGGGGTCATTCTGACCCTGGCGGTCCACCGACCGCGGGAGCACCGCCAACAGGCTGGCGGTGCTCCCATGGGCATTCTGACCGCGGCGGTACAGCCGCGGTCAGAAACGGGAAACCGGCGGTGTCCCGCCGGTTTCCCGCTGCCCAAGGGAACCCTCCATGGCGGCGCTGCAGGCAGCGCCGCCATGGGGATTCCGACCCCCTTACCGCCAGCCTGGCTCTGGCGGTTTTGACCGCCAGAACCTGGCTGGCGGTAACGGGTGTCATGGGGCCCCTGGGGGCCCCTGCAGTGCCCATGCCATGGCATGGGCACTGCAGGGCCCCCTAACAGGGCCCCACCAAGATTTTCAGTGTCTGCCAAGCAGACACTGAAAATCGCGATGGGTGCAACTGCACCCGTCGCACCCCTTCCACTCCGCCGGCTCCATTCGGAGCCGGCATACTCATGGAAGGGGGTTTCCCGCTGGGCTGGCGGGCGGCCTTCTGGCGGTCGCCCGCCAGCCCAGCGGGAAACTCAGAATGACCGCCGCGGTCTTTCGACCGCGGTACAGTCTTCTGGCGATTCCCGCCAGGCGGGCGGCTTCCGCCGCCCGCGGAGGTCAGAATGACCCCCTATGTGTACACCTATGTCCCAATGTTGAGGACTGTTCATCTAGGTGTTCCCAGGAGACATTTTTACTTTTGTACATTGTCACAACTCAGTCTTTCACATCATTCCCTGACCTGGCAGAGGGATGTAAATGAGTGCAGTCAGTAGTTACCCCCTTGTGGCTGCTGCCCTCAAACACCCATCCAACTCAGGGTAGGCCACCACCAATATGCAGGACATTAGAGGGGTCAAGGTCCGACTGGCACCCCTTCTTCCTTGGAAGACATCCCCAGCTGGGCCTCTTCAGTCTTCGGGCCCAGTGTCTCAGGACCTCCCACCACTTCCTATAGTAGGTGCTCCACCGGTTGTGGATCCCCAGGCTCAGCACTTTATTGGTGGAGGCACATCAGATCGCCTTTTCTGATGGGCGTTGTCCTTCATGGATGACACAGACAAGAGGAAAACGTCATATCTACATGCTTCGTCCCAAAACAAGTAGGGTGAAAAATCAAGTTAGTGCAAGTTGCCAAACATACCCTTCCTCACACTTAAAAATCTTTTTCAAGTCACCATCTGCAGTTAGGCCATGTGTGAAGTGGAGTCAGGCATCCAACATGCATAACCAGTACCAGGTTTTGGCTGGAAAAATTTGATCAGGCCACAAGAATGTCCTTAAAATAGTATATCTCTACAACTATTTGCAACACCCACATTGATGTTAGAGCTGTAATGAACATTTGTGGATCAAGGTTCATGCACCACACACTACCTACTATGCATCAGGGGTAACAGTCTTTCGATGAACATGTGCACATGTCCAACTACCCACTCATGATAGCTCAATCCTTCATTCCTGCACATTTTATCTACATCATCATACACTCTACCTTCCACCCATTGGTATTGCATTGGGCTCACCTGCTCCTCTTGTGCACCATATAGCTGTCCACACAGAGGTAGCACCTCCTCCACAAGCTTGTCCAGCTCTTCCGGAGAGATGGCAGGGGCCCTATCACCTGCAAGACTTGCCATGATTGCTCCCAGAGGCAGTACACAGCAGCTCAGGTCATGGAGGTCTTACTGGCAGCATTGTCAGTAGTCAAGTGAGGGATTGTGCAGAAGATGGTGGTCACGTCTGCCACGTAGAGGACCATCACCACTGCTGCACATCGCCATTGATGCAAGTTCGCCAAAGACAGCAATGTGTTCCAATGGCAATTTCTATTGTGTTGGTAACTGCCTGCCGCCATGGTGACATCTGCCAGCAGAGTCAGGTCACTTCCTGATGTCCTGTACAGTATGTCAGGCAGCTGCCATTTTAGGGCTAATATATTAATGATGAAGTAATGAAAGTTGTGTCATTTACTGAAAACGCATATCTATAACAATGTGTTAAGGGCTGGCTTACACATATGCACAATATGCATGTCATTAGTATAGCAAGTGAAATGAGGTCATTTGGGTTATGTACATGAAACAGTGCTGTCACCATACTAATGACAATCTGAAGATAGTATAGGTGCAACAAATTTATGTTGCATGTCAACTAGGTTGATGTAACTTTTACTGTGAGTGACATGTATCTCCATTTAGAGAACATGCAAGGGTTTAGGGGATTTGAATACAGTACACTTTTATATTTTGGCTAGCTATGTGCTTAATACCACATATTCACTGTTTCATGTGACATGATTTGATATATGTGTGACATTGGTGTGATTATACTTATGATGTATAGATTGAGTAATTCACATACATTCTGGTTGTGTCGTACATAGTTACTCTGGCCTGAGGAGAGCAAGACAACCTCCAGTGTACTGTCCACTAGTAGACCTGCAGACCATGGAGGAGCGACATGTAATGCAAATATATTGTTTGGAGAGGCATACATTTATGGATCTATGTCATCAGGTGGAGCCAGATTTGATGGCTGCCATTCGAAATCCCAATGGCATACCTCCCATCGTTCAAGTCATGTCAGTGCTGCACTTCCTGGCCAGTGGGTCCTTTCAGAATATAGTGGCCCTAACTGCAGGGATGTCTCAGCCCATGTTCAGTCTGGTTTTGAAGGCTGTACTGTCTGCATCGTTGATGCATCTGGACAGCTACATCAGATTTCATCAATGTGAGAATTCTGCGCATGTGAAGGCAGATTTCTATGCTTTGGGACACATTTCACATGTGGTTGGAACCATTGATAGCACCCATGTAGCCTTGATTCCCCCAAGTGCTATTGAACAGGTATGAAGGAACAGGAAAAACATCCACTCCATAAACGTCCAAGTGGTCTGTTTGGCTGACATATGCATTTCACAGGTTTGTGCAAGGTATCCAGGATCTGTCCATGATTCTTTCATCATGCGGAACAGCAATTTCCCACTGCTGATGACACGACTATACACAGAGACGGCCTGGCTGGTTGGTAAGCCATATATGTCATGTGTATCTGTACCTTTTTCCTGACTCATATATGTGGAGGTCCAACATTAAAGTTTGAATTGGTCATACTATACCTGACAGGGGACTTTGGCTACCCAAACCATTGTTGGTTATTGATACCAGTGTGGTACCCTTCCACACCAAGTCTGCTTCAGTGAGGCCCAAGGAAGGGCAAGGTATGTCGTGGAGCCGACCTTTGGGTTTCGGAAGGCACGATTTCACAGCATAGACAAGTCTGGAGGAGCCCTTCTTTACTCACCCTACAAGGTATGTGAAATAATTGTTGACTGCTGCATGCTCCACAACCTTGCCATGAGATGTCAAATACCATTCATACAAGGTGAGGGGAAGCCAGCAGATCCTATGGGTGAAAATGCAGATTTGCCATGGGAGGATGAGCATGATGAGGATAAAGCTGGAGACATCAGGGCAGATGTCATCAATCAGTACTTAAACTGACTCAAGATATGTGATGTGATTTGACATATGTAATTCCTTGAGGTATTGTTTAGGTTATGCATGTCAGTTAATGTTCTATTTGCCACCATCAGTGAGGTCTTAAGAGGCTCCAAAGCCCATGATGCAGATATGCCTGCAGATTGTTACTTGAAGTTGTGTACAGAACCGTTATGTATACTGTCTATTGTTTTGTAAATGCACAATCAAAGTCATATTTGTAGTTATGCATTGACAATGTGATGTATGTGGTTCACTCTGGCCTATACCTAATCTTTGTCAATCACAGATTTGCAGATTGGCTGTTTGGCTCATCCTCATTTGGCAATCTCAGACAGTGTCACAGGCAGATGGGATTTACTGACTGACATGAGAAGTAGACATGGATTACACCAGGTTCTGTTTAACATGAGATTTGTGGTGTGTGTGTTGTATGCCCAGACAGTCAGGACGGTGGGATGGAAGTGTTCTTTTCCACAAAAAGACCTGTTATGTATTGCAGGTGGCTCAAATGGTGCCATGTCTGTGTCCATTTGTGTCTAACACATGTTATTATGTGGTACTCAGACTCTCAACCATCATTATGGTTTGTGATGTGTGTATACTAACTTGTACATAGCAGTCAGTGTGTTTCCTTATTGCAGACCATATGTGCATGTGTCTGAAGATTGACATAGGTGAGGAGCAAGCCTACAGATATCTGACCATGGTAATTGGAAAGTTCCATGACTGGGGAGATTAGTACTGATCTCTGTCTGTTGCATGGGCTATTGTTATTTGGAAGCTAAGGTATGGTTATGTGATAAGGCTTTAGCTGATGATACATGGAACCAATCTATCTGCCTCCCCGGATGGTGAAAGACTGACATGTCCCTAACTTCTGTGATCTCTGAATGACAACTAAGCAGAAACACCGAAGTCCACAGCAGTACTTCACTATGTGCTGATTGCCATTCTCTAAACAAATAGGTGGAGATGTAAAATATAGGTGATTTGTGTAATGTCTCTGTTACAATCCCAATACAATATGTATCCTGGTTATCAAGTACATGTGTGATGACCATGACAAAGGTTTAACATTGGAGAGTAACATTTGTATATGGCTGATACATCACACTTACACAGGCTCTGTGGTTGAGTGGTATTTATTGTGGAGTGCACAACAAAATCAGTGATTTTAAAACAAAATAACACAAAGTTAACAGTGAATGGTTCAGTCATGGTGGAAGAAATCATCAGGGTAGCTGCTACACATTTTGGAAACACAAGTCCAGTGTCCTTGCACCATAGGAAAATTGAATTAGGTTTCAGAACAGTCAACAGGGTGTATCAACCACACACAAGGGGAACCAATCAGGAGAGGTTCACTTCCTGGCAGTGGGTTTGGTCTTGGCATCTGCTCATCCTGGATGTCTGGGTGGATGTCCACATTTGCGGGAGTTCTTCTGCTACAGAGGGTGGGGTGTTTGAGGCATTACCTTTCTCTGGCAGGGCCTCAATTCCACTAGCAGCCACAGATGTAGAAGGGTCTGATGTCTCATTGCTAGTGGAAAAGCCCTCATGTTGGGTGCCAAACCTACTCAGGGTAGTGTTCATGTCCCTCAGCACCCCGGAAATGGAAGCCCAGATGGCATTTTGGGCCTGACACTGCTGCATTGCTTCCTGGTGGTTGTCCCTCTGTAGCTGTTGGATCTCCTCATCATGGTCAGTACCTGGCCCATCATGCCTTGGGAATTTTGGTAGGCTCCCAAGACTTGAGAGATGGTCTCCTGGTCTGTTGTGTCCCTTGGAGCCCTCATCCTCTGGCCCACACCATCCCTCCCATGCACCCTACCCCCACGTACCTGTGCCCCTGGCAGTGTGCCAATTCCCACTGTTGGCAGGACCATCATGGTCATGGGTGACATTAGGAGATTGAAGTACCTATGCTGGGGGGCACACAATGGAAGAGACTGTCCTTTGGGACACAGGTTTAGGGACGAATGGTTGCTGTAATGTGGTTGCAACAGGGTTGGAAGGAGTCGTTGTGGGCTGGGTGAGTTGTTGACTGACCAGGTGTCCCTGATGAACCAGCTTTGTCCTCAGTGTCCAGACATCCAGGGGTGTTTTTATCAATGGGGCCTTCATCCAGAGGGGCAGTCTCAGTCTTTTCAAGTTGGGGATGGCAAAGTTACCTGTAGGAGAAGTGTAACACACAGATGCTGTAAGTGATGCAACAATTGATGTATAAATTGGACAACTAAACATGGTGTGTGAGATACACAAACTGCGTTTACATGATCCCTTGAAATGGCAATGACAACTGCTTCTAAATCTGGGTTGGTGCAATGTGGGACACAGAGATTTGCTATTGCATGCGGCATGTTCCAAGCTCTTTGAGTATGTTGTTGTTTAGATGGCTGCTGATACTCTCATATCTTGTCTGAGTAAAGACAGGACAATGTGAATTTCTCACCTAGTAAGGTGTATGGCATCATTGAATCAACTAGAAACAGGACAATACAAAATGGTGTCAGAGCTGACACATAATATAGGAGTTACAATTTGACCTGGGCCTCTGTCTGGGTGTACTGCAAGTGCATCCAGTTTGCCATTTATTTGCCCCCCACCCCTGCAATGGGAGCATTTGACATTATTAGGGAGCTTTTCTCAGAGACCAGTTTGGTATGGAACACAGCTGTAGCTGTGATTTGTTTGTAATGAGCTTGGTAGTGGGTGATTGCATAGCTGTCATTGCCATGAACTGTTATATGGTGGACCATGCAGGATGGGTTACTTTGATTGTAAGTTTCACATGCAAGACATTTCAAATTTAGTTCGCTGTTCTGGTTTTCTTAATGGTGGAACAGTGCCTTCTGGGAGTTGTAGTGCTGTCCATTCCCAATACTTCACATGCCTTTCCCAAACACTGTGTCCCAAGGTGAGTTTACTTGACATGTGGCATGGCCGAAAGGGGTATTTGGAGATTTGGACAGAGGGGTGGTGGGTGGTTTGGTCATTGGGATGGGGAAAGGTGATCAGTGAGCATGCAAGACAAAACTGTTTGGTAACATGACTGTTGTTGTTACTTAACCAACTTCACTCCCCCAGGTATTCCTGTCAGGCCCTCAGGATGCAGGATGTCCAAGACCTTCTCCTTTTATGATGTGAACTGTGGGGGAAGAGCTGGGGGCCCACCGCCAGCCTTAAGGACCATCAGTTGGTGCCTGGATGCCATGGAACGTACCTTTCCCCTGAGGTTGTTCAACCTCTTCCTGATATCCTCCGTTGTGCATGGATAACTGCCTACAGCATTCACCCTGTCGACTATCCTTTGCCATAATTCCATTTTCTCGGTTATTGATGTTTGCTGGACCTGTGATCCGAATAAATATGGCTCCACCCTGACAATTTTGTCTGCCATGACCCTCAACTCATCATCAGTGAAACATGGATGTTTCTGTTTGGACATGGTAGTGGTTGTAAAGATGGTGAGATAGTGAAAAAAGGATGATAAAATGTTAGTGATGAGGTGTGGGTGCTGTGATGTGAGTGGGTGACAGTTGTGTATTTTGTGGGTTTGGAAAATTGTGTGTTGTGTATGTTGTGCAAGTGTGGGATAAGTGCTGAGTGAAATGAGTAGGGGTGCCTCTTGTTTGTTTAGTTAGTTTTTTTGGCTACTCTCTGACTGTGGGACTATTGTTCTGGTTGCAAAAGATTGTGGATTGTATAGGAGTGTGTTTTATAGTGCAGTCTGTAGGTGTGTTTGGTGTGTGAATGTGTGGAACATTCAAACTATCCAATGTGGTGTAGTGATCTGACTTATGTGAGTTCAGACCGCCATGGTTTGCACTTCGTGTGGTTTTCCGCCATGGATGAACCGCTCTTGTGAATTGTGGATCATAATTAGATCGGTTGATGTGTGTCAGGCTGATGGTGTTGCTGGTCGAACCTTTTTTTTCCATTCGCCAGTGTCCTGACGGTTTCAGGAAATTGGCTGTTTTTGGCGGTCTGAGCTGTGTGCCTCTTAATGTGGCAGTCGGATGACTGCCAACATGGCGGTCTTTTGGCATCCGACACCGCAGCGGTCTTAATGTCAGACCACCAAAGTCGTAATGAGGCCCTTTGTGTTTTGGGACCACTCATTTTTAGTCAGTATATATATATATTAATAATTACAAATTGGCTTTAGTCATTCTGTAGTTATAGTTAGGAAGGGCCAGGAATTTCCTCAGATATTTGATTGGTAGTAACTTTGCCACAGTTTGAAGAATCTCCACAAACCTTTGCAGACCTATACCTTTTCTTACATTGGCTGTCTGATGATGCAAAGTTTTGTGGCCATTAGTTAGTGGGTGCAAAGCAAAAAGAGGGGTCCTAAAACATGTTTTTCCACCAATGCATTTTTCATAGACTTCTTAATCAGTTGTAGCGGCAAAATGGCTGAAGAGATTTTTATGAAATTTGGCAGGAATATAGATTATTGTGCGGAAAGGGTCCTTTTTTAAAAATCTAAATCGGTTCAGTAGTTTTCAAGTAATAAGGGACATAGCATAGTCATATATTGGGCTGTGGTATACTGCAGTACCTTCACGGTATAGTACAGTATATGGCGGTGATGGAACACAAAATGATTGGTTAATGAAAGCCCTTGAAAACTGAAAAGCTGTCATATTGTTTAGGCCACACTTTGCCTTTGTTCTGTGTTTTTTATGTGAAATATAGATTATTACTCTGGTTTTAACATAAAGGAAGAAATGAGGCAGCTTAGCAAACTCTGTAGAGGAAGAGAAAACCTGTTTAAATGATTTATATATTTTTGAAAACATTTACAGCATACCTCTGTGCTCTTGTAGAAAGAAAGGTGGTAATTATTGCCATAAAAAATAATTTATATATCACAAAATACAAAGGTTGCTCTTAAAAGACCCTTTGTTGTTTTTTTAACTAAACTTAAATGTATTTCAGTCCACGTTTTTAGGGTTAGGATGAAAAGATAGTTTCTAGGGGTTATGAAATCTAGCCCATCAGGATGATTACAGTGCTGTATTGGAATATTTTACATTTACCTGAAAAATGGAAGGCATTTCATGATCTTGAAGGAATGCTCAGACTGCCTTGTTTACAGGTTTTTGAGGCTTTACAAACTTAGCAGCATTTAGAGTACACCATGTCCACTATTGTCTCTGAAAATTACTTGAAAACATACAATGTGTATTCAGAAACATAGACATCATGATGGAAGATGTCTCCTTTATCTCAATTTCCATTCTAACTCCAGTTGTGTGCCCTAAAGTGTAGGAAAGTCCTCATTTTTCTTGGTCACCCCCAAACGTTTTGGACAGATACTGGTGGTTACTGACTCTTGGCTGTGCCCTGGGTACTGCTAACTAGTCCCAGGGCCAGTGCCCTGTGTAAAGTGGATAAGCATTTTAGGCTAATTATAATTGGCTATGTCAAACTACCTATAAGTCAAATTTTTACATATGTAGAAAGGTCCAAAACTCCCTACCCAAGTAATGCCAATTTGCGGTATTGTAAAGTGGGAACTCAAAAATTAGGAGTATGGACCAATAACCCCTTAGTAAATAAGTTCAAAGTTTATATAAGGATGAGAATCCACATTTCAAGTTCATTTTTCATTTGTGATTTACAAAACTATATTTAGAAATTTATGAATTCATATCATAGTACGGATAGTGAAAGTTGAACGATCATGAATACATGGGTAAATCCAGGCTTGAATTATGAGTACATCAGTTGTCCAACCAAATGATTGGGATGTAGTTCGGATAGCCAACACGTGTTTCGCCCCCTATGGTAAAATTCACCTGGGGCTTTCTCAAGGCGGTATTATGTTGAGTATTTTGACATAATTTCTAATACTGTTCCATTTGTCCAAACCATGCCTCTTCTGAGTGCAAGGGCAGTGAGTTGACGAGACCTATAAGTGCCCTGTATATGGTAGGGCATGTAGGTTTAGGGACCCCAGCATAGGTAGTACACCCATATGTGAACTGCTGAGGTGCCCAGTGTGATTTTAAAGGCAGGCCTGTCATGCTGGCTACTTTTGAATTAAAGTTGCCTTCAAACTCGACTTTGGAATTAAAAGTACTTCCAAAGTCTTAGACTACCTTATTTTTGCATATAGGTCCCCCCTAAGTGCCCCTAGGGCTGGATGTTATGTAACTGTAAGCAAGGACCCTATAAAAGATGTTTTATAAACCTCGGGGAGGAACAAATAGCCAAATTCATTTTTCCCCACTGTACTGAATGGGATCCATAGGCTAACATGGGAGACTTTATTTTTAAATAATAAAGGGCCAGATGTATCATGAAGGCCTTTTGCGATTCGGAAATAGCGATTTTTAAGAAATCGGTATTTCCGACTCGCAAAATGCCATGTATCACATTTGCGAATCAGTAATAGTGATTTCTTAAAAATCGCAAATGCTATTACCGAATCGCAAATTGTGATACCGGCCCCATTCGCACCTATGGGCCTGTTGGCCCATATCTGAAAATTTTTTGCATTTCCAAAATTGCGATTTCTTAACCAGAAATTGCAATTTTGGAAATACAAAACCCCAGGGCGCTGGGGGCCTAAGGCCCCCTCTGCTGCACCCCAAAATTATTTTTTGGGACATGTAAGGTGCACACATGCCAAAAGTGCATGTGTGCTTTACATGTACATTTTAAAAATACATTTAAAATGCATTTTTAAATTTTGCACATGGTTACCACCAGGTTCATCCTGGTGGTAAATAGTGATTCCTAAATGCCCAAATCACATTTTGGAATGGCTTCATACATGTGCTAAGAAATCGCAAATAAGGAATCCTTGTTTGCGATTTCTGATTTAGAGAGTCGCAATTTGCAACTCTCTAAACAGGGTCGCAATTTTAAGGAATCGCTATTTTCGCGATTCCTTAAAATTGCGTTCAGAATGTCTTTCATACCTTCTGAACTGGCTTTTTGCATTCGCAAATGGGCATTCGCACCGTTTGCGAATGCAAAAAACCTTGGTACATCTGGCACAAAGTCTCAAAAGGAGCTAAACATTTGAAGTTTGGTATCAAACATATTGTTCTAATAAATCCAACAACTTCCCATTGTTGAATTGAATATAACTAGTTCAGAGAAAGATTTTTAGTACTCTACCTGAAAGTTGGCAACTTCAGCTCTGTAGTGCCCTTCTCTAATTGGCCAGCCCCTGGTAGCCTGGACAGGCTGCCTTGATGAGGTGTGACGTGGCCTGGACTGAGGATAAAGGAAGGGAGGAGATCTGCCTCAGCTGATGGTGAAATGGGATGGGGGTGCGCAGCCAAAGTGAACCTCAAAAGAGGAAAGGACATTTGGAGCAGCTCAGGGCCTCCCCCATTTCATGCAAACCCAGACAATTAGGTACCCCCTGATTAGATTAGAAGAGGAGAGGAAAGGGGTGTTCTAAGGGATGTTAGCCACACCAGTGGGAAGGCTCAGCCAGACCTAAACTCCAAGATTGAATTTCTGTAATTTTGGATTTTTGAGGAATGGTGCTCCCTGGGACTGATTTTTGCAACACTTCCTAGGAAGTGGTCATCCAAGAGGGTAGTGTTCTGCCTGTAATTGGACAGTTGGCCCTCCGCTTTCCACCCCAAGAGCAAGGATAAATATGGCAAAGCTGTACTCACACTTCAGATCCCTACCAGGAAGAAGACGAGAAGAAGAAGGACTGCCTGCTGGACCCCTGGCCTGTACCTGGACACTGCACTCTGAAGGACTGCACCAGCTGCACACTTGGGCTCGCCACAAAATTACTTTGCCTGGCTTCAAATAGTTCAAGAAGGGACACCAAGTTTTCTACAATTAGAAGATAGCCAACCAGAGTCCCCTGAATCAAAGCCTGAAGAAACTGACCAGTTGACCATTGTCTAGTGGTCATTTTTGTGTTTCAGCCAGGTGCATGCTGAGAGTGGAGGTCCCAACCCTCAAGGAGCAATTAAGAGCTTCTGGAACCTTGAAGTGAGGTGTGGACTCCTAAAGGACCATCAGAGACCTTCTGGAAGAAGATTCAGAAATTTGGAGAAGATTAGCGATCTTTTGGTAATAGTCTCCAAAAAGGGACTAAATCGACGTTGTGAGTCAAGCCAGCCAACGTCAGCTGCGACCCAGCCTGACTTGCAGGTTTGTCCCGCTGAAAAGATCCAGAGCCCCAGACTTCCAGGATTTCACTGGGGGCTCATGTAAAGCCAATCCAATGACGTTGACTTGAAATCGGCTTGCTGTGGATGGTCGTCGACATCGGAGAGAAAAAGCTCCAAAAAAGTGACAAAGTCTGAACGTAAAAAGTTGAACGGGACTTCCCGTGCAGCGTATCCATGTAGGGCTCCAGGGATATCAGACCCAATTTCATGTTCGGCCCAGATGAAGATTTCCTTCACAAAAAATCATTTATGCCCGAAGGTAGAATTCTTCACCGAGGTCTCCTGTTGCGTATATCCGAAGAGGGCTCCAGGGAGGTTGGATCCAATCTGCGACTTCGTCCCGGTGAATAAAATCTTCAAGAAAAAGACTAAGGGCCTGATTACGACCTTGGCGGATGGGATACTCCATCACTAACAAGACAGATATTCTGCCTGCTGTATTACAAGTTCCATAGGATATAATGGAACTTGTAATATGGCGGACGGGGTATCCGTGACATTTGTGACAGAGTATCCCTTCCGCCAAGGTCATAATCAGGCCCTAAGTCCGAAGGTAAATTTTTGACCGAAACCTCCTGCTTGCTGTAGCCGAGCAGGGCTCCATTGTAGTTGACCTCAAATTTTGACTTTGCCCCGGTCGAGGTGCACCCAGATATCTCAAGTGGCAATTTTAGTTTCTATGTGCTAAAAAACATTTAGGCGGTATAAACCGCCTACTGCCGCGGCGACAGCCGTCAAAAGACCGTCACTGCATCTACCAGACGTCCACCATATTATGACCACAGCCGGATTTCTGCCACAAGAATGACGGAAATCTGGCTGTGGCCATGCCGTCGGATGGCGGTAAGGTGGTACTGCTACCACCAGCAGCGCTACGCCAGTAGAACTCCGCCAGCCATATTATTTTCCATAATACAGCCTGGCAGTGTTCTGCTGGTGGGAGCTACTGGCGGTAGGAGCGCCCCGTCCCGTCTCCTGACGGAGGACCCCCTGGATCCAGGTAAGTCGGGTCTCCAACAGGGGAGTGGGGCGGAGGGTGCTGTGTGTGTGTGTGTGAATGTGTATGTGTGCGTGAATGCATGTCTGTGTGTTGAGTGTTGAATGCATGTGTGCATGTACGGACGTGTGAGTGCGTGTATGTAGTGAAATGTGAATGCGTGTCTGTGTCAATGCTTGGAAGTGTGTGCGGATGTGTGTGCGAATGGATGTATGCATGCGTGTAAGCATGTGGGAATGGGTGTGTGTATTCGTGTGTGTGTGAAAGGGGGGCGTGAATGTAGGGGAGGTGAGAGGGGTTTGGAGGGGTGAGGGAGGTAACTGGAGAGGAAGGGGGTGATTTCCCTGTCACTGATATGGCCTACCGCCATGGTTTTCGTGGCGTTACACACGCCGCGAAAACCATGGAGGTAGGTGGGGTCATAATTCCGCAGCCGGCACAATGGTGGTCGCCGGACTGGAGATGGATATCTCCAGCCCGGCGGCTGTTACCGCTGTGGTGGTTGGAGTGGTCCATTGCCAATGTCATAATATGGCGGTAAGTACCGCCAGCCTGTTGGCGGTACGTACCGCCACATTATCGCCGACCGCCGGGGTCGGAATGGCCTCCTTAGTCTTTAAAAATTCATATCTCCGGTTCCCCTTATCTGATTTTATTCATTTTGGTGTCAAATTAAGGATTAAAATATTTCCTATTTTTATAAAGTGGTTTCTGATTTTAAACTGATTCTTGTGTTTTATTTAATTACTGTTTTGTGATATCTGAATGCTCTACAAACCTTGGCCCGATTACGAGTCTGGCGGTCACTAGACCGCCAGACTTGTGGATTGCGGTCGGACTGCTACCAGAACGGTGGTCCGAGCACCATATTTCAACCATGGCGGTCGGACTGTGGTGGGACCGCCAGCTCCACCAGGATTAGGGATCCTGGCAATCTGGTGGTAGGTGGCAGTACTAATCTACCAGGGGGGATTATGACCTCGTTCTCCGCCAGTCATTTCATGGTGGTAGCACTGCCATGAAAAGTCTGGTAGAGAATGGGTGCAGAGGACCTCAAGGGGGGCCCTGTACTGCCCATGTACTTGGCATGGGCAGTGCAGGGCCCCCTTGGCCAGCTCTCTCATAATGTTCATTGTCTGCTTTGCAGACAGTGATTATTGCAAGGCTGCTGGTGCACCCGGCATCCCAGAGCATTGCTGCTGGCTCAATTACGAACCAGAGACAATCTTGTAGGCTGTTTCCAACTAATGCAGGGGGTGGAAACTCAGGTTTCTGCCAGCTGACCTAGCGGGAAACTCTTTATGGGCCCGGCAGGGAGGTAGCCAGTATGGCGGCAACCTCCCCATCAGAAGTTCAACAGACGGTCTAAACCATCTACCGACTTCATAATGAGGCCCCTTGTCTCCTAAGTTAAGCCTTGTTGCTCATTGCCAAGCTACCAAGGGTTGAGCTCAGGTTAATTTTTTGAGACCTAACTGGACCTAGTGGGGGTTAGTGGTCTATTGCTAAGTGTAGGTACCTACCTGCCCTTACCATTAATCCTTTTCCCAACATATATCATTACCACCACAGTGATTAACAATAAGGGGGGTGATCACATTTGCTAACAGAGGAAAGTAACATGAGTGATTCCATTTCAAACCTCTTTCACCAATCTATGTTATTTCAACTCCTTTCAAACCTAAATCACTTTGAACATCTGATTTTTGGCATGCTCGCTGGCCCAAACAATGAAACTGTGCCCAACAAGCCAAAACCTAACCATCTTGCACATAGGCTGACATACAAGAATCAGCAACACGTATGCAGATAAACACATATAGAAGGAGCTAGATGATGGACCATTGGGAAAGTAAATAATATCAACAACTGAATTTTGAAAGGAGGATAATTATTGGATTAAATACAATTTGGGCTACTAATGTAGCACAGTACTACCAAAAACCAAAATAAGATAAGAAAATAAAATAAACAAGTCTGGAGCAGTAAAGTTTAAGAAGTATTAGAAAGGAATTTAAAACACACATTTCTGGTCACATGATAATGCAAGCCAATGGAAAATTAGACAAGAAATAACATTAATATGTGAAACATTATGTGATATGTCATTATATAAACACTGAGAGAGCTATAAACACAGCACTAATAAATAACACCGACAATTATAGAGACTCCGTTGATGGTTGGTAAGGACTATAATTATATTTTAAGACATTACATGGAAATTCACCTCCATTCACCTACATCTATATACTTGTACTTCAAATAGGTACATTCTTAATAAATAATGTTTGAAAACTAAATACATAATAAACTGTAATCATTCTTCTCAATGTCTTTTGTAAAACAAATTGTCCAACATTGAACACATTGTATAAAAATTAGGACATGGAGAAGCAAAAGAATAGTACTACAGAAAGAGGAGGAAACACAATTGATCAACCAGAAGGAAGATACCTACAGAAAAAAGCAATAGTATAGTAAGACTACTAATAGTTTTTCTAATGTGTCTACACACACTAACCAGAGCTCTAAAAAGGTTAATAGGAAACAATTGACAAATAAATCACAACTAACAATTAGCTATTCCAAAGAAAATCATGCCTATTAACAAAAATATATACTTTCACAGAATACATTAGTGATATAACTGCAAAGCACTATACAAGATACGGAAAAAAACAGAAACTCACACAAAAACAATACGTTCAGCATACGGTTGAAAAAACATTTGATGTGAAAAGAATATTCTTTATTTTCATAGTGAATTGCATCAAAAACCTTGACTCTTAATTTTCAAGCTATAAAATGCATAAACTATGGCAAAAACAACTAACAAGACTAAACTTCTGTAACAGGTTTCAGGGAACTTAGAGACATATGTCAAGCACTGAAGCATACTTTTATGAAGAGAGTTATCATCAACAGAATAATTGTGTGCTTTCAGTAACACATGAAGAGCAGTGTTATGAAGCCTTATATGGAAATGTAAAAGGGAAAGGAGTAGAGTGAAGGAAAAAAACAAGATCTAGTGAAGATTTACAGGACAAAACACAGAATGTATATTAATTGTATTGCACTTCTATTTATATAATCAGGGCTGCATCCATTCGGAAAACTAAGGACATTTCTAATGCCATAAAAGATGTCATCACTACTTAAAAAAATCAAACTTCTCCAAAACTTAGACATCTGCCCTTTTTGCACCATTACTAATGTACAAGGACATTGTTTAGGTTGTTTAAAAAGATCACATGTGTGACACCACATTCCGCCATATCAACGTACTCCACACCTCTTTCAACAATAAGAAAACTTGTGCGCACATTATACTTTGAAAAAACAACATCTTAACAATAGTAAGAAATAAATTATGCTCTACTTCACTCTAATCCAGCACAAATCAACAATATTACAGACTGTATTGAATCTAAATACTTTGAATCACTCTCAGAGAACAATAATTCTTCAGACATTGCCTTTAGTGAGCATGGATCATGAAATCCATAATGGACTGAGCCAATTACAAAATGGATATGCTTGCATTATAAGAAATAAGTTGAAATCCCTAATCTTATTTCCATTATTTGGTGAAGGGCACATTAGAAAAAGCAATTAGAAATAATTGATCACATTGAAAAAAAAAAAGAAAAATAAGGATACCCTGGTGTGGGTAAATGTAACTCTCTTTCTAGTTGCAGAAAAAAAGACACAGGGGGTCATTCTGACCCCGGCGGGTGGCGGTTGCAGCCCGCCTGGCGGGAACCGCCATTTGGCCGCACCGCGGTCAAAAGACCGCTGGTGCCATTCAGACCTTCCCGCTGGGCCGGCGGGCGCTACCCAAGGTAGCGTCCGCCGGCCCAGCAGGAAGGAGCCCTGCAACACAGAAGCCGGCTCCGAATGGAGCCGGCGGTGTTGCGGGGGTGCGACGGGTGCAGTTGCACCCGTCGCGCTTTTCACTGTCTGCTAAGCAGACAGTGAAAATCTTAATGGGGCCCTGTTAGGGGGCCCCTGCACTGCCCATGCCAGTGGCATGGGCAGTGCAGGGCCCCCCAGGGGCCCCAGGACACCCGTTCCCGCCAGCCTCTTCCTGGCGGTGTAAACCGCCAGAAACAGGCTGGCGGGAAGGGGGTCAGAATCCCCTGGGCAGCACTGCTTGCAGCGCTGCCCTGGCAGATTTGCCCAGCCGGGGGAAATCCGGCGGGAAACCGCCGGACCCGGTTTTCTGACCGTGGCTTTACCGCCGCGGTCAGAATGGGCAGGGAAGCACTGCCAGCCTGTTGGCGGTGCTTCCTCCATTCGCGGCCCTGGCGGTCGGAATGACCCCCACAATCTCTGAGAATGCCATGTAATCTGCAATTATTACCTTGAAAAACTAGCTCATAACTGCATGCCTTCAAGTGGAATTCATAAAAATTTGGAAATATATTCAATCCCTTTAGAATTACAGCTATTTGAATTTATGTGAAAGTATTTTAATTCAAACAGTGCATTCTTTTCAAAATATAGTTAGAATGCAACTGAAACCTGGACAGTTTCAGCCACTTGAATTAGCATGTACACTGAAAGTAAAAGTTGTTTCTCCCATTAGAGTTCAACAAAAACATAACAACTCTTGGAATTGAACACAAAATAGAGCTTTGATGGTTTTAATCCACATAGTACCCACATAAGAAATAAAATGGTGAGAACTCATTGTCATAGTAAAAGTTCAGAATGCATTATATTACCTTCAGAAAAACTACACATACTATGGAGATTTTGATGTGGCAAACTACATATCCTCTACATACATATGATGTAGAAAACTGGACAATTGGAACAGATTACTGAAGAACAAGGTGAACAAATATATGATCATTATAGTATACAACCACTACACTCAAGAGGCATGATGGGTGATGGTTTGGACTGTATCAGATGAAGGAAGCTAAAGTAGAGCCCATTTGTGCCTGGGGAAAGACAATAGAAGCAAGATCTTATCCACATTTATTCCCCACTGGAAAGGGTGGACTATATGATTATCATCCAGTCCAAATTGTAGCATGTGAGTACCAAGCTACAAAATTATATTCCAAAGATCCATGCTATCAACAGGATATTCCTTATATTTCCACACTGCTAAATTAAAATTAACTTTCTATCACTATTCTAAGCTTTGCACATGTTATGTGAACTGGAGCTGGCTTTACTAGCATAACAGCACAGGATTTTGTTGAAAGGTTGAATGGAAAAAAATGAACATCCAAAAGATAACTTAACCAACTTTATGACATGTCAACAAGGGACAAATGAATAGTGGTTTCAAAAACAGAAGAACTTAAATGTATGCTTAGAAATTTAGGACCACCAACTTGATTTATAACTTTAAGCTGTGCTGAGTACCAGTGGGACAATTTGTATTGATTTCTTCTTGAAGCTAATACTAATATTCCTGACTGGAACTGCAAAACACCAAGCAGAAATATATTCTTTCGATCTGCCAGTGTTTGCAGATATTTCAATCACATATTTAAAACTATGCATCACTACTTAACCAACAAAAAGAATAGTACTGTTCGAGAAGTACTCCATTACTTTTGACGAGAGGAGTATCAAGCAAGAGGTCACCACACATTCACATGCTTCTCTCAATCAAAGTCACACCTACGTTTTGGTATGACTCTGATGTGTCAGTTCTAAGTTTTACTGAACATTATGTAACTTGTGACATCCCAAAAAAAGAGAACAATAATCCATCTGACTAAGTGTTACATTTTCAATCACATAAGTGTGGTAAACAGTGCTTACAAAACTATTGGGGAAAATTGAAATATTACTTAAAATGTCACTTTGGATTTTAGAGATAAATTCTACAGAAAGAAAGAGTCAACACTTTAATGACATCTGTAAGACATACGGTTACCGACAAATCAGCGAAAAACACATACAATCTTAGAAGACAACATGCATCACAACAGATCAATGACTGCAGCCCATTAATTCCACATCTGTGGAATGATAACATGGATACAAAATTTGTTGAAGATAACTCAAGAGTGGTTGCACATTATAGTACTTCGTACATTACAAAGGCAGAAAAAACAGATGTGAAGGAAGTATGGGAAGAAATATGTGCTGAGAATGATGTCTCACTGTGAGGTTAGTGGCTATGAGGCATGTGACTGGTTAAGTTTTTCAAACTTATATTGTAAATTCAAGGCAATCATAATAGGACTCCATCTTTTGAGGCAGCAGAACTTCAGGATATAGGACACTGAGTCCAACCACACCATCAGAAACTGACAACCCAAATACTGGCTACCTCACAGTGCCACCCCTGAACCTACTGGGGAAGAAGGTGATAATGGCAACATGAACATGGCAGTCTGACTCCCCAGGGAAGTCATGGAAACAGCAGAGGTGTAGCTTCTGGAGGGTGTTTGGAGGTTTACACTCTTTTTAAAAAAGCATTCTATGCCTTCAGCTGGGTATGGTGAGATACGTGCTGGATTTCACTGGGGATTTTTACATACACACAGACAGAAACACACACACAACACAGACTCGCTCTCTTATCTTTGTTTTGAAGGTAGTAAAAAATGTTGCTTGGTTTGAAAAATATTGTATTTTAAGTACTCCTAAAAATACCTACTGCCCCTTAGGTTCTTCTTGTGTCCTGCTTCTTATATTATGTATTTTCACAAGACATGCCAGGATTATTGTTGGGAAATGTTACGTTCACATCCCCTCAATCTTACTGACCAAGCTATGCTAAACAGATCTGACCCCTTCATCAGATTACTCACTAATGCCCAGGCGAAAACATAAGAAATATACGAGAGAGGTTTTCAATACATTTATTGAAACAATTACAGTCTTGCATAAAAAGAATGAGCTGCTATAATTAGGCAGGTAAAATGAAGCAAAGTAACCAGCATTATGAACATGGTAAGGACAATGAATAATCCAACCATGGCAAGCGAGCTCTAGAGGTTCCAACCTAACCCTAAGACTATACTGAGAGCATAACGGGTGTACCCTACTGCCTGGCCTGAACTATGGGATTAGCCTTAGCCCCATACCTGGAAATTGTGCCAGAAATTAGCTGCATTGTGGATAAATCCTCTCAGGATGCTGGAAGATTAGTGCCAGAAAAGCTGCATGTTGGATATAGCATTCACCCCAGGATGGCCACAGCTGGAATGTCATTCTTCCATTTTAGGGTCAGAGTATCCCATATATATCAATCCCACACAATGCTAGATGCATAGTTGTGATATTATGCTGTGTTTGGATGTTAGAAACTGACTTCTGAATGACCAGCAGAAGGACCATGATACTGTGTACATTGTTCTTAGCCATGATCAAAATGTTATGATTACAAGTCGAGAAAAGGCTTACTAAACAGGCACATTGTATAGCATATTCCTAGAAGAATATCATGCATAGAAAGCATGTAAATTGTTCAATGCTATAAGTGATGCGGCTAAAATTAGAATTTTTTTTAATGTTAAATGAAACTACAAAAGGGGGGCCAACTTGGGTCCAAAATGTCCTCATGATACATTGTCCACTATTGCTACCTGTAGAGCATGATAACAAACTGGAGTATTTAAAACTAAATACTGATACATAACAAGAACTTGGTAAAGTTCTTAAGAAATATAAGTCTTGATTACAGATGGCGTTTGTATGGTTTCTAACGTAATGTTGGTGTCTTCACATGCTGGGGGTACTGAAATTGTCTTATGATGTGTTGTTTGGAGGCAAGCATGTGATTGTGTTTTGAGACATATTACAACTAACACCTGTAAAAGGTCAACCAATACTCTACAATCTCTTGCAAGAACAAACTTTGAATTTTTTGTTAAGTATAGAGAATGCCAATATTTAGTTTCATCTCCCATGTTCAAAATTAACACAAAATATGAGGCAAACTTACAATGAGGAATATGCCATGATATTCAAAGACATTTGCCTTGACATTGTCACAAATGAAGCAAAGATTATTCTAAGTACACAAAATACAAAAAAAAATCCTAACCTTGAGTTACCTGCTCAAGTTGCTCAAGTTATGGATTACCTTCTTTCAAAACCACAACCCTTTGTTTGTTTAATGTGAACTGTGAAAGAATGTGCACAATAAACTCTGAAATGCTGCATCTGAAAAAAGAAACAATTCTACATCTTTCTTCTAAAGATAAAGTGGAGAATCAGGGAGAAAACATACCTGTAAACACACCTTTAGCTAGTAAATTCAAAAACATGGAAAATCAGTTTCACATACATCAGGACTGGAGAAAGATTTACAGCTATGTAAAAATTGTTGTGTAATTTAACATTTAAATTTAAATGTAGTAGAAGGACTAGTAAATGGAGCCATGGGATTTGAAGAGGAAATCAGAATGGTATAACTTGCTACAGCAATGTAACAGTTATTCTTCTTTTTTTACCTACCATCTGTCAAAGAAAGTAACCACCAGCATGTAGATCAACGCCTGTGCACAATGTTGATATATCTTCATGGAAAGATTCTGTCAGACAACCACATATGCTACTCTACAAGTGCCATAAGAGATATGGCAGATATATGTACAGGTGGTATTCACTTTTCCATCTATAAACAACAAGATGCTCAAAGATTCTGTATGGCTGCTCTACAAATAACAGCTACCAAAACTCACTGAGTTGTGACCTGTTCAGTATAACTCACTGTTGGAAACATGAATGCTTAAATTTTCTAAATTTAACCACTACTGTTATAAACTTTGAAAGATTTGTCTATCTAGTGGCAAATCTATTCCATTTAACAATGTAATATCAAAAGCTGCGCAAAATATCTTATGTACATCAGAACTTGTCTCCACATTTAGGGCCTGATTTAGATATTAGCGGACAACTTACTCTGTCACAACTGTGACGGATATCCTGTCAGCCGAAATCTAATCCTATAGGGTATAATGGGATTTAGATTTTGGCTAATGTGATATCTGTCACCGTTGTGATGTCATAACTTGTCCGCCAATATCTAAATCAGGCCCTTATTTAACAATGTTAACTAAATATGTAATGTTTATGATTCAAAGATATAAACACTTCTATTTCTATCTTTACTGCTTCACAAATTTCTATTTCAGAACGCACTTATACTATTAATGTCATAATTTTCCATCATGGAGAGACTGCAGCATCTGGACACTACTCAATCAACTTTAAGAATAACACACGTTGGACAGAATGTAACGATACTACTCTTACTTTAAGAACACGTTTCCTAAACGTTTATAAGACAGTTACCTCCTTATTCTCCAGCAATTTTTTTAAGTTACAATGTTACCATTGTTATAATTCAAAACTGCTACTTTTAAACTGTAGTAGGACAATTCAGGAGATATATCATTATGTGGCCCCTGCATGGGTGATGATATTTGTAAAAATCACCTCTCAGTATTGTTGTCTTCTATGCATTCACAAATATGAAATTATTTTGTTGGATGTATTAATAGTTGAACAACCTTGTCGAGAAACCCCATCAAGGCGTTTCAACAACTATGGTCATGTTCGCAATTTAATCACACACCACACCATGAGTGATTATAAGTGTAAAAAAAAGTGAAAACATAAAAGAAGGACTGTTCTAATCATGAATAGTGTGTCGCCATCTTGAAAGGTTTCAAATAAAATGATCAATACATACATTTGAAAAAGCAATAATGGATGGGTCCTATGAAACAAATCCATACATAATGCATGAATATAATTATATCTGTGATTCATGCTGTCACGTAAAATGCACAACCTAAAGTAAAATAGCTCCTGTGCCGTAACTGATAACAGATTAATTCCTGAAGCTTAGGGCTAGTGAAAATCAGCTGTCAGAAATACAATTTATATGAAAAAAGTGAGTGTAATTACACCTGTATTGCCTGCCCTCACACAGAAGAGTTCTGTTTACAATTCTTTGAAAATAAAATATAATAACTCCTGCATCGTAATACATATATGTAAGGAAATGCCTCCTTGGCATGGTTGCCCCCTGACTTTTTGCCTTTGCTGATGCTATGTTTACAATTGAAAGTGTGCTGAGGCCTGCTAACCAGGCCCCAGCACCAGTGTTCTTTCCCTAACCTGTACTTTTGTGTCCACAATTGGCAGACCCTGGCATCCAGATAAGTCCCTTGTAACTGGTTCTTCTAGTACCAAGGGCCCTGATGCCAAGGAAGGTCTCTAAGGGCTGCAGCATGTCTTATGCCACCCTGGAGACCTCTCACTCAGCACAGACACACTGTTTGCCAGCTTGTGTCTGCTAGTGAGAACAAAACGAGTAAGTCGACATGGCACTCCCCTCAGGGTGCCATGCCAGCCTCTCACTGCCTATGCAGTATAGGTAAGACACCCCTCTAGCAGGCCTTACAGCCCTAAGGCAGGGTGCACTATACCATAGGTGAGGGTACCAATGCATGAGCATGGTACCCCTACAGTGTCTAAACAAAACCTTAGACATTGTAAGTGCAGGGTAGCCATAAGAGTATATGGTCTGGGAGTCTGTCAAACACGAACTCCACAGCACCATAATGGCTACACTGAAAACTGGGAAGTTTGGTATCAAACTTCTCAGCACAATAAATGCACACTGATGCCAGTGTACATTTTATTGCAAAATACACCCCAGAGGGCACCTTAGAGGTGCCCCCTGAAACTTAACCGACTGTCTGTGTAGGCTGACTAGTTCCAGCAGCCTGCCACACCAGAGACATGTTGCTGGCCCCATGGGGAGAGTGCCTTTGTCACTCTGAGGCCAGTAACAAAGCCTGCACTGGGTGGAGATGCTAACACCTCCCCCAGGCAGGAACTGTGACACCTGGCGGTGAGCCTCAAAGGCTCACCCCTTTGTCACAGCCCAGCAGGGCACTCCAGCTTAGTGGAGTTGCCCGCCCCCTCCGGCCACGGCCCCCCACTTTTGGCGGCAAGGCTGGAGGGAACAAAGAAAGCAACAAGGAGGAGTCACTGGCCAGTCAGGACAGCCCCTAAGGTGTCCTGAGCTGAGGTGACTCTGACTTTTAGAAATCCTCCATCTTGCAGATGGAGGATTCCCCCAATAGGGTTAGGATTGTGACCCCCTCCCCTTGGGAGGAGGCACAAAGAGGGTGTACCCACCCTCAGGGCTAGTAGCCATTGGCTACTAACCCCCCAGACCTAAACACGCCCTTAAATTTAGTATTTAAGGGCTACCCTGAACCCTAGAAAATTAGATTCCTGCAACTACAAGAAGAAGGACTGCCTAGCTGAAAAACCCCTGCAGAGGAAGACCAGAAGACGACAACTGCCTTGGCTCCAGAAACTCACCGGCCTGTCTCCTGCCTCCCAAAGATCCTGCTCCAGCGACGCCTTCCAAAGGGACCAGCGACCTCGACATCCTCTGAGGACTGCCCCTGCTTCGAAAAGACAAGAAACTCCCGAGGACAGCGGACCTGCTCCAAGAAAAGCTGCAACTTTGTTTCCAGCAGCTTTAAAGAACCCTGCAAGCTCCCCGCAAGAAGCGTGAGACTTGCAACACTGCACCCGGCGACCCCGACTCGGCTGGTGGCGATCCAACACCTCAGGAGGGACCCCAGGACTACTCTAAGACTGTGAGTACAAAAACCTGTCCCCCCTGAGCCCCCACAGCGCCGCCTGCAGAGGGAATCCCGAGGCTTCCCCTGACCGCGACTCTTTGAATCCTAAGTCCCGACACCTGGGAGAGACCCTGCACCCGCAGCCCCCAGGACCTGAAGGACCGGACTTTCACTGGAGAAGTGACCCCCAGGAGTCCCTCTCCCTTGCCCAAGTGGAGGTTTCCCCGAGGACCCCCCCCCTTGCCTGCCTGCAGCGCTGAAGAGATCCCTAGATCTCCCATTGACTTCCATTACAAACCCGACGCTTGTTTCTACACTGCACCCGGCCGCCCCCGCGCTGCTGAGGGTGAAATTTCTGTGTGGGCTTGTGTCCCCCCCGGTGCCCTACAAAACCCCCCTGGTCTGCCCTCCGAAGACGCGGGTACTTACCTGCAAGCAGACCGGAACCGGGGCACCCCCTTCTCTCCATTCTAGCCTATGTGTTTTGGGCACCACTTTGAACTCTGCACCTGACCGGCCCTGAGCTGCTGGTGTGGTGACTTTGGGGTTGCTCTGAACCCCCAACGGTGGGCTACCTTGGACCAAGAACTAAGCCCTGTAAGTGTCTTACTTACCTGGTTAACCTAACAAATACTTACCTCCCCTAGGAACTGTGAAAATTGCACTGTGTCCACTTTTAAAACAGCTATTTGTGAATAACTTGAAAAGTATACATGCAATTTTGATGATTTGAAGTTCCTAAAGTACTTACCTGCAATACCTTTCGAATGAGATATTACATGTAGAATTTGAACCTGAGGTTCTTAAAATAAACTAAGAAAAGATATTTTTCTATATAAAAACCTATTGGCTGGATTTGTCTCTGAGTGTGTGTACCTCATTTATTGTCTATGTGTATGTGCAACAAATGCTTAACACTACTCCTTGGATAAGCCTACTGCTCGACCACACTACCACAAAATAGAGCATTAGTATTATCTATTTTTACCACTATTTTACCTCTAAGGGGAACCCTTGGACTCTGTGCATGCTATTCCTTACTTTGAAATAGCACATACAGAGCCAACTTCCTACAATATAAAGTAATTCCTGGTGCTTCAGGAAGTACCTTCCACAGGGAGTCTCCTAGAAAACAGCTCTAAATTTGTGGATCCCTTTATGAAATCTTATGTGACCACTTTCTCCTGAATATGTCATTTTATAGTTTACGCTATATAGATTAAACTTTTGTTATCCGACAAGGCACTAGGGAGAAAGCAGAAACTTTCATTATATGCTTTAACAAATAATGAATATAACTTCAGATTTTCTGCTGAAATAAGTAGGGAAGAAATCACTTTCCTAGATGTTAAAGTACATATTAGGGGCAACAAGATCTGTACCAACTTATTCAGAAAGTCCATTGCTGGAAATCCTATTCTCCATGCACAAAGTGACCATCCAACACCTCTGAAATGGAGTATTCTGCTTGGAGAACTTTTAAGAGCCCACAGACAATTGTAGCACAGAAGAGTCCTTTCTGATTGAGCAACAAGAAATGGTCAATAGATTTAAGGAACGTGGCTACCCAGATTGGGTATTAAAGAAGGCCATGAAGGGGCAAAAGAGAAAAGCCGAGAGTCACTACTCTTCCAAAACAACAGTAGTGTCTCTGAAAAAAAATGAGACTTTGAGATGTATTTCAGTGTAACCTCTAAAGAATTCAAAAAGATCAAATCAAAAAAATGAAAAATGCTCAAGTGTGATCCAGTAATTCAAAAGAAATCAGGGACACCAGAGTAAAACATATAGCAAGGGGAAATCACTAATGGACCAACTGATGCATAGTAACTTCAAAAACATTTCTGAAGCAAAAAATTGGGACTTAAAAGTTTTTTACCCTTATAAAAACGGTAAGACTTTACTAAAGAATTCTCTGTCGTGTATGGAAAAGAAACCAAAATGATTACTCAATTTTTAAATTGTAACTCTGATTTTGTTATTTATGTCCTAGAATGTCCCTGCAGCAAATGTTATGTTGGTAGCACTATTCACCTGGGTAAAACACACATTTTTGAACACATGAGGGTGATTGGCAATAACGATAAACATTACCCTGTTGCTCAACACTTTGCAAAGTATAATTTTAGCAATGGGAATTTGCTAAAATATTGTGCCATGGATCAAACTAAAAATTAACCTAAAGGAGACAACAGAGAATTGAAGTTACGGGGAGAAGAATCAAGATACATAGTGGATCTAGAACATAAGAGCACTGTAGATCCTGATACAGAAGAGGAATTGAGAATACGTGTAGGGGAATGAAGGCACATGATTTTTATGGTCAATGTTTTTCCATGTTTCCAAATGATGCTTTACAACATATGTCTTTTTAACTTACACTTCACTTTTTACTCTCACAAGAAAGAGAGAAAGGGGTGTGATGCTATGTAGATTTGTCCATCATTTTACCATCAACTCCATCTTGTTTGAGTGATTCCATTTTGTGTAGGGCAGCGCAGGTGTTTTTCCTCACAGAAATTGTTTTTCTCTTCACAAGTACAAAGTCGGATAGTGCTGGAACATCGTATGTGGGATGTGGACTCAATAAGAGTTCACAAGGCTGAGGCTGTTTTTACCAGAGGAATGTATGAATCTGTCTCAGAAGAAACATGGGAGTCTGGCCAGCTTCTATGGGTGTTTTCAATGCAAACGAAGTACAGCCAGTGTTAGTTTCATAACAGAGGGGAGGGGTTCTAGAACTCTCTTCTTGAGGTGTTTTAAGGTATGCAAGATGGGGAGACTTGGCGCTCAGACAGGAGCTCGCCTGTGGAATAGATGTGTTGCATAGATCTACTTGTGATCCCAATCAGGTCTCCTGCCTGACTGATCTGAGGGCTCCTCCAGTCGCGATGGCGAGGATGATGACTTTAACTCAATCGGTGGAGTATTTTAAATCTTGATTATTCAGCACATGTATGCATGCTCTGTTGATGCATTGCACATTTCTTTTTAAGTATTGACCACTTGATATATCCATGTATTTTGTATATACACATGTTCTATTGCACTTGAGCTATATGCTTATTTTCACATAATTGTATGGTCTCTATTTGATATTTGGGAAGTGCCATAATAAATTCATTATTCAGGCTAAGAGTGCTGAATTCTTTTGGCATTGTGTCCTCTTAGTTAAGTGAAAGCAATAAAAGGGGACTGGTAGGAAGAAACTACGAAGATAAGGTTTGGCTGTCTATTATCCCCTACCCTTTCCTTCTTTCAAAAGGCTAAACCTGCTTTGAGTTAAGAATTTTCACTCTCTTTATAACTTCTTTCAGCACAGTACTTTCCATATTGTGTTCCTCTTTAGAATGTATTTATACCTAGGCATGGACTTTCACTGACCAGTATGTTAAGCTTGCTCATTACTTGTACTTGATTAGCCAACTAGGGGCCTTATTTTGGATTTATGGAATGTTTTCATCTTAGGACTTCTTGTCAAAATGTTATATAAAGTTAACTATGCTGCTCCCTGCGCTATCATTATGACACTGCATCAGCACTCGCCCCTCACCTGCTGTGAATTTACAAAGGGAGTCAGAAACTTAGCTGACTCCCTATAGATCAAAGGCTAGCCTCCATTATTGTTATACAAAAGGAGGGTAACTCACCAGAGAGCTGTGCTTCATATCGGCCGATCTTGATTCTCAATAATGAAGTTAAAATACTAGCCAAAGCATTGGCCTCCTGTTTAATTCAGGTAATCACCACACTGGGTCATCTGGATCAATCCAGCTTTATGCGAGGGTGAAGTACTGCTCTCAACTTACAAGGCCTCCATGGCATGCTAGGCCAGATCGGCAGGATCCAAGAAAAAGCCCTCGTCCTCTCTCCAGATGCCCGGATGGCCTTTGACACAGTCAAATGGCCCTATCTGTTTGAAGCGCTGGCTAGAATGGGTTTTGGCCCATGATATATAGAATAGATATGGCTTCTCTACACCAATCCCCCAGCGAAAGTAATAGTCTATGGGGGAACCTCCTGGGTGTTTAGCGTCCAACACAGTACCAGACAGGGACCCCCACTCTCAACCCTGATTTATGTTCTCTTATTAGATCTTTACGCTTGAGAGAATCATGCACATGTTGACCCAGTTTGGTCAATATTTGGGTTATACCATAAACTGGACAAAATGACGGGCTATACCTTTAGAGGACAGATGATGTACTTACACTGAGGGTGTGAGGCAAAGACTACCAAAGACCAGTTCCAATACCTTGGAATCCACATCACCACTGACCCCGTCCTCTCTTATACCCAGATTCTGATGCCACCGACACAGTTGAAGAATGATGTCCAGCATTGCAGATCCCTACCAATGTCACTGATAGGCAGGGCTGCGCCCTTTAAAATTATGGCCCTACTCTATTTCCTCTGCACCCTCCAAATACACCCTACTCGGTCCCAGCGACCTATTTCAAAGCTAAGAGAATGAAGTTAGAACATTGCTGGGGCACAGGGGTCTGGCACATCTTGCACGCAACAAACTGACAAGAGGGTGGTACTATGGGGGGATTGCCCTGCCCAACGTTCAAAAATAGTATTGGGCAGTGCAACTCACTCATGGTCATTAACCAATGGGTCCATCTCCCTGCAGACAAACCTGCATTTCATATGAATAGGCAGGTCATGCACCCTAGAAGATACCTCAGGGCCATCTATGACGGCCCAAAATACATCACTCTCATGGGCCCAACACTGATAACGGTTAGCCTCTGGTACAAAACACTCCATGCACTTGGTTGGAGGGTCGAGATAACGCAAGCCACTCCCCTTTGGGACACAGAGAAATTGGGTATCCGGGGGACACAGCCTGGGGTTGATAAGTGGGACCTCATTGAATTTTCCAAGGTGGGAGATCTCTGGTCACAGGGAGAGGTCATCCCTTTTGTTGACTTGCAACGAGAATACCAACTGGCCTAGGCTGAAATACAGTATATTGATACCTACAAATATGGCACAGGCTCCAAGAAGCACTACCCAAGGGGGCAGAACTCCTTCAGTCTTTGCCCCTGGAGGGCAGATTGGTAGATGGACACATGACCTGCAGAGTGACCTCCCTCACTTATTTAAAGTTGATCAACAACTCACCAGATACTCTGAAATACTTGAGAGAACAATGAGAGAACGACTTTGAGGGTCTTGAGGACGATGAATGGCTTGAAGCCCTGGCATCCCCATGGAAGGTGGCCATTCCGTCTGCAGCTAAAAATACTCTACAGGTCTCAATGGTTATGTTCCACTATAGTGAAAATGGGTAGAGTGAATGATCCTGGCTGCGATAGACAATGCGGCGAGGAGGGGACCTTCTTTCACATCATGAGGAGCTTCCCTGCGATACAACACTTTTGGAAATCAGTGGTTGCCTGTGTGAAAGATATATTTGGGAGTAGCATGGGGGGCTCTACCAAATGCATTCTATTGAACACCTGGGATGTTACCTATTTAAACTGCATGGAGAGGACTTGGATGACCTTGAGACTGGTAATAACCAAATGCAACACCGTGCACCTCTGGGGTGCAATGCAAACACCACAAATGGGAGACGAACTGCGACATAGATTGGGGTATGTGGGCTGAGAAAGTGATATAAAGAAAGACGGCAGTTCTAAAAAATGTGCAAAAATCTTGGAGGAAATGAAATGACTACAGAGGAGATCCTTGTGCTCCCCTCATTCTGACTTGCCCCAATGTATCGCTCTCTAATCACTCCGATCTACATGCCATAGTGGGTGATGCGGGGCGGTTGAGGAGAAATATAAGTATTGTTTTCACTTCAACTTTTGTTTTTTTTGTGAAAAAAAAAAAAAATATATATATATATATATATATATATATATATATATATATATATATATATACATACATCTATATATGGTATAATGTGCTGTTTATTACTACTGTTAACCCTCTCCTCCCTCCCTCCATCCATATAGTCTGTGCAACTGAATATTTGGTTTATGATTATATGGCTATGTTCTAAAAAACAGTAGGTGGTCATTCCAACCTCGGCGGTAAAAGGCGCTTACCGCCGTTCAGAAGACCGCCATAACACCGCCTCGGCCACGGTAAACCGCCACGGTCATTCTGACCCACAACAGTCAAACCGCCAAAATACAGACATCCACAAAAGTCCGCCACACCAAAGGCCAGCGAGAAACTGCCGATGACCAAACCTCCACCGTCACACCAACAGAAATACGCCCACACTATCACGACACACGAATCCACGCGGCGGTCTTTCAACCGCGGTATTCCATTGGCGGTACACACCGCTGCGCTCAAAATACACACACACTTACAAAATACAACCATATTGGACAATTCAAAATACACACACCTGATACACACCACTCCCACACACCCATTACAATATAAAATACACACCCACATCACCCACAAACCTCCACTACTAGAGATTCGTGAACACGCACTGAGAAAAGACATCCAAGCACCCAGACGCCCAATTCACTGTCACCCAGCAATATTTGCACGCACTTCACACAACACAACAATACACATCACCACACTTAGCACCACACAATCCACCCTACACATCACCCACACCACCCCATGGCACCGCAAAGACACCCCAGGTTCTCTGATGATGAACTCAGGGTCATGGTGGAGGAAATTGTTCGAGTAGAGCCACAGCTGTTCGGGGCACAGGTGCAGCACACCACCATTGCCAGGAAGATGGAGCTATGGAGCAGAATAGTGGACAGGGTCAACGCAGTGGGGCAGCACCCAAGAAATCGGGACGACATCAGGAAGAGGTGGAACGACCTACGGGGAAAGTGCGTTCCATGGTATCCAGGCACAACATCGCGGTGCAGCGGACTGGCGGCGGACCCCCACCTCCTCCCCCAGAATTTCCAACATGGGAGGAGCAGGTCTTGAACATCCTGCATCCTGAGGGCCTCGCTGGAGTAGCTGGAGTTATGGACTCTGGTAAGTCTCATCTTCACTACTTCTTCCCCCCCACCCCACCTGCATGCCAACTCATACCCCCACCCTCACCCCCACCCCCATCACACCTACTCTTTGCAAATGTCTCACCATCACAACCCACCCATCCCAACACCTAGCCCTGCATGCGTCCACAAAGCATGGACACCCATCACCTAAGCATGCCCACTGCACATACACATACAACCCCCCCCCCAACCACCGTCACAACAGCCCCCACAAAGGAATGCCAGCACTGGGGTACACGGGCACCCACCCATTGCACGCTATGGCACACACAGAAGCAATAACCATACTTTTATACCCCTACAGGACCCGAACGCCAGGTCACCGCGCAGGAGGGACCACAAATGTCCACTCCACCCCCAGAAGAGGCCCACAGTGAGGACAGCAGCTCTGTCTCCCTGGATCTAGATGACCAGCCCGGTCCATCGGGGACCTTGGGACAGTCGGTTCCCCTCACACAGCCACAGGCCACAGCAGACCTTCCCCCCTCTGGAAACACCAGCACAGCACCCACCCAGCGGGCCCATACCTCTGTCCCCAGGACACGTCAATCAGCGGTGTGTCCACCACTACAGGGAACCCAGGCTAACCCAACACCCCAACAACAACAGAGACCTGGGGGCAGTGGTAGTGGGCACACGGTCCAGGGGACAGAGGCCCATGGAAACAGGGGAACTGGGAGGGCTGCTGTGCGACAGGGGGGGGGACAGGCCCAGGGAAGCCACTCTCCACGAGGCCCTCTCCTCCATCATGGGAGCATACCACCACTCCCAGGAGACGATGGCGACGGTCCTGGCCAGGTTTCAGGAGATCCACCTACTGCAGGAGCAACAGTATATGGGGTTCAGGGAGGAACTAAGAAACATCAGTTTCGCCATGGGTACCATCGTAGTGGCCCTGAATGAGGTAGTCACCACATTGCGGGACACTGTGGCACCTGAAAGGGCCCCTGACACTAGCATGCACCAAGAACTGCCTACCACCTCCGCCGGCGCTAGTGGACAGGAGGCCCCGACACAAGACCAACAGGCCACCAGAACCCCAACCCCTGCAGAGGGAGAACCACCCCGCAAGCGGGCCCTGAGATCCAGGAAGAAGACAGAGTAAGATGTCAAGACCCCCGCCAGCAAAGGATACCGCCCTGATTGTTATCCCACTGTCCCACGTTGTCACCCTGTCCAACCATAAACTGCCACTGCTCCACTTCCCATAGGCATTTGGACAATGCACCTATGATACTGATAGTCTGGACTCTGCCATGGACAATCCTCCACCATCACCCCTCACTGATTTGCAACCACCCATCCAATTTAGAGCACTTGAATAAACACACTTATTGCACAAAACAATCTGGAGTCTGGCTGTGATTTAGAACAAATGTATTAGACATGACCGTGCCAAAATGTTCATTCACATTGTGATGCCAACAAACCGCTGTCACACAGCTGTAGTCCATGGGGAAGCAAAGCAGATGTCACGCAGTGGTGCCCACATCTCTGAAAACGGAAGGGAAAGTCACTACTCAGTTACCATACACTGGGGGAAAAGGACAGACAGTAGAGAGGTAGTAGTGTTTAAGGATATGTAATATGCCGGTGTGTATTCTTACCTGTGTGTCATGGAAAATACTGCTGTATTACTGTGTTCCTGTTCTCTATGTCGTCCTCTTCGGCTTCCTCCTCTTCACTCTCCACAGGCTCCACAGCTGCTACAACACCACCATCTGGACCATCCTCCTGCAGAAAAGGCACCTGGTGTCGCAAAGCCAGGTTGTGAAGCATATAGCAGGCCACGATGATCTGGCACACCTTCTTTGGTGAGTACATTAGGGATCCACCAGTCATATGGAGGCACCTGAACCTGGCCTTCAGGAGGCCGAAGGTTCGCTCGATCACCCTCCTAGTCCGCCCATGGGCCTCATTGTACCGTTCCTCTGCCCTTGTCCTGGGATTCCTCACTGGGGTCAATAGCCATGACAGGTTGGGGTAACCAGAGTCCCCTAATAGCCACACCCGGTGCCTCTGGAGTTGACCCATCACATACGGGATGCTGCTATTCCGCAGGATGTAGGCGTCATGCACTGACCCAGGGAACTTGGCATTAACATGGGAGATGTACTGGTCAGCCAAACACACCATCTGGACATTCATGGAATGATAACTCTTCCTGTTCCTGTACACCTGTTCACTCCTGTTGGGGGGGACCAAAGCAACATGTGTCCCATCAATGGCACCAATGATGTTGGGAATATGTCCAAGGGCATAGAAGTCTCCTTTCACTGTAACCAAATCCCCCACCTCAGGGAAAATGATGTAGCTCCTCATGTGTTTGAGCAGGGCAGACAACACTCTGGACAACACCTTGGAAAACATGGGCTGGGACATCCCTGATGATATGGCCACTGTTGTTTGAAATGACCCACTTGCTAAAAAATGGAGTACTGACAGCACCTGCACTAGAGGGGGGATCCCTGTGGGTTGGCGGATTGGTGACATCAGGTCTGGCTCCAACTGGGTACACAGTTCCTGTATAGTGGCTCGGTCAAGCCTGTATGTCAATATGACATGTCGTTCCTCCATTGTCGACTGGGCCACCAGCGGTCTGTACACGGGAAGATTCCTCCATCTCCTTGCATGTGCCAGCTGACGGTGCCTATGAAGGACAACAGCGAGCACAGAGTCAATCAACCCACAGGTACGTAACCACAGCTTGCACATAACATGATTCCCAATGCATTGAAAGGTTTGTATGAGTGTTGATGCAACGCCTAGGTATGTGTGACGCAGTAGAAATTAAGCCATGTGGGCCCTTGAAATGGCGGCTGCCTGACCTGTGAAGTGCGACAGTGGGATGTGAGGTCAATGCGCTGGCGTGGCACACCGTGGCGGTAGGCGGTCGAAGACCGCGGCGCAAAGCCGCATTGGTTAACATTGAACCCTATGGGTTTCAGGAGCCAATGACGATGTGCGCCGGCGGTCGCGGTACGCACCGCCACGGTACGCACGGCCACGGGCGTGACCGCCATTTTCTATCTGCTTAATCACTCGATACCTGATCTTCCACAGGAGAGGACCTACACTGCAAGTGCTGCTGTGACCTCGGTCTGGAAGAGACAATGGCTCATGCGACTGGGGAAAGGGCCCCTGCCTTCACTGCGGAGGAGTTGGAGAAACTTGTGGATGGGGTCCTACCCCAGTATGCGCTACTCTACGGTCCTCCAGACCAACAGGTAAGTACACAGGGACCATGCTTAGTGGGCAATGCCTGGGTTGAGTGGGGTGGATGAAAGATGGTGGGGAGGGGAGCGATTGAGGCATGCATCAAACGACAGATGAGAGCATGTGCCACATGGCAAGGGTGGGGATGGGGGGCCACTCACATCGAGCATGCAGAAGGTGATGACAAATTTTCTCTCCATGTACATGTCACATAGGTCAGCGCCCACCAGAAAGTCGCTATCTGGCGTGCCATCACCAAGGACGTCCAGACCCTGGGGGTCCACAACAGACGGGGCACCAACTGCCGGAAGAGGTGGGAGGACATCCGACGCTGGAGCAGGAAGACGGCGGAGGCTCAGCTGGGGATGGCCTCCCAACGTAGGAGGGGTGCCAGTTGACATTTGACCCCCCTGTTGTCCCGGATCCTGGCGGTGGCCTACCCCGATTTGGATGGGCGCGTGAGGACATCACAGCAGACACAAGGGGGTGAGTACAAATACATTCTGCTGACTTTGCGCGCAGTGGAGGTGTCTGGGTGGGGGAGGAGGGCTGTGGGTATCCCTAGGCCAGGGCGATTTCTGTAGGCTAGGCCCCTCCGTAAGGCATGGGCTGTGCCCCCGCACCCCACCTCTGTAGGGTGCCAAGTACAGGTATCCATGGCCCTGTGTCATCTATTTGTGCAGTTGTCGTCCATAGGCTTGTAGGCCATGTCCAACGGATTGCGTAGTGGACCCCAAGTGCGCGGCGTAGTGCAGGGGGCTTCTGTGTCTGTCCCCTCCGCCAACCGTGTCGCCAATGCATGCACTCAACATGTCTTTATTTCTATCCCCCCCCCCTTTTTTGCGGTCTTCCTGTTCATGTGTGCATTAGCATCATCAGGTGGAGGAGAAGTGGCATCGGAGCACGAGGGAGCTGCATCCCACATGGCCCTGGAGGGCCATGCAACGGAGTCCGATTACACCAGTGGGACGGAGGGCGAGGGGAGCTCCACAGCGGGGACTCGTGCTGATGTCAGTGACAGCGACTCGTCCTCTGAAGGGAGCTCCCTTGTGGTGGCGGCAACATCCGTGCCCCCCGCAACAACAGGTACAGCCGCCACCCAGCGCACCAGTACCGCCCTCCCAGCAGCCCCTCAGCGTTTGCCCTGTGCCCGCTCACCCAGGAAGGTGGGCATCTCCTTCGCCCCCAGGCACCTCAGGCCCTGCCCCTGTCACCCCTGCTGCC
The DNA here is from genome assembly GCF_031143425.1 of Pleurodeles waltl. NCBI lineage: Eukaryota > Metazoa > Chordata > Amphibia > Caudata > Salamandridae > Pleurodeles > Pleurodeles waltl. The sequence continues at coordinate 1,456,097,501 of NC_090445.1, read as the reverse complement.
CTCAGTGAGGTGGTCATTGTACTCCTGAGGACCATCATTGTTGGGCAGTCTACCCTTTTGAATGCCATCCAGGGTGTAGAAAGGGAGGTGCACCAGAGTAATGCATACCTGGAGGGCATTTATTCGGGTCAGGCTGCCCATCAGCGATTGTTCAACGCTCTGGCCTCAGCACTGATGGCAGCCATTGTCCCTGTCTCTAGCCTCCCCCCTCCAACTTCCTCCACCCAGACCCAATCCCCTGTACCTCTGCCTATCCCAGACACACCATCAGACCAGCCTGCACACACCTCAACACCCAAGGGAAGCTCATCCAGACATAAGCACCACACATCACACAAGCATTCACACAAGCAACATCCACATGCAGACATACCAACACCCACTGCCTCCACTGTGTCCCCCTCCTCCTCGTCTCCCTTCTCCCTCCCTGTGACGTCTCCACTCACACTTGCATGAACAACATCTTCAGCCACTACGTCCATCACCAGCACACCCACCACTCCTGCAGTCACCACCCCCACTACCATTTACACGTCCCCTGTGTCCTCTCCCAGTGTGTCTGTCACCCCCTCTTCCAAACTACGCAAACGCAGGCAGCCACCCACCCAACAGCCATCCACCTCACGACAGCCTCCAGCCCAAGCACCTGCACCCAAAGACACCAGACTTCACACTCCTACAACCACATCCTCTTCCTCCACTCCCATACCCACTACACCTACCCGTCCCTCTCTTTCCAAATTGCTTTTCTTTTCCAAACTTGACCTCTTTCCAACAACTCTCACACCCCGTCCATCTCATAAGACTCCAATCAGCACCTCAGCCACCACAAAACCGGGACCTGTAAAGACTGTTTGCCATGGACTGTGGAGTCCCCCACCCTCAAGGGCAGCCAGTTCAGCTAGGAGCCAAGGCACGGCCAGCCCACCCCCGGAAAAGCATCCGAAGATTGCCAGTGCCCGGTGCGAGAGACCAAAGACACCAGGGACAAAAATCCCTACATTGGCTCCGGCAGGAAGTCGGGTGCCACCTGGCACACCGCCAAAGGTGGGAAAGGGCCACAGGCGAACAGGGAAGGGCAGCACGCCCAACAAGTCCGGCAGCAGGCCAGCTGGCCAGGAGGGCCCCACCAGCCCCATCCCAGGTGTGCAGGAGGACACCCACAGGCCCGGTACTGCAGCCCAGGAGGGCCCGCAAGCCACGTCCCAGGTGGGCAGAAGGACACCCACAGGCCCAGTACTGCAGCCCAGGAGGGCCCCGCAAGCCACCAGACAGATGGGCAGGAAGGCCCCGCCAGCCACATGTCAGGTGGCAAGTGACATCCATGCCAGGGCCGGATCCGCTGACTAGGACACTCATCTCAAGCACCGCTCCGCTGGGCACCGCCGTCTCAAGAACCGCTGAACTGGGCCCTTCATCTCAAGCACCGCTGAACAGGGCACCGCCGTCTCAAGCACCGCTGAACTGGGCCCTTCATCTCAAGCACCGCTGAACAGGGCACCGCCGTCTCAAGCACCGCTGAACAGGGCACTGCCGTCTCAAGAACCGCTGAACTGGGCCCTTCATCTCAAGCACCGCTGAACAGGGCACCGCCGTCTCAAGCACCGCTGAACAGGGCACCGCCGTCTCAAGCACCGCTGAACAGGGCACCGCCATCTCAAGCACCGCTGAACAGGGCACCGCCGTCTCAAGCACCGCTGAACAGGGCACCGCCGTCTCAAGAACCGCTGAACTGGGCCCTTCATCTCAAGCACCGCTGAACAGGGCACCGCCGTCTCAAGCACCGCTGAACAGGGCACCGCCGTCTCAAGCACCGCTGAACAGGGCACCGCCGTCTCAAGAACCGCTGCGCTGGGCCCTTCATCTCAAGCACTGCTCCGCTGGGCACCGCTGTCTCAAGCACTGCTCCGCTGGGCCCTTCATCTCAAGCACCGCTCCGCTGGGCACCGCCGTCTCAAGCACTGCTCCGCTGGGCCCTTCATCTCAAGCACCGCTGCGCTGGGCCCTTCATCTCAAGCACTGCTCCGCTGGGCCCTTCATCTCAAGCACTGCTCCGCTGGGCACCGCCGTCTCAAGCACTGCTCCGCTGGGCACCGCCGTCTCAAGCACTGCTCCGCTGGGCCCTTCATCTCAAGCACCGCTCCGCTGGGCACCGCCGTCTCAAGCACCGCTGAACTGGGCCCTTCATCTCAAGCACTGCTCCGCTGGGCCCTTCATCTCAAGCACTGCTCCGCTGGGCACCGCCGTCTCAAGCACTGCTCCGCTGGGCCCTTCATCTCAAGCACTGCTGCGCTGGGCCCTTCATCTCAAGCACTGCTCCGCTGGGCCCTTCATCTCAAGCACTGCTCCGCTGGGCACCGCCGTCTCAAGCACCGCTGAACTGGGCCCTTCATCTCAAGCACTGCTCCGCTGGGCACCGCCGTCTCAAGCACTGCTCCGCTGGGCCCTTCATCTCAAGCACCGCTCCGCTGGGCACCGCCGTCTCAAGCACCGCTGAACTGGGCCCTTCATCTCAAGAACCGCTGGCCCATTGGCGGAAGGGGCAGGCCCGCATCTGTGTCGGGCAGGGCTGCACGAAGCACTCTGGGCACTAGTCCCCCTCCAGTACCAGTGGAGACTGTTATCCACTTGAGAGACTGTGGCTTTGCACTCCCCAGGATGGCACAGTGGGCAACCCACCCACTGTAGAGACTTGAGAGACTGTGGCTTTGCACTCCCCAGGATGGCACAGTGGGCAACCCACCCACTGTAGAGACTTGAGAGACTGTGGCTTTGCACTCCCCAGGATGGCACAGTGGGCAACCCACCCACTGTAGAGACTTGAGAGACTGTGGCTTTGCACTCCCCAGGATGGCATGGTGGGCAACCCACCCACTGTAGAGACTTGTGAGACTGTGGCTTTGCACTCCCCAGGATGGCACAGTGGCCATGGAGGCCCCTCGTGGATCTGGCGTCGTGGACTCATCTGGCTGAGGTGCCCCCCCTTCCCTTCCCCCTGAGGTGCCTGTAGTTTGGTATCTGATGCCCCTGCAGTGTTCTCTCCGTTGGAGGCAGGTATCCTGTGTGGGCTTTGCCCATGTGTTTTGGCCCAGTGGCCCATGAACAATGGCTGATACACATATCGGACTGGACAATTTATGTATATAAAGTTATTGATGTGTGATATATTTTATGCTCAGACTTACAATATAATTCTAAATTTATAATCATTTCCTTTTGTGTTTGCATTCTTCCGGGGGGTTTGGGGGGTAACTGTGATGTGTTGCTATGCATTGATGTGTGTGTTGTAGTGGGTGAGGGTGGGGGTGGGTGTGTCGCGTATGTGTGTCCCCGTAATATTTTCTCCTCCCCCCTCCCCTGTGTCGTAGGTGCAGTACTCACCGTTGTCTTCTGCGCCAGCGTTCGTGCTCCTGGTAGAGGAGCAGGAAGACAATGGCTGGTAGGATGTGGAGTTCGGGTTCCATGCTGTCCAGATTCCTCGTGGGGTGTACGGAGGTGGGCGTTTTCCGTTTTAAATGGCTGTTTCCGCCGTGTTTTTATCGGCGGGGCTACCGCCCCGGAAAAGGTGGCGGATTGGTGGGTTGTGATAGGGTGTGCAGTACGTTGTCTCCCGCCTGTCTGTTGGCGGTGACCGCCGCACTGTTTGTTTGTCCCGCCGTGGCGGGCGGTGTGTTAAAATGGCGATCTCTGTTGGCGGTTTCCGCCAGGGTCGGAATTGCATTTTTTTAACCGCCAACCTGTTGGCGGTTTTGCCGCCGCTTTAACACCGACCAGGGTTGGAATGACCCCCAGTAATCTTATTGAAAGTTTGCCAGTGGTTTCATAGTTTGTATTTCACAAAAAAGATGTCTAACTATGACTTTCCTGTAATTCCCAGTAGAACATTAATTTGTATGATGTTTAGCTTCTGTTAACAAATAGAAAGTTAAATAAAGCATTTGGCCTTTCTTTCAAAGCAGTAAAACCAAAACACTTTAACAATGACAGTGCTGCTCTTAGACCCTTACTCTGCACACCAGAAAATCTCACCCTTGTAGGTCCCTCCATATGCAAGCATCTATCAATTAATCATCCCCATTGTGTGAAAATAAACATTGTGAATGCAGAATCCTGTCAGCAAAAAGTTACAATGTCCCACATTGCATTTTAGTTTCTTCCTTTATATATGCCTTGTTAAACCTACTATAGTGGCAAGGTACTGCATAAAAAAACATTTTTAGAATGAATGCTTTAATTTACTTACAATGTTTTGCATTTAAAACTTGATTTATATGAATACACATTATTGCATATTATACCCAACAAATTCCGACTTTTCCCATAACATTGATAGACATGCAGAGTCTCAGGCAAACAAGGAATTCTCAACAGATGATGCATGAAGCTCAAATGTACTAAAATAAATTAATGATAAATGTACATGAAGAGCATCATGTTAAATAGTATTCTGCGTTGCTAGCTCAGAATACCAGTGTCATTTCACATTTACAGACCACTTGGCTTTCATCCTGGTGATTTGTAATTGTCCACCTTAATAGCAGTATAGGCCATTATTACTTTATATATATGTATATATATATATGCATATATATACATATATATATATATATATATGTATGTATATATATATATATATATATATATATATACATACATGGGGAGAGAGTAGTATGGGTAACTGTTTAATATGTTACAATATTACCATTGAGGGGTTCTGGTAACATCATAAACCACAAGTTTGAAGATCAAGTGGTTTGTAAAAGTCCATAGACTTCCAAGACAGCAATATCTGACCATAGTTCACGTGTTAGCCATTATATATTTTGATGTATTACATATTTATTTTGAAGTAGTTATCTTGAAAAAGTAGTTTTCTTCACATTGTATCTAGCAATTGCCACTGATTGCAATAATAATATTCAGATTTAACTTCCATTAATAAATTGTAGATAAAACAGAATAATGGTGGGGGCCAGATGGTTTATACGTTTCTGTAGCTGCAGTTTTCACCACATAATTATTGGCTACTGCAAATATAACCAGATCATTTGCCATATAATTTGAAAAATATGCACATTCCACAAAAAAATTGTTTCTTGCTAAAATCAATTAAAACACTATTTCCAGGGAATGTACCACATAAATATAATTCTTGATGCATAATTAGGACAACAACACCACGTAGTTTGGTCCTCCATGCAACAAAATCCTATTAGCCCAGAAAATGCTAAAACAAACTCTCAAATTAAACTGACATTGTTCCCACATTTCATAGTTGACTGTGAAATATGGATTTATTTACCACTGTATTTTGTGCAAGAAAAGCCCCCAATTATATATATATATATATATATATATATATAAAAAGTATACCTACTGTCGCCAGTAGGTATAGTTAGGACCTACTTGTCATAGAAAAAGTGTTTTGACTTGCCTGTATCTTTGGCACTGTTTCACAAATCTTCATAAAAGTTTCCAAAAGGAGTGCCCTCTTCGATCTTTTTGTGCATGGAAAGTTTTGGGGTGATCCAATAAGTGGGGGCCAAGAAAAAGTGAGTTTCCCATGTTAATCCCCATAGAGTCTTTAGACAATCCTGTAGCCAGAACTGCTGGATGGAATTTTATGACAAGACCGGAGGCTCCTATTATGCGTTTCTTTTCTTGCTTTATTTAATGAGCAGCAGTCAAGAAAACCACAAATCCCATAAGGCTTAACATCTGCAGCCAATGGGATTAAAAACGTAGTTCAAAACACACCAGAACCAATAGTCATCACGATATGCCATTGTGAAGTCACTTGACTGCAAGCAGCCCTCTTTTCTTGCTGCTGCAGTCGAGATAAGTCGTATTTTCTTTTATTCTTGCTACTTTTATTGTATACTGTTTGAATACTGTTGTTTTTAACAGCATATGGTATTGTTGCATTTATTATGTCCGACGGCAGGTTGCTGCATGTTCTTTTGGTGCTCCGGTCACTCGTTCACAGCGCTCCTGCTGTTTCGAGCTGAGCGCTTCACCTCTGACACCCGGTTTGTTTATCTTTAACGCGCGTCGCGCGCGCTCTGCATTCCAGACATTCCTTTGCCTCAGGCAGCAACCGTCATTCGGATTGCTCCTGAGGCGAGGACGTCGTGTGAAGAGCGCTTCGTGGAGACTTTCATTCTTTATCCAGAGCCACTTTCGTTGCTCTAATTCGAGGTTTACCTTACCATTAACCCCTTCTCTCCCCTGTTTTACAAAAAAAGACCCCGTTTTTTCCTGGCATAGTCTTGTTATCTTTCAAAAAAGAATATACAAATTTATTGCTATTTTGAATAATAAGCTGGCAGTTCTTTGAGTTACATAAAATATTTTTTATTAATATTAGACACCATGGAACCTGGCTCTTCCTCTATGGAGCAGGGTGTTTCCACTGAACTGGAAGATATGAGACATGAACTCTGTGATTTTATTGGAAGTTCTGTCCATCAGGCAGTATCTTCCTCATTACAAAAATTATCAAAGAATCTGGAGAACAATCTTTCTAATTTAATCTCCAAATCGGCCCAGACTGCGGGGGAAAGCAGTAAGCGTCCACCAACAAAGCCAGGTATGGGGACGCAAATGGAAGGTGAGACCATCACACGCACGCCAGAGGACGCGGTTCCTCACAAGGCTCCTGCCAAGGAGTATAACAATATGGCCTCAAAATCTTCTTTAAAACGAAAATTTAAGGAACGTAATGTTCTCCCTGTTATTTCTCCAGTTATTCAGGATACAGACGAGGATATGCCTGATGTAGATTCAGATTCATATATATCTGACAAAGACGATGATGATTCCTTTTCCATTCCTCCTCCTAAAAAATCAAAAATAGCCTCTGCTACCCCTTCTCTTTCCGACTCAGAAGGGTTTCCTATGTTCGATCCCTCTCAAATTCATCACCCTAATACTACTGAGTGGTTTCCAGCTGACCATGTGGGTCGTTATGTGGCACAGAAATTATTTTCACCTCTAGACAAAAAAACTAGATCTAAATTAAAGTCAGAATGCCCTCGTCCTGTGCTTTCTAACAAGGCCACTATTACCCCTACCATTGACCAAAAAATGTTGACTTTCTTCACCAAACAAGGTAAAGACCCTCGCAAGGGCGTGGACAAAGCATGGTCCTCTTGTCAGGACAAACTCTTAAACATTACGGGTCCACTTACTAGGATTTTTGATCTTGTCGAATCAGCCAGACTAGAGGGTTCCTTCCTGGACCCAGAGGAATTATCATTATGGGTTCAACGTTGTTTCTGCCTTCTGGGAAATGCAATTCTTCCTTTATACACGAGAGGCGTAAAGGCCTACTTATCAAACTAGACCCCAAACTCATAAATTTGGCAACCGTTCAACCTCAGCTTCAATCAGATGGACAACTTTTTGGAGATTCCTTCATAAAAGACCTCAGCAAATACGTTGCTACTTTTACCTCATTAGACAAAGCCCAACAGTCGATGAGGAAAATGTTTCACCAACGGGTTTTTGCCAGGGGTCGTTTTACCGGCCACGGATTCGCCAATCAAGGCTCCAGAGGTTATTACAGTTCCTACCAGCAGGACTTCAGACCTCAATTCTACCCCCAACGTGGCAGAGGATACCGTTCCAGGTCCGCCAGACATTCCAGAGCCGCCAACCCAACAGGTAAGCCTTCTAGTCGTTTCTTTCCCGACAGGAGGTCGAATTTCCCATTTTCTGTCAAATTGGCAATCAATAACAGCAGATGCTTGGGTGTTAAACCCGCTTCTAGGTTACAAAATAGAACTTTATTCTACTCCGGTGCAAACTTTTTTCCAAGCTCCTCCCCATTTTTCCACAGAAATGGTTCATCTAATATCTCTAGAAGTAGACACACTGTTACAGAAACAAGTGATTGCACCCACTCTTCCCCTTTCATCGGGATTTATCAGCCCAATTTTTCTTGTTCAAAAGAAGAACAAAAAGATGCGTCCAGTCATCAACCTAAAACATTTCAACCGGTTCATAGTATACCGGCATTTCAAAATGAAAACAATTCTCCATCTCAGAGACATACTCCTTCAGAACGACTGGATGGTCAGGCTGGATCTACAGGACGCTTACTTGGTGGTTCCTGTTCATCCAGAATGCAGAAAATTTCTTCAATTTCAGTGGTTGGACAAAATGTATCACTTTACCTCTCTGCCCTTCCGTCTATCGTCAGCCCCATGGTGTTTTACCAAACTCATGAAGCCCGTAGTAGCCTTTCTAAGAGCTCAGGGGATAAGATTATTAATTTACCTAGACGATATCCTCATACTAAGTCAGTCGTCACAAACTCTCCTAGTCCACTTACAAACAACTTGCACTCTGTTGGAAGACTTGGGTTTTATAATAAACAGAGAAAAATCCCTCCTTATACCCTCCCAAATCGTAGAATTCCTGGGATTTCAAATCAACTCTCTCTCAGCTACCCTTCTTCTACCCTCGTCAAAAATAAAATCAGAAATTTTGCAAATTCTCCGCAATGCCCTCATTTCCCTCCGAACTCTAGCCCGAATTGTAGGTCTCCTCTCCTCCTCTATCCAAGCAATTTTTCCGGGCCCCCTTCACTACCGTTCACTTCAAAGATTGAAGATTCAACACCTGAGAAAGGGGCTTTCGTATTCCGATCTCGTCCCTTTAGACATAGAGTCTCGCACAGAGCTTCAATGGTGGATAGACCATTTGGACGCTTGGAACGGGAAAAGTATCTTTCCATCAGCCCCAGATCTTGTGTTAGAATCCGATGCAAGTCATCTAGGCTGGGGAGCCCGTTGTGGACCCATCTCGACTGGAGGTACATGGTCAAGCGAGGAGTCCAAATTGCACATCAATTGTTTAGAGATGCTTGCAGGCTCCTTTGCAATCAGAAGTCTGGCAAAGCACAAAGTACATTGTGCAATCCTTCTCAGGATGGACAATATATCAGCGGTCAGATATATAAACCATCTTGGGGGTACAAAATCCAAACCTTTGGCAGACCTAGCCAAGAGTGTTTGGGAGTTTTGCCTCTCAAACCATCTTTCGGTACATGCAGAGTATCTTCCTGGAGCTCTCAACACGGTGGCAGATTGGCATTCTCGTCACCTTCGAGACTCCAGCGATTGGAGACTCCATCCTTCCGTGTTTCACAACACTCAATCCTTATGGGGCCCGTTCTCCATAGACCTTTTTGCATCCCGACTCAACACACAACTCCCTCAATTTTACAGCTGGCGTCCAGATCCCTTAGCCTTAGCATCAGATGCTTTCTCACAAGACTGGTCTCATTCCCTCAACTACCCCTTTCCCCCTTTCATAATGATCAACAGGGTCCTAGCTCAGGCCAGACGTCAACACGCCTCTCTCTATCTTAAAGTCCAGTTTTGGCAATCCCAAATTTGGTTTCCCACTCTTTTGGAACTGTCAATAGATTTTCCCTTGTTAATTCCATCCTTTCCGGATCTGCTACTAGACCCTCTTCAACGTTCTCATCCTCTTATTCTGAACAATATCCTAACCATATCCGCTTGGAAAATTTCAGGGGTCCCCAATCTTCCCCCGTCATTTCGGCAGAAGCTTCCCATTATATCTCAAACTCCTTGGCCCCAGGCACCAAAAAAGCCTACAAGGCAGCCTGGTCTCTATGGGACTGCTGGTGTGTGGGAAGACAAATTAATCCCTTTTCAGCAGATGTGATCTTTGTCGTACAATTTTTTGCCTCAGAAGCCAGCAAAGGTAAAGCATTTCGCACTATCAATCTTTACAGATCTGCTATTTCTTCCAACCATATTCATGTTCATGGGAAACCGGTAGGCGAACACCCGTTGGTATGTAGATTATTAAAGGGAATAAAATTTTCCAAACCTCCGCTACCAAAGTACAATCAATTGTGGGATGTTAATATTGTTTTGAAATATTTGATTGCATTACCAGATAATTCAAGTTTATCATTAAAGCTTTTATCTGCCAAATTGACAATGTTATTATGCTTCGTTTCTATTAAACGTTTATCAGATGTTAAGGCTTTGGACGTCTCCAACCGTCAATTCACCCCGTCTGGAGTGTTGTTTTCAGTTGTACGACGTACCAAGACCAATTTGTTGTCAGTCTTTTATCCTTATTTTCTGCTTCAACCAAAATTGTGTGTGGGACAGTGTCTCAAAGTTTACGAACATAGGACCGCAGATTTGAGAACATCCTCCTCCCAACTTCTCATATCTTTCAGGAAACCCTATCACCCGGTTTCTTCTGCTACGTTAGCCCGTTGGGTAAGAATGATTATGTCCCTGGCTGGTATTGATGTTTCCAAATTCGGGGCCCACTCCTCTAGGGGGGCTATGGCTTCCAAAGCTTTCTGGGTGGGATCTCGTTTGGAGTATATTCTGAAATCTGCGGATTGGTCCAATGATAATACTTTTAGAGTATTTTATTGCAAACCGATTGATAATGCTTCATTGAGCGTGATTAATATGCTTTAAACTCGCATAATAGGAGCCTCCGGTCTTGTCATAAAATGTAGATTTTCCTAGTCTATGACGGAAAGTCTTAATTTTATTAAAGACACGGAGGCGAGTATTATCCCACCTCTTGTATAACTTTATTTATCCCTCCCTTTCTCTAGTTCCGGCCTCGACCACTCAGACAACGTCTTAATCGGATCTCGTCAGACCATCCAATCAGTTCGCTTCCTTCACGATTTGGATCGTCTCTGTCGGTTTGCCCGGACCATTCTTTCCTCGGCAAGCTTCTAGACTTTTTCTCAGATGTGTTCGCTTTCCTCATGGCACTGTTTATTCTTTGCTTATTACTTCCTTTGTTCACTGTTAACTGACTTCATTCGCAAGAAAAGAGGGCTGCTTGCAGTCAAGTGACGTCACAATGGCATATTGTGATGACTATTGGTTCTGGTGTGTTTTGAACTACGTTTTTAATCCCATTGGCTGCAGATGTTTAGCCTTATGGGATTTGTGGTTTTCTTGACTGCTGCTCATTAAATAAAGCAAGAAAAGAAACGCATAATACTCGCCTCCGTGTCTTTAATAAAATTAAGACTTTCCGTCATAGACTAGGAAAATCTACATTATACCAAATTTGACTGAAAGGTAGCTTTTGGTCCAGAGATTATGCTTTTTAGGGTCATTTTGTGAAATGTCCCTCCTTTGTGTGCTGAGTTTCCTCCGAGGCGATTTCACTAAGTGAACTTCTTCTTTGGCCATCACACTACGCCACACTTTCTCCTGTTACAGCATGTGATGGCCCCCTCCTTCGGTTTTGGTTTGCCTTTCATCCCAGCCACGATCCTCTCTAGACATTCACACAGGGAGCTAATAACTCTCACGCTCATGGCAGCCATGGTTCTTTGAATTGATTTGCTTCTGTCAACTGTTTTTCTTTTTCTTTTCGGAGGCGAGTATTATGCGTTTCTTTTCTTGCTTTATTTAATGAGCAGCAGTCAAGAAAACCACAAATCCCATAAGGCTAAACATCTGCAGCCAATGGGATTAAAAACGTAGTTCAAAACACACCAGAACCAATAGTCATCACGATATGCCATTGTGACGTCACTTGACTGCAAGCAGCCCTCTTTTCTTGCGAATGAAGTCAGTTAACAGTGAACAAAGGGAGTAATAAGCAAAGAATAAACAGTGCCATGAGGAAAGCGAACACATCTGAGAAAAAGTCTAGAAGCTTGCCGAGGAAAGAATGGTCCGGGCAAACCGACAGAGACGATCCAAATCGTGAAGGAAGCGAACTGATTGGATGGTCTGACGAGATCCGATTAAGACGTTGTCTGAGTGGTCGAGGCCGGAACTAGAGAAAGGGAGGGATAAATAAAGTTATACAAGAGGTGGGATAATACTCGCCTCCGTGTCTTTAATAAAATTAAGACTTTCCGTCATAGACTAGGAAAATCTACATTATACCAAATTTGACTGAAAGGTAGCTTTTGGTCCAGAGATTATGCTTTTTAGGGTCATTTTGTGAAATGTCCCTCCTTTGTGTGCTGAGTTTCCTCCGAGGCGATTTCACTAAGTGAACTTCTTCTTTGGCCATCACACTACGCCACACTTTCTCCTGTTACAGCATGTGATGGCCCCCTCCTTCGGTTTTGGTTTGCCTTTCATCCCAGCCACGATCCTCTCTAGACATTCACACAGGGAGCTAATAACTCTCACGCTCATGGCAGCCATGGTTCTTTGAATTGATTTGCTTCTGTCAACTGTTTTTCTTTTTCTTTTCAATTTATGTGGCAAGAAAAGTCCAGTTAGGAATTTACAACGCTAATAGCTCTAAGTCTAGTGAACGCAATTCCATTTGCATTGCAAATGCTTCTTGTTATTTGTTGTAAATCAATTCAATAGTTTTAGAGACATTAAAGGAAAATCAAATTTGTATATCTAAGATTGTGAAGAATCACAAATGGTCTCACAGACCCACTAAAACTCTCACGCACCCACTCACAGAGCCACTCAGATACTCACACACCCACTCACAGACCCACTGAGACACTCATGCACCCACTCACAGACCCACTCAGACCCTTACGCACCCACTCAGAGACCCACTCAAACACTAATGCACCTACTCACAGACCCACTCAGACACTGTTACACCCACTCACAGACCCACTCAGATCATCACACATCCCGTCAGAAAACCACTCAGACCTTCACACACCGACTCTCATACCCAGACAGACACTCTCTCACCCAGAAACACCCTCTCACACCTATTCTCACACCCAGAGATGCAGGCCATTCGACTGTGCATGGACAGCCCCCACTGTGCATGGCTGAAGGCAGTGCGTGGTGGTGGTTGGATTCATGTATAGTAATTAAAATTACTAGTCATTATTTAACAATTGCCATGATGACTAATGGAGATACAATCTTTTTAGTTTGAGTATTTTTGTAAAGTATAGTATGTCTTTTATGTTTAGTTTGGTTTATGTATTTATTTCCAAGGGTAATCAGCAAAAATGTAACTTGAGAGAGGCTTCTCGGTAATCCAAAATGTGTCAGGAGCGTGACATTGAATAAACTTATGGTGAATCCGGCTATACACATATATATATATATATATATATATATATATATATATATATATATATACCTAGTGGCGGTCGCCACTAGGTAGTTATAGTTAGGTCCTAGTTTCTATATAAAAAGGATTTGTTTACTTATCTATATCTTTGGTGCTACTTGACAAATCTTCACGAAACTTTCCAAAAAACTTTGCCAGTAGGGTCAGGTGCTGTCTGGGAAAGTTTTGAGGTGATCCTTCCAGGAGGGACTGAAAAAAAGGGGAGGTACCAAAACACATTTTCCCCATTCATTTTTCCACAGGGGCTTTCAACAGCGATAGCACCGAAACTACTGGACGGAATTAAAACAAATTTGGCAGAAAGGTAGGTCTTGGTCCACAAAGAGTGTTTTTTTTTGTTTTGGTGTAATTACGTTCAGAATTTTTAGAGAAATTAAGGGTAAAACAGTTTCGTAAATCTAGGGAGGCAAAGGATTCATGACCCGTCCCGATCTCGTGCTGAGGTCTGGTTGGCTGACAACACTTTAACAAGGAAGCTGTTGAAGTGTTGGCAGCGATTTTGGGACTCAGCTGAAGCCGAGTCCCAGAAAAATGGTATAAAATAAAGAAAAGGGGCCAGGGTATGAACACACTGACCCCTTAGCTCTGGTGGTGGGGTCCGAAAGAGAACCCACAGAGCTAAAAAGCATTTGTTTTTTTATTTTACGGCTGGAGTCGTAGTGGATCATTGGAACCGCAGTAAAAAAAAAATGTAAAATGAAGGGCGGATTCCCGCGTTTCGTTATTATAAAACCTCCAGGTAGGCCAAGTTCTGGGGGCATTCTTATTGTAATGCGCAGGGAGACGTCTGGCCCCCTCCTGCTTCCCAAGGGGCCGTCACCTCCACGGGGCATTAATGAAAGTAAACATGAGAAGCAGCCTGGCCCCTGTGCCCTGGGGATCACCACTTCCCGAGGCTTGGTAAATATTTAGGACGTGGGGGGGTGAGCAGCCCACCCGCAGCCCCAGTGATCACCACCTCACCTGGGCTATAGTTGTTGGAGGGGGACTGTAGCCACGGTGGTGGGTGGATTAACACATAGTAATAAAAATGACTTTATGTTAACAAAAAACATAGAAATTCACTGAAAAAAACAAAGGTTACAGGGACGTTATAGTTAGGAAATAGAATTTTATAAAGACATAGAAATTCACTTTAAAAAAACAAAGGTTACAGGGAAGTTATAGTTAAACTCACATTTTAAATCTACGAAACTACAGAAATTCACCCAGTTATAGTTAAAGTTACCTCAAGTAACCATAACTTGTGCCCTGAGGTAACTATAACTCGCGCCCTCGCCATGCACAGCTATTTACCTCACAAATTACGGCACTCATGACATCTTTGATAATTTCATTGATAATAGCAACGTAATATTTGCAGTAAAATTTTTGACAAAAAAACTGTGCATGGTGGGAGAAAGTTATAGTTACCTTAGGGCCCGAGTTATAGTTACTTGAGGTAACTCTAACTATAATTGGTTTCGCACTTTTAAAATATGAGCCTAACTATAACATCCCTGTAGCCTTGGGTTGTGTAAGTGAATATATATATATATATATATATATATATATATATATATATATATATACACATATATATATATATATATATACATACATATATTTATATATGTTCACTAAAAAAAGATTAAAGTGGGTAATGTAATTAGGTGTTTAATGAATACAAAAATTAATGTTTAAAAAACAGAAAACAATGAAATTCACCAGCTATAATTACTGAGATAATTATAACTTGTGCTATGCCGTGCACTGCTTAAGACCTGAAATATTATATTACTTGTGATATGCTAAATAACAACATTGATGACATCATCCAACCTAATGGTCCTCAAATTATTCTATAGATGGTCAAATCGTTTTGTAAAACATAGTAGGCAGTAAATGGACCACGAACATATACTACATAAATTGACTACATGTGTATGTGTAAAAAATAAACACAGTGTAGTACTGGAAACAATTACGATTCAGTATGGTAAAAGTTAAATTGTGCACAATTTCGCTACCAGAGACATTTTAAGTACTTCATTTAAACAAGGTATTGACTGAAGACAACTAGTGTGAGTTGCAGATATACGTTTTAAATAAGTTGTAGATTAATTCAAAATCCTGTCACCAAAACCTGAGCTAAAACCAAAACTTCTCCTTACAAAACATTATTCACCTGTGGATTTCTGTGCACATACTAAAGTTGAGGAGTTCTCATGTAGTGCTATCAACAATTTCTAAATAGACTAGAAAGTTATAAAGTGCAGATATGTATTTGCATAAATTCACAAAAATGTGTGAGACATTAAACATTATTGTAGAAGGTGCCATTCTGTAGGTGACTTGAAGATGGTTCATGTCACAGCATCACTATAGTAATTGTTAAAATAATATACAGCGTTTTGCTAATATCAGGAATCTGTGCAGGTTACTTTTACATACTTGTACACAGGATTCTACATAGGACCTGGGAGGTGCGAGGGGAGGTGAGGGAGAGAGAGAGTACTTTATTGCTTAGTTAATAAGAAAATCGCAAAACGTCATATACGTAAATTTTACTATAAATAAATAAATGCATACAGAAATAAATGAGCAGATATAAACGACTGTGTGGGGTGAAAGCATATACTTGCGAGGAGGTATGGTTGCTGCAACTATGTCAAGGCCATGCGACTAGTGAGGGGGCATCTGTGATGGAAGAGTAAGGATGAGGGGCACCTGGATGCGAGTGTACAGAGGGAAGGGCTGTGAGTTCTTTGTAAGCTTTGAACAATGCACTGTGTGTGGAAACCTGGCTTCCAAGAGTGTGAGTGATTTTGTGACTCTTGGGCCTATAGGTGCGCGTGATTACCGATGGTTGGGTGGAGAGTGTGCGTGGATGTCAGGAGTGTGTGAAAAGGGAATTCTCGTCACTCCAGCAACTCCTCTATTCAGGAATATAATCGTGTGTGACGTGCTTGATTACTTCACTGGTGATTTCGTGACATCACCAATCGTCACTGATGATGTCACTTGTGGTGGTCTGCCACACATATATAATTACGAGTACACTCACGCGCTGCTTCTGGTTGTGTGAACGCACCGTGCTTTATCTGAGTGTATCATATGGTTTGGTATTGAAGATCATATTTCCCCTTGCAACAATACATTGTATCATGGTTTACCTTCACAGTAAGATATAGACAGAATGCATTTTGTTCATTATTAAATCATAATATCGGTGCACTGGTGAGTGGCCTAATTGGAAAGACAAAGATACATGGCCTGCGAACGAGAGAAGAGCTCTGTAGTACAGACCCCCATATCTTCATTACGTGAACAGGAACTGACGTGTCTGACATGTTGATGAAGATTACTGGGCAATTTGTTGTCCCTGTTCTGATCTCTGTCGCTGAGAGTGTAAGCTTTTATGTGGAGGGGCCAATAAAAAATGTCACCCGTAGCATTTTGTAGATCTGCTCAAGCAATTCTATAATCGACAGGAAAAAAAACTTGCAATTATATTTTCAGGCGTCACGCGGTCTCATGTAGCAATTAGCAGATATACTGCTGAGTAAACCTCTGAAACATAAAAGGTGTGTGCTTGGTTGCCTTCTTTACCTAAACGTGTCTAATTTCTCACCCTATTAATTTCAGTGCTTTCGCTTACTGCGGAATTCGCATATTTGCAACAGATGTGGCAGCACAATTTTCACAAACAACATTGTGAAAAGTCTGGACAAAGTGTCCCTTTGGATGTGCGCTTAATACCAGTGTCTTAGCAAGGATGTCATAGCGCTAAGACACACCACCCCGTCCCTAGCTAGGTAGCAAAATAATGCCACAATTAGGTGTAGAAGGCCGCTCAAAACAAGGGACGTGGTGCCACTGCACCTGCTGGATTATGAATAGCTACATCCCTGCCTAACACTCTTTGCGTCTGGTATTTGTTGAAAAAAAAATAACGGGGGGTCGTCAAATCATTATTAAATTATGTCGATTATCCTGAAAGCGACATTCCGTAGCCCTCCTGGAGCCACTTCATGCTCTAGTGGACAACCGACGCCATTGCTCTGCTGGTTGGAAAAGCCCCGGATGCTCGGCCCTGCTGCACGGTTCAATCTGTTGCCGAGTGTTTAGTTTGCGTTAGTCGAGGCCTGCAAGCCTCCGTTCCCCTGGGTGTCGGTGCCTGATGTCTTACATCTGCTCTGTGATTGATGGGGCCTTGAATACACGTTATTACCCTCTCGCAAGCAGAAATCAAACAGGCTATTAACTGCATTACTTCAAAGGGCTGTTTCAATACAATCTACTTATCTTAATTGAAACTTTCTTTGTGGGGGTAGTTGCTGAAGCAGATAGAGGACACGGTGCGCAGTACACATGCACTGAAATGATGCATATATTAAAGATGGGGCGTGCATCATGTTTTTTTTTCCTGAACTTTGAGGGGAACAGCTGAAAGGAACTGTGCACCCTGTGGCGTGCCAATATCTTAGTAACAGCATTGGCCGTTTGAATTTAATTGCGCAATCGCAGATGTTGAAACACAGACAGTACTCAAGGTCCTGAACAACTTAAAATACGTATATTTTCTCAAAAATTGATAACTCCCGCGTGTTACCCGCATTACACGAGGCGGTGTTTCCAGCAAAACATCAGAGAGGCATCGGTGGGTCTCAGTTCCCACTCTGACAGTCAGCTGCTGATATGAAAAATCTGTCGGGAAATACAGCTCGCTTAATGCCATATATTACTTACGCCTGGGATGCCCTCGGGCTCTCGGTTGAGGTTTCCTGCACAAAAGGTTGCAGCATTTGATACAGGAAACTGACTCATTTCGAGTCTACAATAGCAAGTTAAAATGTTATGTAAAGTTTTTTTTTTCAGCGACCCCTCTTTCTCATCTGAGTAATGTGTACGTTTACTTCTCGCACATGTGGATACGGCCATTAAATGCTGAGTGACATTTACAGTTGGAACCCTGATTAAAGCACAGGAGTGCCTACATCTGTGTGTCCACAGTGAATATGGGCTATAATTTTCTTAAGTAGCAGATGTTTATTAAATACAAAGATCTGCCAGACATAGAGTCACATAATGAAAGGGGCTCTTAGATCATAATTTTTCTTTTCAGCCTGCTATAAAACAATGCCAATTACTGTTTACTGTCTCTCTTACTTTGCAAGGTTTTCAATGTTGTTTCCAGTAAATAGGGAAAACAGCTTTAACCGGCTTGGAGGAAATCTCTTCTTTTGTTTGCGAGCTTTATTACTTTCAGTAATTTGATGCCCTGCAATTTTCTTTTGATTACCTCTTCACTTGGGAAGAAACAAGACAGATCTTGCCTCTGTTTCAGCCCTGTTTGGAAAAAAAAATACTAATACCTTGTAACCCAGAGACATTCAATTCTATTTCAATCACTCCGAAAAATAACTACATGCATTATTCAAAATATATTAATAAATGGGCGCTTTGAAGTACCAGGAATGTGTTCCTTTTCGGTTGCATTAGCTCCAGTCTCGTGCGGATAATTTTCATTAAAGTAATCCTGTTTCAGCTGGAGGCAGCGACTAGAGGTGAAACATTGCGAAAGCGATAAAAATAGCTTCCTGGTAATTTCAACATCCTGTGATTTTATCGTAGATCGGTTTTCAACTGTCATACTTTACAGGCCCAGTTCCCCATGGGTAACATGTTGATTTGGATCCGTGCCAGGCTCCCTTCTCTCCTTTCTGCCTTGCCAAGAACACTCGATCCACAGCCCCTTACCAAAGAGAACTGAGGAAATGTTAGTTAGGGCGTAGCTGCCATTGGTGCAGTGGCACCGGGGCCCTGAGTCCATATGGGCCCGTTTACCTTGATAACTGCTGTACTTTTACTACAATAGCAGTCAGGGTCGGCAGTTGTCTTGCTTGCACCAGGACCCACGGTATCCTAGCTACCTACTGCTCGCAAGGGGTTCTAGAGATGTGATGTCCCCTAGGTGCCCTTAGTATTCTGTGCCCTCTGCTACCAGAGTTTGAATACAAGAGAAGCCACGACGCACCCACACATAGACCCGAAACACTCAATATTTAAATATTCACATTTACATTTCTTGCAATGTCCGAGTGGGCGTGGGGGAGGGGGGAGGGGTCGTCTGTCCCTCCTTCACACCCACTTTTCAACAGTTTAATTTTCTAGCTTTGTTTGGCAGCTGACTAGAGGGATACTCGTGAGGCGGCTGCCACATTCGCAGTCTGGCTTCTTTCTCTCCTCGGAGTGTAGGAGGAAGGCGTCGCCGGTACTGTACATGTTCATGATATTTCCGGACTCCATCAACAGCCTGAGCATGTCCAGGTGTAGCACAGTGATCTACTACATGGTGAAACTTAGCAGGCCTTGTTCAAGTACTTGAAGAAATAAGCACGTCTTTCCTTCACTGGAAAAGCGGTAAAATTAGGCACTAGTCGCTGTTTTGAATAGTTTACAGGGCTGAACACAGCTCAGCATATGACCCTCTTCCACTTCAACCTGTAACCCAGTGCCCGGCTGCTCCTCGCAGCACGCGCACGCACCTCGTGACCCTCTGCAGCCGGTGACCCTATTTACCACCTCCTCCTTATGTCACTCATTCGTACCGTATACTTGAGCAACTGCTGCTCCTCCGTGTATGCATGAACCATCCCTATCCTCGTTCCTAAATATATGCAGTTGGCCCTTAAACACTGTTCGCGAATCCACTCGATTATTTATACTATCACAATATTAGGCGCCCGCATTAATGCATTGGTATAATTATCCCCTGTGGTAATAATGTTCGCACGAATGATTGAGCCCACACAAGGCTGCAATGTGTAATGCATCAGAGCTGTGCTGGGGGGAGCGCAAGTAAAGCGGGAGCCCTGCCAGAGCCTCTGCCGCCGCTGCAGGAAATGCTCTTTATATCAGATATATACAAGCAGGTCCTGGCAGGGAGGTACACGACGAGAGCGGAAAACAAGCTGGCAAAAATACAAAACGCAGCCCAGCGAGCCCGGACCGGTCGCTGCTGAGACCCTGGTGGACCTCTCTGCAACGACTCGCCTATTATTTTATTTTGTATTTGCCGTCTGCCCCTTCAGCGCCCTGAAAGAGCCTGCTGAGGGTCTCCGGTGCACGCACGCCCGCTACTCCGCCCAGGGCACGTTCTCCTCTCTGCACGGATTAAGCCGCCCGGTTCGTGCTCGGGTCTGAGCACGGGGCTCGGTGGGGTTCCACCCGTGGCCCTCTCGCCTCCAGCCGGGGCTCAGAGGTGATACCGAGCTCGCGGCAGCCCACGGCGCCCTCCCCTGCCAGGACCTCCCGCGCCGTCCATTCAAGCCAACAAGTTTTGCGAGAGAATGTTATGAGTTCAATGCGCTGAGCGGAGCCGCGAGATGGAGGAGCGGGGCTCCGCGCTGCAGGTAAGAGGCAGGGGAGGCTCCGCTCGCACCCGGGGCAGGGATGGGGGGGCCGGCTGAGAGCTCGCGGGCAGGACCGGCAGCAACTCCCAGGCCGGGGGACCCGATCTGTGCCAGGAAGAATTCCTTGACACACGTCCCGTGCCCTGCCGCTCACCCCTGGCCCCGGCGGGACGGGCAGCCGGCTGCGTACCCAAGGTTTCAGGGGCGCGGCTGACCCCAGGAGCTGCCCGGGCAGAGTGCCATTAACACGCGTGGGGGCCGTTATCACCTCTTAGCGCCTGATCCTGCTTTATTTCTCGCCCTTTTGCAGTGGGTCGGCTCCCCTTGCGGGTCGCACGGATCGTACACCTTCTACAAGGCTTTCCAGTGCCGCTTGGAGGGCAGAGCCAGGATCCTGTGCCTGGGCGACTTCTTCCCGGTGCGGTGCCAGCCCGGGGGGCACCAGGTCTGCATCGCGGAGCTGCAGCTGCTGTGGGAGGAGAGGACCAACGGGCAGCTCCTGTCCAGCTCCAAGCTGTACTTCCTGCCTGAAGACACTCCGAGGGGCCGGAGCAGCGAGCACGGCCAGGTAGGGGGCGTTATTGAAGGACAGAGCCGGCTGGCAACCTGGGTGAACCAGCCCCGAGGGTTCCAGTGCCAGAGGTGTGGATGATGGCTGTGTCTGTGTGTGTCAGTGAGCACATGCTAGTTTATTTATTCTGTCATTATTGCTCGATGAACCTGAGTTGTATCTGCTTCTTTTATGAACGTTTTCCTTTTGTACAGGAGGGTAATTGATTTCATTCACATTGGGTGTACTAATGCTGCGTTTGTCACGCGTCGTGAGCCACGGTGTACTCAATTAACACATACCTCTATTCATGTGCGTTTGTGTATATCTGTAGAACGTGTTTTCAAGTGACTCTGTGATCAACGGCGGAAATTGTGAAATGGCCTCTCGCAAGAGAATAAAGGCAGTTGCGCTGTCACAGACATGTTTGATAAAATGATAAACGACTGTTCCTTTGCGAAACTTGCCTTTTCTTTCCAAATCCACGCTTGGTTGGCTAGTGAGATGATACACTGGCAGATGGGCATGTTTGAGTCAATGTTAGACTTCGGATAGACTTAGATGTGAGTCTAGCTTGTTGTGGGTTTGGCAGTTCTGGTCAAGTGTAACCCAACACTGCCTCACTTTGTACAAGGGAGGGCGCCTGTGGTGCACAGGCTGGGCAAGGGAAGGCTACTTTCATGTAATTGTGCGCTGATTCGCAGAGTGATGAGCGAACAGTGCTTTACAATGGATACGCGCCGAGGTGTAATTTCATGTACGACCACAGCGGTGCTCTTGTTAGCTGACAAGCATTACATTACGGTGACAAACTATTTTCATAGCGTCTGCGTGGACTGCGCCATATTTATGTGACTGGAATACAATTGTCAATTAGATCATCATAGACGCGAGCGGGCGAGGGCGGGTCGCTTTGGTTTCCGTGACTGGCGAGCCAGCTCGGTGTTTAACTTCTTCCGTTTTTATGTTTGCTGTGTATTTATGAGATGAGTAGCCGGCAGCTCGAAATAAATGATTGCACAATCCTGACCTACAAGTATCGGATTACCCCTGTGAGACTGTGAAGTGATCAATCCGCACATCTCACGTATAATTATAGATGATTATTCGAATGTCAACATTAACACGAGCCCAACCGTGTGCGGATATTGCATAAAAAGCACGCTCTTCTGCTGGCATGTTGCTCGTGCAGTGAGCCCCCCATCCCTTTGGCCTAACTTCACAGCTCAGCTGTCACCCCCCCTTCGCTCCACAACGGTGTATCGCAAAATAATGCCCCCCTCCCAACCACGCAATTTGATGGGGCACCTTCAGTCTCCCCCCTCATTGATATTAATTGGCATTTGGCTGAATACCTCTCCCCAATCTGTTAGGCCCCTCGCCGCCTCCCCCTCTCCAAGGGCGGAGGTCCTGCATCACTGGGGTGCAGGGGCCTGCATAAGGCCCCCTGCAGCCCACCTAAAGTTTACTCGCTTTATCATAATTATGGCTTTAGCCTGTTCTGTGAAGTGAACCGAAAGGGGAAAAGAGAAAGTATCCAGGAAGAGAGAGAGAGAACACCTGAAATGCCATTAATACAACTGTTTATATCCATTTGTTTCTGTGGCGCTTCTTTATTTGCTTCCTTAGAACATTCCGTGCCCGCGCATTAAACAGATCGCTCGAGTGTTCGTATTGTGAAAGACGCAGCTTCAGTGTAGGTTGGCGAGGGCACTGGTGTACTTCACTGGGCTGATTTTGTTTTTATTTACATTTGTGTGTAATCGTTATTTGAAAGAAAATTGGAAATGTGTTTCCATCCAAAGAATTCGCGAGCATCCCTTACAAGTCAGTCCTTTGTGCTATTGACATTTAAGTGATGCAGGCTATTTTTCGTAGCTCTTTCATAACACGTTAACAGCAGAAAGCAGCAGGCAGTTACATCTACTTTATGTCGTGCTGTAAATATTTACAAGCAGCTCTCTGGGAAACAGTGGGAGTGCAGTGCTTGTTTTGAAGCAGCTTTTCATGCACGTGTTTCACTAATAGGATTTCGTACGCACTAGTTTACTCACAAAGTAGCCACACTGAGCGTGACCGTCATGTGCACCCTTTCCACAACACGCAAACACGCCCTTGTGTAGGATCCGCTGATAAACATTTACCTCTAGTAGAAGAGAACATGGCCTGACTCTGTGATGTCATTTCCCCTCTGGCCCGAGTTAGTCATTCATTAGCAGAATAGCAGCAGCAGAACTAGCAACAGCATACAGTGATATTTGTCTGGCAGCCTGCCCGCTGAAACCAGCGTTTGGAGCCAGGGCCTGGAGAGGGCAACATTACACTCCCATTAAGAAATGTGCTTTGTTTTCACTTACTCGTTAACTTGTTTATGTACAAATGCTTTTCCTGCTTAGCTAAGTTTTTTAAATTGTATGTTCTCTTTATTCCAGTGCCTAATATTTTTTATTAAGCTAAAACTACAATATTAAGTAACAAAACGACTGTTTAAGCAGATTTGGTATATTGTGACTCGAGCTGTTCTGATAATTACTGCGTCCCAGCCTCATTGTTGCATTGCTTCTTTATAATACTTTGGCAGTGTTGAGGTTTTATATCCTCATTTTCTTTACGTTTGTGAACATTTAACACTGCACCTTGAAAATATACCTGTTCACATTTAGCTGAATATCTAGCCCTGCACACTATGACTCTTTAACCAAGGTGTACCTGGCTGATGAGCCCATAACTAGGGCAAACTCAGGTGGCATGGTGTGCAAAATAATGATGGATTGGGATGTGGCTCGAGTGATTACTAGAGGTTGAGATTAATTTAAACGTTCCTTCCATCACTGATTTGTAAACTTTTTAAATATGTAAACCTGCCAGCAGTTGAAGAGTCACCTTTTCAAATAACACAGTCCCACACATGATAGGCACTCGCCCGTCACCCGCCTCCCTGTAAACAAAAACTCAATTGTACCTCTAGGCCTTGTCACTTCCCAGCTACATTTGTGCAGTATAAATAAACTTCTGCCTACCTACAGAGTCGGGTAGTAGTTTAAATTCAGCAGAGGAGCCATATCAGCAGTGGCCAAGAGCATAACAGGGATTTGCACCACTTTTTGTTAGCTGATTATGTGCTTTGTTATTACTGAAGTAGCCTCAGACCTTTGTGCAACAGTTTACATAAGGGGCCACTATGTGTAGTTGCAAAGTTTGCATTTATGCACCTATTGAAGGTGTGCTACTGTTTGTGACCACCTACTTTAGGAGCTCTAGGAATTACCGAGAAGATGCTTGCAGTAGGTGTGTACATGGCGGGAAGGCATCAGGAACTGATTGTGGTTTTGTTGTTTGTTCCAGTTCTTATCTGCTCTTTAGCTTAACTTGAATTTAATGCAATTTATTTTATTACAGCTAAAGTACTGTCTGGTTTGGTTCACAATAAAAAAAAGACTAAGCAATCCAAATTATTACCCAAACAATGTACAATTTAATAATTAAAGTTGCTGAACAACAAAATGGCCTCCTACCCAAGAATGAGTGACTGACCACACTTTATTATATTCTTATAGACACTTCATTTGTGCATATTCTTTTTGACAGTTATTTTTGTGTTGCATGTCAACAAATTGCATTGTAATTATCTCTTCTTGCATGTCATTCTCTACCCCTCTAGGAGGAAGGTAACGTTATGTTGGTGCTGAGTGTTCATTATGGATATAACATGATGGAGTGTTGTGGTAATGCCAATGTGTGAAGCAGTGCGAGTATCTACTGCAGTGTAGTGTGTATAGCTGGAAAAGTATTCTCAATTACTCCCATGATAAGCCCAGAATCCCATCACAATTGAACCCAGGACTGGTGGAGGCAGTCCTGCTAGAGTTATACAAAGAGTGAGGCACCAGCATCCCTGGGAACTAAGTCACCAGGTCGTGTTGTTAGGGAGAAGACTGCCTGCTCAGTATATAACATCTAGATTTTGGTGGATGATAAGAGAATCTGCTGGGACTTACAGCACAAAGCCCTGTGACTTCCTTCCTGTAACTCTGGGGATTGTGTTCTATTTACGGCCCATGCTCCCCTTCACCTTTGTGGGACTTAGTCTATAGTTATGGCAAGTTCTCAGTAGGTGTGACTGTTCTGTGCTTGATATTATTTTTTCAACTTATTGTAAACAGTGCATGTGGAATTTACTTTGTGTTTTGTGGTCCTTGGCTGAAGAAGCGTCAAACGCTGGGTAGGTGTGGGTCTTCTCTGCCTTACATGCCTCCTCCATAATGTTTTGGCCCTCTTGCACAATGCGGTGAAGGCCCATGAGATTCTGTTAAGTTAAGGTTGTGCAACCCAGATCATAACTACTTATCCAAAGATTTGCCAATCCCAATGCACCGCAATAAACTAGTTTTAATCAGAAGAGGATTCTCAAAGTCATTAAAGTTGCTTACATTTTTTATGTAATTAGTAGACATGTAAAGTACATTTTGGGGAAGTGCTTTGCAGATGTAACGTTGGTAATAGTTTGGCGGATTAAAAGAGCCCTTCACTCAGGGTTTTGGTGGGTTAGAGTGATGTTTTCAGAACCCTTTATTTGGCAAGATAATGGTACATGATGCACTTTTAATCACATTCCAATATGCATGGACCATACAACATTCCCTATATTGATATTGTTTAAGAGATACTGCCAAATTCCACATTTCACAGTAAAGTAGTAAAGTTGGAAGAAGACTTAGGTTAACAATCAAACGAACGGCTGGGCCCACGCCAGAAGTGAGACCTTGAAGCATTGTCATCGCAACATCTTTGGGAAGCACATTTGCCCCATGACGCTTTTGAAATTGCAATAAACAAACACAGTTATTATCGTGGACGCAAGCCAAAGGACGCTTTCAAAAGCTCAAACACACGTGGCAGTGCATTAGCACGTATAAATCGGCAACTCTGCAGAACTACCCTTTTGAATCTATGAAAGGTTTTTATA
Organism: Pleurodeles waltl; assembly: GCF_031143425.1. Taxonomy (NCBI): domain Eukaryota; kingdom Metazoa; phylum Chordata; class Amphibia; order Caudata; family Salamandridae; genus Pleurodeles; species Pleurodeles waltl. The sequence continues at coordinate 1,456,071,481 of NC_090445.1, read as the reverse complement.
AATCTAGATTCTTAGCATTAAGATTCGGCCTGCCACCAATAAAGGATGGGCCCCATAACTGAGCCCGCCGTCATGCAAGCTGTGTCAGGGATCAGACTGTGTATATGCCACATTTTGCAGTCTGCAGGCATAACGCTTATACGCCATCTTTTTAACGCTAACGGAGTAAGAACATGTCATCGAGCTCTGCCTGTGCGCTGTTAGCTTGCCTGCTAACAGTTATCACGACTGTGGAGAAGTTATTCAAAGATGGTGTACAATCCACCTGAGGAACCTTTTCGAAATGTCCTCCCCTCCTCCATTTTTGCACTTTTCACGCACCAGCCCTTTGACTCTGGCATGTCTGACCTGATGACAGACAATTATGAAGAGATCCTGATTCTCACATGCTTTGCTTTGTTTTTAACGTTTTTTTACTCTTCTTTCTCTGCACTTTATACACACTGACACTTTGACTTTGGTATGATTTGAACCTATGAAAGGTAACTACTGAAGAGATCTTTGATTCCTTATGTTATTGTATTTAATTGCTCTTTTTACAGCTGTCAATTGCGTTTAGTCTGCCAAAATGTCCCCCTCCTTCATTTGCACTTTCCATTAGTTGGCACTCTCTAGCTTCGTATGCTCAGTAACATTAAGGACAACTACTGAACCGCTCACTTGACTCTCCTGTGCCTTGTATATTTTACCTGTTACATTTCTTTTTCTTTCACCTGTGACTGTGCTTTTTTCTCATGTAAAGTTTTTAATTAACTGCTTCATGATTAATAAAGTACAAATATAGTAAAGCAGGTTGCAGTTTTTCTCGTTGTCTTGGAAACACACATTGCCCAGTTTTTACTTAGCCCACTAAAGCACATATTACCCAGACAGCGCATACTTTCCATTTCTCCTATCTCGTCTCCTGTTCAGTGGTTCATGAGACCAAACTTTGTCATAATATTTTTCCTTGTATGAGATACATGCTCATAGATATTTTGAAATATCCCCCTGACTTGTGTAGGTATGGAGAGCTCAAATTTTAATTTTCTTTCTGAGGGCCATGCTCGTCATATTTAAGTAAATCCGTTATATTCAGTGTTCACTGCCTAATCACAGATACATTTCTGATAAAAAGTAAAAAGTGCACATCAGCTTGAGGAAATTCATTTCTTAAAACTAGAAATAATTGTAAGTTCAAGGATATACCACACTCACGAAGACTAAGAATATCTATATGTGATGGAGGGTCTGCTCACCATCTTACCTAATGTCTCAGAAGGTTCCACAAATTAATTCCCACTCTGTGTTCTGACAGATGAGCGCCATTCTGGAACTGGAAATCTTCACATAATCTCAACTTTCTCTCTTCTTTAGCCTGACATGAAGGGCCCACAGGGTTGAAGATATCTTGGTATCAATTTGTGACAACTTTATATATAATTCAATTAAAGATTGGCTTATAAAGACCATGTACATGCAACATACAAAATCTTGCATTTTAATTCTACAAAGCTCCCATCAAACCCAGAGTAAGTCTCTGACCTGGATAGGATTTGTAGAAACATAACCTGAACTGACCCAATAACGAAAAAATCAAACAGCTGTAGGGCAATCTTACCAGCAGGAACAAGATTTCTCATTCTTTGTGTTAAAACTAACAGGAAGGACGATTGTATTGGTACTGGCTACTGAAGTTCATATTGCAAGAATTCTTGGATCTGTAATTTGAAGTCAAAGACATAATCAACATCAGTGGCTGTCAGAGATGTTGCCCACTGGATCCAATGTGGATGTAGTGCTTTAGCATGTGGAACGTTCACTTTAGTAATAGCCTCCAGAGCTGGAATTGGGGATACAACAATAATGCCCTTCCCCTGGGCAAGAGGTCTCTCTTTATGGACCGCCATCTGAACAGCAGTGAGGATTTTCACAGTGGGAGAAAAGCGTTGTTCAGCTGTGGAATCTAAGTGTGATTTATATGCAATTGGGACGGTCTCATCCTCATTGAATGTCATATAGGTGAAACCACTGGCACCAGTAATTACTCTGATGACCAAATGTTTTTTTTGTCACTTGTATGCAAGTGTTTTGCTTCAAGCATGTCTTTTTGCAAAGCTTTTAGGATGCATATGTGTTCGACTGTCAAAAATGTACCCGTAAAATCAGGACGTATTAAGTTGTACAATGGTTTGATGCATTGTGCATAATCTGAAATATATGTTCTACCAAAGTTTAAAAAACCCAACGCTGACTGGAGCTTTTGTATTGTGTTTGGAGGTTGCAGTTGTGCGCATTTTTCTAAAAATTGGGGCACCAGGGTCCTGCCTTCAACTGACAATTCGTATCCAAGAAACAGGACACCAAGGAAAGCTATTTTCGTTTTTTTGAAGTTAAATTTGTAGCTGATTTCAGCAAATCCTGCAAAAATGCGGGCCACCCGTCTTAAATTTTGTATGAGGTAATCGTCTGTAAGATAAATTTCATCTGCATGTGACAACGCCTCAGGGTCAATGTTGTGTAAAATAGATGTAACACGAGCTGAGAACAGTCCTGAGCTGTTCTTGTACCCCAGTGGGAGTCAACAGAATTTTTTCTGAGAGCCAAGGGTGCTAAAACTTGTTAGGTCCCTACTTTAAGGCACTATGTTTTGGCAGAAAAACCCATTTGATATATGCAGGGTCGTCTTATATTTCCTGCGTACTATATCGTTCATAAATGCTGTGCTGTGTGCATTTTATATAGGAAATGTTTTTGTGTGACTATTTAAATGTCGGTAGTCTAAGACTATTCTATGTGAATGGTCGGGTTTAGCGACTGCAAATAATGGATTATTCATGGATGAGTCTGAGGGTTTAATGACACCCTGGTACTCCAGTTGATTGAGCATTTCCCTCACAGGTGCTTTAACATCAAATTTTATAGGGTATTGGGGTTGCAGTTGGGATTTTATTGGTATTACGTGGTGGGGGAATCTTTGTCCCATCCTACGTGACTGCGATATAACGCAGGTGCCTGTGCCAGTGCCCAATCAATGGCATGCATTTCAACAAGCTTTCTGGGGACAAGGGGTGAGAAGAATTTTTCAATCACATCCTCTCCATAAGGGGGATAGGGGATGAAATCTGGAGGCCAATCTTTTTCAGCCAGCAAAATATCATAAATAGAGACGGTGAAGTCCCAAAAGATATAATCAATTATGCGTTCAATATCCCCTTCTAACTGAATAGTTACTCTGTGCACCCTATCGGGTGTGCAGACACTCATGCCCGAAATCTCAACTTGTAAGAAGTCATCAGTTGTTATCACCTCCAGATGCTCTTGAAGATCCTGGCAAACTATTGTGACCTCTGCTGCACTGTCAAGCAGTGCCAGTGCCCACTTCTTGTTCTTCAGTAAAGCCCTCTTCTTGAGTGGCATGTCAAACTGTAACCGCTGCCACTTTTTTCTTTTTAAATTGGGGTTTTTGTTGGGGAAACTGAAACTTCAGACGAGCGTTGTGAGTCCTTCCTCGGTTTCACGTACTAAGTTTGCTGCTCTGACCGACCACCTCTCTCACTGCATTTGTCCGGTGAGTCCTGAAAGGAACGAGATTGGCGTATATCAGCATATTGATATCTGTCAGGCATCTTTATATTATCCCTATTTCTAAGGTTATACCTATTTTGTGGGGTCTCCGTGTGTGGAGAGTCTCCCCTTTCTTTTTTAGGTGTTTGTTGTTTTTTATCCCAGCGTTTTTTGGGACATTCGGGCGCTTGCTTGGTAGTATCTTTATTAGATCTGCCTTGAAATTGTGATTTAATCGGTCTGGCCCCCAGACTATCTCGACCAATACTAGAATAGGTCTCTGCGATAATCTTTGGTAGCTCCCGTTCTTGATCCTGTGGCGGAACATCACGGAACCGCATACGCACTGCGAATGCAACTGCTTCTCCTTTAAGATACCTTAATATAATTTAGGATACCATGGCAAAGTTGCCCAGTAATTGCATCCCCAAATCCAGGGCTGGGACATCCCCGTATTCATCGTGAATTTGTTTTAACACATCCGGAAGATTGGCAAGTGTTGGTGTACCATATGCGGTAAATACTGTGCCCCATGTATTGCAGTTATCAACTGTGGGAAACATCCCAAATGGTAAGCACATAGTTCAGAATTCTGTGTTTATCCTGAGGTCCTGTATTAGGAAAAACTGCTTCCAGTGCATTTATTTTTTGAGCTAACCAAAACGGAATTTCCTCCCGCTTGGTGGGTATCTTACCCATGATCGAATGTACAGTCGCAGGGTTAATGCCAGGCATGACTGCATGTTGTTGCACTGGGGCAGCACATGCAAGGTTAGTATTTAATGTTTGTATGACAAACAGTACTAATAATCTGTATATTGTCGTCAGCTCTCTATATAGGTGGCAAACCTCAGCTACTGCTAAGGTTGCTGCATCAGGGTGTGGTGTATAAGTGGCCAATAAATGCCAGGTTGGGCCATCATTACTCAGAGGACTTAACCTAACATGTAACATTGTATGTGGTAGGGTGCCATCAAACCAGTTGTTATGGTCTTGATAAAACAATGATATTTCTAAATATGCATACGCTCTGTATTGTGCAGGTACGTTTGCAGGTGTATAGTGGTGAATTGTATTGGTGTTCCGATCTACTGCTGGAAAGGTGACCCAGGAATAAAAAAAATCTGTTCTATAGGCTGGATGAGCCTCAACAACAAAAGTAACTAGACCCCCCCCCCCCACCCCCTGGGCCGTTAGGCCATTTTCCAATAAATGTACAGTAAGAGCCTATTTACTGCAATTGCTATCCTTGTGGATTCGCCATTTTAATGGTAGGTGTATGTTCAGAGATAAGGACACCTAGTGGGGATTAGTCCTTTTAAGGTTCAAGCTTGAACAGCCTACAGCCCAAGATAAGTACTACCTATTTAGCTGAGGAGGAAATCCTCAATACCACGGATGTCTCCGTATATAGTATTGAGGTGTTTTTAGCCTTAAATAAAACAGAGATACCTAGGAGGATCCGAATATTAGTGCCTGACCAAACGTTGGTGCGCCATGTTGCGTAGGTTCTCATTATGCTAATGAGGCTACTGGATTTGGGAGACAGGTTCACATGGATTGTCAGTACTAAGTATGGTTCCACACCAAATGACACCTGTCGGCCTAATCCGGGTTCTCCGGCTAACTAGCAGCGCCTTATCTCTGGCAGAGATTATTGTGGCCACCGGACGCATGATAAGATAGACTCCTCAGGGGAATCATGGTCGATGAGATCCCTTCCCTTTCTCTCAGTTACCAATGAGTCTCATACCGGCAAAGACAACAGAGGCAGAAAGTGGTTCAGTAAAGATTTATTGAGATAACTGCATCTTAGATAAAAAGGAATGTATTGCAATAATTAGGATGATAAAACACAATAGAAACAAACAGGTGACTAACAGAGTAAAACACAAGAATAGTCCTACCATACTTTCATCAGGAGTGATGTATATATTTCTCATACCTACACTATGTCGGAACACAGTTTAATAAGCCTAATCTGCCCTTCAGGTTTCCCCATGGGGGTACATCATCCCTCATACCTGGAGGAAGAAGCCTGTAGTCCAGAGAGACACTGTCCCCATGTGGACCAGGGGTCTGGCCGTGTAAGCAACTGGCTGCAGTGAAGCAGTCAGCAATCAGCATACAGTCAGGATCATCTGACTGGAATCTCCCTCTGACATGTCTGGGACAAAGGAGTGTTTTTATAATAAAACAACTGCCATTCTAAGAAATTGTCCCCACATATGAGTGTGTGTTTTCTGCGAATGTTGGAGACACAGCGTACCACATTTGTCGTCAACCCTATGTGAATGTATCCTTGGAGAAAGCACAAAGTGAAATAAATGTACTACTAGGAATATGATGCTTTCCTGGGCGAAAGTACAATGAGATAAAGCAAATAAAACAGTACCGCAAAAGTAGCTATTGCTAGAAAAATAAAGCAATGATGAAGAAAATGTAATAGGGTTAAAGTGCACAGCGGCAGGCCTAGTTTAGCTTAAAACAACGTGTCTAAAACATGGCTAAAATGGCTATACAACCTCATGTCTTTGTGTTGTAAATTCATACAGATTCCCCTACCCTCCACCTAATTCTTGATGTTAGATTCCAAGGAAGAACGCTTCTTCCTATGATCATGTACGGGTGACTAAGTTCCCTGGGGAACTGGCGTTTCGCCCACTCTGTGACTCAGGCAAGACTGCGTGCAGCGATACTTCTTTCAACCTTGATGGGGTTCTAGGCTTATTATGGGAGGGAATTTTCCCAGGAACGTACACTGTTTTGCAGTAGATGCTCACATTGCTTCACATATTTCACTTCCACAAAACTTCCTGGTTGTATACTCATAACGCACACTCATCACCAACATAATAGGGCCTTACCTTCTAGAGGGGTAGAGAAAGACATGAAAGGAGGACTAATTATAATGGATTTTGTTAACATGAAATACAAGAATAACTGTCAAAAAGAATATGCAGAAATGTGAAGAGTTGATAAGAACATATTAAAATATGGTCATCAAGTCATACTGTGGTAAGAGGGCATTTGGCTGTTCAGCCATTTTAATTAACAATCTACGTATCATTTAGTTAATTATTTCAAGTGCCTAGACTTTTTAGATTTAGATCCAAACTAAAATGTACTTCAGCCAAATAAAAAATAAAATTAAACTAAATTAGGATTCAAAAACAAAAAAAGAATTGGAACAAACAACAAAATCACAATCAGTTCCAGTTGGTTAACACCATTTACACATCTGCTGCTAACATTATCTGGGTCATTCCTAGAATGGGTTGTAAGAAAGATTACATAAAAGATCACAAGCTCAAAAGAATTGTTCATTATTAAAAGCTTAACGAAATTGCAGGTGACATTCTTTACTCGTATTGTCTGTAGATGTCGAAGGCAGATTTGGAGATTTTTTTAAATAATTAGTCAGAAGAAGTAATAAGTTTAAAATATAGAAGTCAAAGACTTCTACAGAATGATTTTTCCTACTTACATCTCTTTCTGTAAAAGTGGAATTATGTGTGAATTGCAAGGCAGTTGAAGAGAAGATAATAATTTGTAAATTGTTTACACATAATATACCAGATTTGAACCAGAGCAAAAACCGTTCCAGCCTGAAACAATCTTTGTAGTTAACAGTTTTAGTTTTATACCACATCCTCAACATGTATTTGGCAACAGAATGCTCTCAAGCCAAGGAATGCATTGCCAAATACAGCAGGTACCACCAACAACTGAATTAATGTTTCTGACATATAATTCACTCCCATTTTGTTACATTTTGCTAAACCGGTGAGGATTTTCTGTTTATTAATACTCAATGATTGGAGAATATAAAGCTGAAGTAATAAAGTTATCCAAATTCATTTTTAGTATACTTTTCAATCATATATTGCATACTTGAATCGTCCAAAGTAAATTCACTTTTACTACAAGTTCCTTGGTTATTTGTTAAACATTGCTAAATGCTACGTATTATTGGCATATGGTGATTAATTGATTCTCTGGAAAAGTGATTATCATGATTCTTACCACTCATTATTTTAATTCTTCAAATAGCATGTTTGCCATTTCTCATACTCACATTACCATACCTTTCTAAAAATGCATCTTCTGTTAAATCCAGTCTACTTGTATGGGGAGGGGCAATTTGTATTCTTTAAAATGTATACATATCCTCTTCCAGTCTTCCCTAAAAGGGATCTGTTATCTTTCTCCAACAAGGTTCCACCTCTTACCTTCCAGCTGACATTTACAAATCATGGGCAGAGGTGGGATATGGACACTCAGATGGAGCTATTTTTAAATCAGCCCTCAAGTAGCCCACAATACACATGTCATAAAAGACTTGCCAGTAGTATTTATATGTCTATTTTCTCATTGCCTATATTGTGGTGCCACTTGTACTTGCAACACAGTTTTAATTGGGGCTGATATTCGGAAACATGACATAAGCCAACTTAGGTGCATACCTTGAAGCAAATTTTATATTGGGCAGTATTCTTATGCCTATAGGTAAAAACTGGATTCTGTGTGTGGGTTCACATTTTTCAGTGAAAAACGAAAAAAACTAAATTTTAGCCATATCCACTGTGCAGTTGTAAGACAAAATGTGAAACAAATGAAGGAGAGTGTTCACTATTTCTTGCTTCGGGATGCCATTCTCTGAGGTGGATAGAACAATTTTAGCAATACAGTCCCCTCTTTAATGCAGCCTGCCACATTTGTGCAACTGCAGGAAGCACAACTACAAGTAGAAACGTGGACAGCTGCACCCTTAGGCTGGTTTGTAGATGCCGTTATTGAGCCCCGAGGTACCTTTAAGCAGGTACACTGGTATTTTGCTGTACAGGAGGACCAGATTATGAAACAGAGTTAACTAAATTATGTGGCAAGAAGAATTATGCAGCATAACATGCCACATTTGTGATAGCATTACTTTATTATTTTGAGAAATGGTACCTCTACCTGGGAAAGGATTTCCCCTTACCAGTACCAGTTTAACACCCAAATGCAGCAATAAGCACCTGCATGGCGACCAGCCAAACTTGCCAAGGGCCTTCCCGTGCACAGGATCATATATCGCCATGTTTTTAGTAACTTTTGATCTATTTGAACTTGAAACCTTTTTTTTTTGTTAAAATCCACAGTTTATGCAGGAGATAATGGATTACTTTGCAAATGCGGCAAAACCATAAAATGTGAAAAATCCGCAGCCCAGATTCACAATATTCCAGTGGCGCTGCCTATGAGCGATATCATGCACCCTGAATGTGGCACCAGGTGCTGACGGGGCAAGGACATTGTAAGAATATTTTATGCAGGTTGTACTCTTCTTCACTGAGTGGTGAAAGCTTCTGTGTTGAAAAACTCTGATTTAATGTAAGCAGCTTATTTTTAAATAACACACATCATCATAGAAATTAGTGGGGCAGATCATTTTGAGTATTATTCAGTTCATACGCAGATCAGAACATACTTCCAGTATGTAGCTACTCTACTTTTTGCTGCCATATAATGCGCCTCTAAGTAAACTAGCTAGAACATACTTCCATGGCTCCACAACATTGACAGCTATTTAAAATCTGGTGATGTAGCAGAAGATCTCAGGCAAGACATTGTGACCACCCCCTAATCAAAACAAATACTTCTGAATCCTCTCAATTTGGTCAGTTTTCTACAGTTATCAAGTTGCAGTCCTACATTCCATCCTCTTGCAGCATGCAATGACTGTTCCAGAGCAGAGGAATCTTGGCTTTTCAATATGTTTCAAACTGGATTCAGACCTGAATGGATACAAAGTGTGATGTGTCTGTTTTGTATCAAGTGCACGGGCTCACTGGTCCCTATTTCAGTGAGCTATTCAACACCATCTCCTCCCTGTACTGGTCCCTTTCAGACCTATGCATGCAAGGCTGTGTATTTGAACGGATAATGGCTATTCCTGATATATCAAATCCAGATGGTTGCCTCTCTGCCTTTTAGATTCTCTCAAAGTCATTGAAGTAAGAAGTCCACAGGGATCCTTTCTTGCTGCTATGTGTATATTGTTTGATTTTAACCTACAACTTGTGACCCTTTTACTGCCCTTTGATGAGATTATATTTTATGTGTATGGATATCATCCATAGTTTTGTGCTGTAGAAATGTATTTTAGCAGACTTCTAGTGATCTGTTAACCCTTCTTACAAACCAAACTTTCAATATATGGGAGCAGAATCAGTAGTCATTAATGGTTAAAATGGCCCTCATTTGAAGTCGCTTCCTCTCTCACTGCACTATGAAAAGAACCATTGTTGATTTAATGCAGTGAACCAGCGGACACATCTTTTACCCTTTTCGGTTGCACAAAGACAGCCTCCGATAAATGCATTCTTACAAGTACCCACTGCAGAACACCTGACCTGCAATGCAGAAATTTAAAGCTGGACTTCGTAAGGAATTGCGCATCTCTCAGGAGGACTCCTGTACTTTTGCCTGTAATAAATAGAACTGCCTCTTCTTGGTTGCAGAAAACATTCATAACACCCACCCAGTCTTATCCCAGGAATATGGGCAAAGGTAGTAGGTAAGAGGCTTTTATTTGACCTTTAGTAACTAAAAAATTGATGAGCCATGGGTCCAGTTGTTCAGGGAAGACGTATATGTTCCTTTAAGTTACACAAAAGCTGCAGTACAACTGGAGAGTAAGTAAAACCTGGCCTTTAGAGAAGACTTTGAAAAGGGGAAAGTATAGTGAGTTATCTGCCAACAAATTCCAAAGTAAGAATATTCCAAATCTGCTTAGTCCTCTTTAATAAGTTGTTAGTTTCACTTTGCTACCACTGTATTTCATGTCATATTGTTGATTCTTAAGAGTTTATCAGTCGCAGAACTATAGTTTTCCAGCTAAATATGACTTGGTTGTCATGGCAGTGCACAGTCACCAGTGAATTTCTTATATACAGTGGTTTCACCTTCTTACCCAATGGTTTCAATTACATATGATCATCTTTTAAAAACACTTTTCAACTGTTTGCATCCACGCTCTTCCCCGCCTGTTGCTCTCATAAGTCAAGGCCAGAGCAGCTCACTCTTCCAAAGCGCTCTGGCTTAACCATGAAGGTTTCACTCTATCTATCTGCCTGTATGCATTTCTCCACCCTATCGTGAATGTTTGTGGTTGGTGGGCACAGAAGCAGTGTTTTATTTTTTTAACTTAAGCAAGTGTATCCAGACAATGTCCTATGGAAGTCCCACTAAAATCATTATGTTAAGGGGTTGAAACATTGATTAATTTAGCATTGAAGTGTGTTGTTTTGACCATTTTTTGAACACACACATTTGAGTGCTTCTTAGGAACACAGGGGCTCTCCCTTGTCATTCACTTAGTTCTTTGTTGTCATGTCGTTTCACTTTGTATTTATTCGGAATTTGCACAGAAAACGAAGAAAATTGAAACTGGACAGCTTTATTTATTTTATTTAGAAGATTTGTAAAGCATCACTTGTTATCTTTTGATTCTGTCAAAGTGCTACTCTGTGTAACACATTCTGAATGTATGGTAGCTAGAGTCCATGTGGTAATAAGGGGGCTGGGTCTGATATTCTTCACTGTGGTTTTCCAAAACTTGAGGTTCAGTTTCAAAGTAAGCTGAAGCACTTCCTTAAATTTATGTAGTTTGGCTCCACACTCAAACTTAGGTTCAGTACTTTCAACGTTTCGGAGCACTGAACTCCTAGAGTCCTGCCTCCATGTTTAATCATTGTCAATGGCCTCAGTAAATTAGATGTGCAAATTCCGATTTCAGGATTCCATTTAGCATGTGATGGGCAGGGGGAATCATTGTTTGTAGGTATCTTGGACCTTAGCCCCACTAGGTATTGTAGACAGTACAGAGTACTTTAAACTTCATTTGTTATTTACTAGGAAACACTGTGCAGCTTTTCCTGCTGGTTTAGTGTAGTTACAACTCTACAAGTTCAGGCGGTCAGAGCCTGGCTACCTAGTTTTGGAGTATTTCATTCCAGAGAATGAGCTCTTTTTGAGTTCACGGTATACTTTTAGAATGGATTTCTAATTTAAAACTTGTTTTCACATGTGTCGGAGTGGCACATTTTAGATACTGGTGTGTTAAACGAGGTTGTATGAAACCAGAGGACCAAATCTGAAAGAGAATTACAATAGCTGTAGAATAGTAAATAGGCCATAGCTGAAAAAACTGCTAACAGTGCTGGAATTTGTATGCAATCTAAATTAGACAGTAGTGCGAGGCGGCATTGTATGAATTTGTAGATAATACAGAAACAGACAGTAGTGCAAGAGAATCACATGATGTTCTGTTAGCAACAGAATCAAATGAAATGAATCGTGTTGCAACAACAGCGGCACAGAAATAATACCCCGCGTGCATAGCTGAATCCAAGTACATCACAATGTAACAAAAATAAAATGTGAGACAGATCATTTTGTAACACAAAATGGCACCCAACAGACACCAGAATCAGTGGAGCCATAGCAGCAGCAGCAAGGTCAAATTGGGCTTCTGTATCCAACACAAAACCAGATCGCCGAAGGGCTGATTCTCTCAACTTCATCTGCCCTCCTAAAGGTGTTTTTGAGTGACAGACTTTTACCCTCAAAATCTTCGTTTGCGAATGCGGAAATCCGGCCTCCGGGTAAAAATGTTCTCACTTGTAAAATGCACAGTTTGAGGTGGGTTTGTGGGCGCTACTGGATCAGCACACCAGAAAAGGTGACACTGAAACATTTTTATGTTTGTGGGTGGGCATTCACATACCATTTGCAGATAGTTTCACACCTTGTAAGCGCTCCACGATTCTTCTATCAGTATCAGTAGTAGGTGCGTTTCCTGGGTTGAAATGATATTTGCAGGGGGCTGTAAAAGCGAGAATGTCAGATTTTAGCAGATCACGCAGATAACACGCAAAGGTTTCTTAATGCTCTTTCAAGGGAAAGGTGCCAGCTTTTTTTTTTAACAGGTGTTGAGTCAGCTAGTGAAACACAGAGGGAGAACAATACCGCAACATCACTCTTGTTTCTAATGATAAATACATATGGGGAACTGCAGCCTCATCAATCATTCTAATTAAAACAAAATAGTGAGCCCTGAAAACTTTAAAAAAAAGGCATCAGTGGGAAATACAAAATAAGCACGAGGCCAGTGCTTGGCACACACAATTAAATGTCAAGAAAGGAAAACCACATATATTCCCTGCACTAGCTACTGTACCTCACATAAATGCTTACTTGTGAATAAAGAGCGTTTTCTTTGTTACCTAAAGAGAACCTAACCAGTAACTCCAATGCCGGAAAGAATGGCTTTTGGTTGTAACTTATTTTTGCCATTTTTAGCATTGTATGCAGTGTCATTATTAGGTATGTGCGAAATGCTAATAATTTTCTTAACTAACCCAAATTTCATAAAAATTGCACTAAATACAAATATTGGATTTAACGTGCATTTTGGACACAAGGATGCGTTCCACAGTAAAAACATTAGCAGCAAAAACACAAGTACCCCGAATGACAACCTCTTACTTTGCCGTCATTTGCGTGTTTCCGGTAGTATAATTTTGCACAAATGTGGTGTAAGTATGTGATGAGGTGGAATGGTGTAATTTCAGGAATTTCACTCACCAAACACAATGAAAAGTTCACAATAGCAAATAAATTATGCTGACAGTTGAAATTTCGCGTGGGCCTAGTACTGTCCACATCAGTGGTATTCACGTTATAACTCACCCATGAATTAAAATCCGAGTTACCACTGCTCATGTTTTGCTGGAATCCCTTTCAAGAGGCTGGCAGGGCAGGGCAGTGGATGAATTAAACTATTTTGAAAGACCTAGCCCAGAGTTGTCGCCTAATGGATTTCTCTCAGTAATGGTCACAAGTATTTTCTATGCCTGGCAGTAGTACAGAATTACATTTTGCACGTCAGTGTTACTGGAAGTATACAAGTGCGGTAGATTACCATGTGTACTCCTTGGATACTTTGTGACTCCCATACATTTTAAAAATCTGCTAGAGAAACAGAGAAGTATTTCTGCAGTAGCACATTTCTCTCTTTTTGCTCTATACATTTGTGAATCGATCTGATAAATAACAATGTCACTGCCACAACAATCCCTAAATTAAGAAGAATGTGAAGTTAATTGAAGGCTATTGTACAGTCAAATCTGAACTGTGATTTATTTCTCAGGTGCCGTGTGTGGTTTATTTTCTTGCAGTGCTTTTGTAAGTGCCTGTAGAAATTTCCTGAGTTTTACACAGCCTCTTACTTGCATGCTTCCAGTAGTTCTGTATAGCCATAATTAAACCATTTTTTGTTTAGATTTGAGTATGTGCAACTATCACCCCCTCATATCAAAGGGTACTTTTAAGTTGATTTCCTGACTGTGACCAGTATAGGCCTGGTGTATCTATATCTAGCCTTGTGTATCAGTGATTTAGCAAGGTATTGAAAATAAAGCCAATTTTAATCTCTCTTATAAATGTTAATTTTGCATTGATTAGTGAAATATTTGTGAACTTTATGCGTTGAATGAACTGTATGTAGGACCCATAAAATCCAACTATTGGCAAAGATGATTCTAGTGCTGATAATTGTTCAATATTTAAAGGTAATAAAACAGACCTTAAAGTTAGAAGACCAAGAGTGTATTTCAGTGAAGGGGTAGTGAAAGGGATGCATAACATCTGTAATATCTGTGTATACACACTGTCTGCTTGTTAAAGTTCATGTGATCCTTCTCTAAGTCTCTAGATGTTGAGTCTGCTGTAAATGGTTGCTTTGTGTGCAGCCTGTGAGGTTCCTGCACAGACAGCACTGATTTTGAACGACATAGTAATAATAAAAAAACTAATATAAAGCTTTTAATTGTTTGATAACTATGATTTGTGAAACTTAATCTTTACTAGATTATTCTGAATTGCATTTAGTTAAATATCCAGAAATGGAATTCTGCAAACTCAACTAAAGAGGAGGTGCATTTTCTTTATTACTGTATATCCGACGTCCATTTCCATTCTCAATTTCCGTTTTTAAGCGCTCTTTGAACTACTTGAACTCTGGTTACCCTTAAGCCCCTAAAAATCCAATCACCAAGCGTTTCTTCCTCCTGACTGAAATCAGATCTTGGCTGCAGGCATTTCTTTTCTTTTGCTGGGCCACAAAAGAACAAAACAACCTCCGTGGAACATGCCTTGCAATACACAGCGTTGTGCCCAACCCTTTGTTCTTTATCCAGGGCTCTAGAAGGATGTTTTACTGCAGTAAGTCGAAACAAAATGTTTGAGAGAGGCATTCATTGTGTCCTGTTGCATTTAGTACATTACACTTCTTCTGTAGGCCCCTTTGCAGAATTCACAGTTTAATTCATGTGACAGAGGCTTACTAGTACCCAAGTTAAAACAAATAAATATTTCTAACCCTAAACGTCTAATAGAGCCTCATTACAAAGGCACATGACGGAGTTGCAACTAGTTACACCATTCCCAGAAGTTACTGGGACTAGTATATCTTTGACTTTAGTGGGTGGGGTTGGTTTGCAGATATTACCTGGTAACTCCTTCCCAGTTCTCCTACAAATCAAAAATTTACAGCAGCGACAGTAATGTTTGCCCCAATGTCGTTGGTTTTTCCTCATATCCCCGTGGTGTTTCAAGCGGAGACTCTACCTCCTTTTACCAAGCAGATTCTCTTGTTGAAAAACAAAACATCCACTGATTTACTACAGAATTAGCAATTCCATTGGGGCCAACTAGTATTGTTATTAGCACAATTGGAATTAAAAGTCACGAGTAATAAGCACCTATGAGTGTAAGTGTTGAATGAGTCAACTGTATAGGACAACTTACAAAACATACAAGCTTTAGACTAACTTGGAGTATTCTTAGTATTCACAAATCTTAATAAAAAAACAGTAATGTCGTATTTGAATCTACATCATAAACAGAATGTGGGGAAATTACTTTAGTGGTGACCTGGCAGTCTCGTACCGCATCCAAACAGTGTTGCAATTAAGTATGGTATCACGCTGTTGTGAGACTTCACAGTGCAAATACAAACAGTGTCTTTGCTTGGAAGCAGAGAAAAACACTCCTTATTCATTATTTTTTTAAATACAGCCCTTTTCCACGTATCCACTCATTCTAGTTTAGCCAGTGGTCATATGTACCTTTAGTCGACTGGAAATGGCATAAAGGAATTACAGTTATAAACTGACTTAGTTCCCAAATCTTATTAGTGCAGTGTCAAATGACAAATCTGTTACGTTATGGACAAAATTCTGATGTAGATCCCCTGGATCTAACACAGAACCAATTACTTCTTTCTTAGTCGGTATAATAATGCTTTTAGTCGAAGGTCCCAGGACTGTTCTAATGAAGAATGGTCTGATGAAGGCAGTCTATTGGAGTATACAAACCATGGCTTGTATATTAGGTAGAGATTTGCTTCATCACTAAACATCACTAAAGGTGTATGTGCTTAGAGAACATCTGACTTTGATGGGCCTACCATGGTTACTTTGTTTTTTTTCTTACCACCCAGAAGCGTACCATAGGCATGATGGTAAATGGTCGAAATGCTCGGTGGAGGTCTTTATTATGGTTCTCTGTGAATCTAAGGCTTGAAGTAGTGGACTTGAGCATTACAACCTTCACAGTGAACTGCCCAACCATCTGGCAAACAGATGTCACAGACATAATTACTAGGATACTCCTAACGATATTGTACCAGAATATCATGGTATAAATAACGTTTAACAAAAATATAGTTTCCTAAGTATTGTATAGCTTACAAAACTGTTGCGTCACTGGTGTTAATAATAGAAAACCTACACCTATTGGTGATATTTTAGTAAAAGAGGTTTAGGCAATAACATTTATTTCAGATGATAGTTTTGTTACGGGTATTCTGACTTCCAACCCTTCTGATTCTTGGAGAGCCAATCTGCAGTCACATTTATTACCCTGGAATATATAAGTTACTAGAGATAGATTAAACTCTAATATAAAATCATCTTCACAAAAACCATGGTCATGGAAGCAGGATCTTGTCTTTGTGTTTAGTTCTAATAATGGTGGAAAGTCAACCATCCTGAGGGTAATGTCAAAACTTGACATGTCTTTTGATGGCATTTTTGTTGTCCTGCATAAGATACTGGAAACAATTCAATGGTTTGAGTAAAGACCCTGTTTTGAGTCTGTCAGAAGTCTTCCACTTTCATTTCTATGGTTCTGCCTTAACTTCGATGCTGACTGGTGTCTAATTTCAGCACAGTTCTCAGGTTGCATATGAACATCTTATAGGCAAACAGGTACAGTAACCTCGTCAGCACTGGAATGGGAGCCTTTCCTTCACCCTCAGATGTTTCTGAACCTTTCCCTTGGCCATCACAATGTGCTTTATGTGTTTTATTTCTGTTTATAATTTCAAAACCCACCATGCTAATCTTCTGTGTGGAAGTCAAAATAGACTTTATGTGATTCACTCAAACATCTGTAAAGAAATTGGTGTGTGAAATGGGCTCAGGGTCTGATGCGTAATGAGTAACTTCAACATCTCTAATGATGTCCCACTAATGATTTTTCTGAAAATTTTATTTTGGACCTATTTTAGCAAAGTAATTGATTCATTAAATTAACAGTGCCCCTCTGGAATGTAAAATGTCATTTATTAGTGTAAAGTGAATAAAGCCTACACACAAAATTCATGACCTGAACGAGCAACAGCTCCTTGCATAATGATGAAAGAGACATTTTTTACAACAGATCATTATAACACTCTAGCTTATAAAATAAAAAATCAGAGCAGTACTAAAAACATTCTCACCAATACAATATATCTGTTAAAAATTAAATGGTAGTATTACATGCTGAAACAGTCCCTCTGTAAAACAATCTAAGTTGAAGATGAGAGGTGCAGCTCAGCCATATGCAGGGGTTAATTCAGTGTCTCCGTGATGTGCAGAAATGCAAAACATATATATAAAAAATATTTCCACATGTGAAATGTATTCCTGTGTTTGAACTAGCACATCATAATAGTGAAGGCAGAGCAAAATGTACCCAAGCAATCCATAAATATGGAATAAATGTTCCGATGCAGTCTTAACAACAAATTCATAAGTAATTGCAATACCAAGGCATTTCTTCAGAAAATGCGTTCAGTTGAGCAGAACAGGATTTTCAGTTGTAATATCACCCATTTCTTAAATGAAGCAAAAGTAGGGCACAATGTGCCTGATTTAGAGTTTGGCAGATGGGGTTACTCCGTCAGTAACATGACGGCTATCCCATCCACCTTATTACGATTCCATTACATGCTATGGAACTCGTAATATGGACAGGATATTCGTCACATTTATGACAGAGTAACCCGTCCGCCAGACTTTAAATCAGGCCTTTTGTGTTTTAAAAAAACAAAAAATGTAAAACAAAAAGTGGGTACCACTGGTACTTTGAAAAGCCACCCACTGTTTGGGAGAGGTGCCACCAAATTGCTTCAGTCTTCCTTCTTCCAGTCGCATGTTGCAAGGTGGGGAAAGGAGCTAGAGACGTTACCAATGACATGGCGGAAATACTTGCACCACCAGGGGTCTGCTAAATGCCCACTATGTCTGAATGGGATTGTGGTACTAGCTGCCAGATTCTAAATCTGACAGCAGTAAAGAAGAATGGCTGAGAAGTAGCAGTGAGGCCCTCAGGCTTTTATCTCGCAGTAGTCTGCTTTTCTAGAGCTTAGTTAGTTTTAGGGGATTCCAACAGACATCTGGCTTGCATAGCACGGGAGAGAGAGAATACGTAGAGTGGGGCAGAGTGGCCCTTACCAGCGCTGCATGCAGGGGCACTCTGGTATTGGAAAAAACACAACCAGTGCTACAGATCTGGAATCTCAATGTCTATTAATCATAGATTGAGGCTCCTTGCCAACAGGATGAAAAGCCCTCAAGCACCATAATGGTGGCATGCTTCACCATCGGGCGCCTCCTGGCACTGGCTTTTCAAATCCAAGTGCAAGCTACATCCTGGGGATAGGTAAATTGGTGGTGGGGTGGGTAGAAAATATCTTTTCTTATTGTAGTATGAGGTGCCCTTTGATGAAATGAAGTTGGGAAGATGGGAAAGGAGGACATTGTTAAAACTACCTCTGAAGTGGATGCATGTGTGCTTTAGATCTGCTTAGTTCTGGCTTCTTACATAAGTCAACATCTCATCTCACTTATGGGGTTTTAGTTGCCTCCTCTAATAGGTGAGGTATTTGTGGAGACTTGCCTCCTGGAGCTCTTGGATTCCTGCCATGTGTGCACCTCTCCCCAATGAGGAAAGATGCCCACACATTAGGGACCTGAGATCTCCAAAAAATGACACCAGATGTACAATTACACTGGTTGTTTCTTTGTTTGATTTATTATTCTCTTTACAGCACAGAGGGTCCCATGCCCTGATAAAAGCCTCATCACCTAATTAGAGGTTGATAGGGCAAAGACATATTGGCCTCACTACATTGCTTGAATTAACCCCAATGAATGACTAATTCTACCTTGGAGGGACTAGAATAGAGCACCCAAATGTCTACCACAGAGGTAGTTTTAACAAATTTCCCGCATTCTCCTCTGCTCAGCTCCGCCCACACCACCGTCATTCAACTCATTTTTAGGTCAAGCAGCTTTTCCAACATGTTGGTATGTGACTGGGCTTTTAACCATGCCCACCCCACGCCCATCACTATCACTCGTTCATGGGCTTGCCCTTTAAAAATCCTTTATTTTCATTGATAAATGCTTTAAGTTTGTCCCTCCTTGGGGCAGTTTAGTTACCGCCTTGGACATCGCCCCTGTTACATGGCTAATTGCACTTGTGCTGATACGTTTGACTGCGAGCGTACTTCTTTTTCCTTTTGTGTGCTGCTTCACGCTGATGCCATGGCACTTTGAATCGGCCCGGTTATGTGAAACTGTATTACTTTTAATTTTCAATTTATGTTGCAAGAAAAGCCCGGTTAGGAATTTACAACGCTAATAGCTCTAACTCAAGCAAATATGAGACCCACTGCATTGCAAATGCTTGTTCTTATATTTTTTTATGTATTTAGATATACAGAATAGGCATGTGGTTAACACATAGGTGGAATGCACAAGTACTAATTGTCGAGTTATACCTAAAAACAACATTTGTCATGCCTTCTAATTTAGTGTGTTTCTTTTTACATAAATTAGTAATTCTTTCCCGTATTGTGATGGAAACCCAATAATTTTTCCAGCATACCACCACTGCCCCATACTTTGTAATAAATAGTCTGCCTCTTACCTCATTCAGACTTACATAGACGTACATGGATTTAACATAAATTCATTAGTACAGCATGAAATCCTAAATCTACAAATCTCACATTAAGCCAAAGTTCATGTGGTTAGTGCAATTGTATTGTGATAGTTTTACAGCAGAACAATGATATGGGTGCACCCCTGTCTCTTTACAGTTCAGATCACTTGTCTCCCTTTTAACACAATATTCATCGTGTTAACTCCTTTTTGGGAGACCCTGTACTGACACCTATCTCCTCACCAGGAAACATCTTCCTAGAAGAAGCTTACAAGTAGGGACATCTGTTTATTTGTTATTTTTCTTGTAAAACCATTGTGCAGTCAATTCTAGAATCTTCTCTCGACCTGTTCTATCGGAAATGTTGCTCTGTTCTAAAAAGCCAGATTTAGGCTTTATTCTTCTGGCTTAGTTTAAGAAAGACTTAATGTTTGTCACATGCATGGTTAGAACAGCAGAAACCTAGCTTTCCATGTATTGCGCTAACAATAAGTGACATGACCATATCTCAAGGGTGTTGAAAGGAAGCCTTGAAGCCTGGCAGCAGAGGAAGGCCTTGTTCAGTTACCCTGGGACAAAAGTAATTACACTTGGGCTACTTTAGCATTTAATTACCTTTTGGCTTCATTACAAAGTTACCCAGTATTAGACTATTGTCAAAGGAAGGCTATGTCTACATATTTGCACGGTCATAAAAAAATACGAATACACTGTAATATCAAGCTGTGTTCCTCTAAGTATAGATGCCACATATTTTTGAACATCCTATTGTGTATTTGGATTGTAAGAGCATTGGTATTTATTGTTAATACCCTTGATAATGTGCACATACATACGCTGAGCCATTTCAAAGATTTCAGGATGTGCTTACTGTAGCTGTATCATCAGAGATAGGTGACTTGTGTTCTGACTACAAAAAACCATAGGTGGTTAATCAACATTTCAGTTATAGTAAGGGTCTTGCGTAAACCGTGGTGCACTCATCCCTTTGTCCTCCTAGTAAAGAAGATATAGTTAATGTTCTTTTTTAATTTGGTGATCATTTAGATCACCATTTTGTACGTGTAAATCACTGTGCTGCAGGCTGTCCTTCTGAAAAAAAACATAATGTGGAATTCTGCTTCATTATAGACTGGCCCTGTGAAATATAGTACCAACTAAAATAACCAGCAGTGTACATGGAGAAAAGGTTAATCTAATAAACATATGAATTAAAAACAATATTATGAAATCTCCTGTGTAGGAAATGTATTTGCATTTATATATGCATTTTAAATACAGGTCTGTCAGAATATTTCTAAAGGCATTTGTATTGGGTACACGTTAGAATTACTCAGTACAAGAACTTTTGTTTTGCTTGAAAGTCCTGTACATACCTTATTTTTAATAATACAACATGATTTGCATCTTCTTTGACCATCAGCCTAAAGGCGGAATGCTTATCCACATTGGGTTTGGATTGACTATTCACCTATCCTGATGATATTACTACAAATAGATGTAGCTTATGCCATCGGCTGCAAATCTCATGAGGGGTGGGTCCACAAACCAAATGTAAATGAATCTTTGTGAACATAACACAGTAACAAACTTGAGGTGGCCTCAAGTATCTTTCACTTACACATGTAGTTCACATGTTCACCAAAGATTAAAGAAGTTTTGTAACTTTGATTAAAACATGTAACAATAATGTGTTTTGGCTTCTAAAATGCACTAATCAACATGCTTGTGAATTAACTTAAGTTATGCTACGTCATGGTCACCAGCATTTTTAAATAGTATTCATTAAATAGCTGCTTATACCACATTAAAAATTGGTGGAACCAAAACTAAATAATTTCACTACATAGTCAGATTGACACTTCCATACTTTAACAGATAAAAACCTAAGGGAACACCTAAAATGTATACAATAATAAACAATAAAGTTATTGTAGTCTTTAAAGTCACCTGGACATTGAGCTGGTATTGGCAAAGTAAGTAATCCTGTCAATAGGCAAATTATTTCATAATTTTCACACTAACTAGTATCACACTGAAAAAGTTAATGTAGAGGCAGAAGATGTCAGAAAAAAAGATCGCAATAAAAGATCGCATTGCCAGAGAATCGCAGGATCAAAACTAGCATTAGATACTCATATTGCACTTTCACAACATAGGCAGTAATGAAGAGTTTGTGAATAATAAAGTGACTAACAAATATTGTATTCAAACTATAGTTAATACAATGTTGTTTTATGTGTCTTAGATTGAATACGCCGATGTTATGACTCATTGCCTGATCAGTCAGGTTAATATTACCTGAACAATCCAAGCTAAGAAAAGTTAGCAATAATTCTAGTCTTATTCTTGTTGATCAACATGGCTTTGTTCTAGAAATGGATGTGATAACACAGATATGTACACAATTATCTATTGCTAATTTCTGGAATGTGGATGGCCTTCAACTTGTTGGAATGGAAGTTAAAAAGGTCTTCACTCCATTCAGTTGTAGCTACAGCTGTTCACCTAATCACTTTGAGACTGAATCACGTTTTCTGTAAGTGTGATTTACTCTTGTACTACTACTCCTTGGAGAAGTGCTACATTACTAAGGGCCCAATTTCATTCAAGGCGGTTGGGCCATTTTCCACCAGGGCAACAGAGTAAAATACTCAATAGCCCTGATGGCTAAAATACTCAATAGGCCCTACTGCCAACGGGGACCACCATTATAGCAGTTCCTGTGAATGCATTGGAAATTTGCCCTACAGCTCTGTCAAACATGATGGAGTAATACAGCAGTGTTTCCAGTGTACAGAAACCCATAGTCGTTTTTCTATGTTTGAAAATAAAAGAAAGCAATGACCCCTCACCATGGTAGACACCTCCCATGGTGAAGGGGGCACTTTATTTTTTTATTACTGCCCCTTAAAATAAGAGTTTGCCTGGTAGTGTCAGGCGGTAAAGAAACAGCAATACATCCACCCATCCTAATTGGGCAGAAGACATATAGCCAGTTCTTTGACAGCTCTTAATCCGTCGGACAAGTTTGGTCATGGTGGAGATGGAGTAGTCTCTGCCGTGGTCAAACTATGGTCCACCCACTTTTAATTCGGCAGGTGGACCATCATGTTGGCGATTAGCTTACTCTGTCACCACTGTGATGGGGTATGCTTACCCCCAACATTGAACTCAGGTCCTAAGTTACTGTACAATTTATAAACTGCAGACTCCTTGGATGGAGTAACTACACTACCTGAGATTGCTGACGGTTTTGTTGGGGACACTTAGACACTAGACCTATGATACCACTTTTTATTGTTAAAATGATGACGTTTTCAAAACCATATCCAACTGCTGCCTTCGACTACACAGCTGACTAATAAAAAACAAACACACGTTTTGGACATACATCTGTCTCCCATTGTTTACCTGTATCTGGCAATATCTCCATCGTGGGCTTGTGGTATTATACAACCTATATACAAAAGTTTCTCAAGATGACCCAGCCTCTTAATGGCTTGCAAAGATTTGCACCAACTTTCTTCTCTGAAATTTTGAGATCTGGTTAAATCAGAATTCTTTCCATGAAAGCAGGTTTCTTATTTCAAAAGATAAGGTGGATATTCAGCCTGAGATGAGCATGGCCCACCCTGCTCTTACTAACACTGTGTGTTCTTTCTTCTCTGCCAGAAAACACATGATGTAGGGTTTATTATTAACCTGCTTCATTGAATTCAGGTCAATATTCAGCAAGGTGGACCTTGCCATCTGTTTACAAAAGCCTGTCAATTTAGGGCTTACTGATGTCTTGTTGTATCTATTTAAACCATTACATTTACCAAAACGGATATGTTTACATTTGGACCTTCAGCAATCTCTAGCAACGAAAATACCAGTTTCTAATTTCTTACGAAAGGATGTATACTCACACTTTTGTTCTCGCTATTTTTTAATGATCCACTACCACCATTAAGGAACATAAGATACTTCCATCCAGTAATGAAGCAATCTAATGCTAACACTTAGGACTTAGTTGTGATGAGTCTGACTTCAGTTTGCCTTCATTGCCAGATCTGCTGTTTTTTTAGGTGGCACGCAAACAGATTTACAAGCTTATGATGGTAAGATGACTACTTGCTAGAACTCCACTTAATTTAATTTGTGAAAAAAAATATTAAATATAAAAATTTAAGTTTCCAAGTGTGCAAAGAATTGACTCCTTATAGAACTATAAATGGGAGTGTATTCTGTAGCATAAGAAGTAACTTCACTTTTGGATGCTTCTAATGTGTGCCATTACTAAGGGCTTTTAACAGTACTGTTGCTCTTGTAAGTTTGTAGGTGTTCCCTGTGACGATCTTCAAACACATTCACATACAATAATTCAGGGATGAAGTGCTCAAAACCAAATTTAAACCCAGTGTTTGGATTTAGGATATAGCTCTCTTAACATGGCGGCTGAGGTGATGTTATTAAACTTTATTAACACCTGAGTGAAAACCCTGAAAGGGCAATAGGAAGATTGTGCCTGTCTGAGCTATTAGAAGGATGAGGTTCTTGGTGCTGTGTTGTTCAACTATTGAAACCAGATTAAATAAATTGTTTTAAAAATGTACTAATTTGGGCTGAACATGTATTGAATGAAGAAACCAACATCATTGTCAAAATATTGTCCACAATTTATTCATTCTTTAGTTGAAAACCGGAAATAAGTGAGAGGTAGGAATTTTGTGTAATAGTATATGATTTAAAAGCCTCACTAGTATAACTCTGTCTAGGATCAAAGCCAGATCCCCCTTCATACATTAGTTCATACAGCAAATGAGGCTACACCTGTGCTTAAAGAAAGGTGCGTTCTCATTGGTTGGCCTTGGGTAGGTGTAGTTGTAGTTTAGGAGGTTAGGATAATCTCTCACATTTACCCCTTTTGACATACCTAGATAATTGTATATGGGTTGTGGCTTAATTAGATGTGCCAGCTGCACAATTCCTTTTGATTTGTAAGAGCCTGCTGTATTATTAGCTATTGGGAAATATTTTACAGCATATATATAATAATTGCCTAATTATTTAATGAATTTCTGAGTGAATCAATCCACAATGTATTGTATTTACTTTGTTGTGTGTAATAGTTTATATGGATCAGTTGTCCAATTAACTGGATTTTAAATAGATACATTTATTAAATACTGTCAGCGTAAGTATGAGTGAGTATTTTATGGCAGATGTCGCTGCATTCCTCCTTGACCTAGTGGCTACAGTGACATTTAATGCTAAGCTATCTAATATTAAATCAAGATTGTCCTCTGTACTCTTATTTCCTTTATTAATTGAGCCATTTGTAATAAACTGTCTCTTAATGGATCTGCCCTTCAGCGGTATTGCAGGAAATTGATGTTATATGTTGACAATATATTAATGCTATCCTTAATACATCATCTGCTACTCACGGGGAGTTTGATGCCTTTTTTCTGTTTTGGATTTTAAAACTGATGATTTCAAAACACGATGGGTTAGTTTTTGTGGATGTGTTTTTTCAATATTCAGGGGTGCAGATAATTAGAGGATGGGGAACATGATTTTCTCCAACTGTAATAAATTACTGAATGAGATGAATGGAGATTTTCTATAATGGGATGCTGTTTTGATTTTTATGGCAATATTGCTCAGTTTATTAAGAAGGTGTCATAATTTGTATTTGGTTCAAACCATAGCTGTAATAATTCCCAATGCTAAACTGTGAAACATTCAGTTAAAAATTATCCCAAAATACTATATTTAAAGAATGTAAACATACAGTAATTATTCAGTAGTGCACTTAGAGCAATGTCTTTGGATTTCTTTATTTAAACACCTCATCATACACAAAGTAAAACTGAATTAAGTCTACTTTTCGGTAATTCTTCTTGTTCTTTTCAATTTCATTTTCATATAAAAAAGGCTGATAGAAAATCTTATAAAAGACATGTGAAAGACTGCATTATTATGTGTAAGTTGTATAAAGCTACAGTGGCAGGGTTTCATTCCCCTTTATGATTAAATTTCACATTCAGTAGACCATTTGGATGCTTTATAAAATTTCTGGACTTGTTGGGTTATGTATAATTCAGCATTTATTTAGTAACATACAGTTATCGGTCAGATATGTCATGTACACGCAAAAGGTTCATTTTGTTGATTAGTGCTGTTGATTGGGGGCCTGAATTGTTACCTTTCATTATTTATTTGGCAGAACCAACTTGAAACGGAGTTGTTGTTAGTATGTTACAGATACACCATTACCATTCATAAAAAGGTATATTATGAATAATTGTGATGGGCATTAAAATTACATTAAATATCACAATTTATGTTAGCATGTTACGGTCCCAATCTAAATGAAATTAGGTTAATAATTATTGTTTTAAATAAATGATAGAAGAGCACTATATTTGTGCGAGTTGTATTTAGGTGACTAAGACCATGATGACTTGCATGATCCCCTGGGCCAGCATCGTCAGAAACCACATACTAAACATAGGGGTCATTTTGACCTCGGCGGTCTTTATTCAAGACCACCGAGGGACCGCCGTGCGGAAGACCGCCAGTGGTGGCGGTTTTCCGCTTGGCCTTTTATGACCGTTGGCAGCTCTCCGTCCTTTTACGGACGGAGATCTGCCAACAGCCATACTGGCGGGCGGCGGGGAAGTGGAGGTTGCTCCAACTCCACCGCCACGCCAACAGAACACCACCCAGCGAATCACGTCCTGTGATTCGGCGTGGCGGTGTTCTGTTGGCGGTGTGGTGTCGGCGGAGCAGCCCCCATGGCTCCCGTCCCCTCCCGGAGGATCGTCGGACCGGGTAAGTCGATCATCCGTGAGGGGAGGGGGTGAGGGGGTGTTGTGTGTTGTGTGCGTGCATGGGGGTGTGTGTGTGTGTATGTAGAGGGGGTGTGTGAGTGCGTGTATGCTTGCAGGGGTGTTGTGTGTATGGGAATGAGTGCGTGTATGTCTGAATGTGGGTGTGCGTGTCTGACTGTGTGTGTGGATGTTGGCATGTATGTCGGTGTGTGTGCGTGTATGTGTGTTGGTGGTGCCTGTGTGCGTGTCATGTGTGTATGAGTGATGTTATGTTGGGGGTCGGGGTGGGGAGGGGGTCCTGCCACCTTTGGGGGGTGGCAGCGGGGGTGGGGGGTGTAGTGGAGGGAGTCGGGGTGGGGATGGGGGGCGGGGTAGACCCCTATCAGTGCCAGAGAAGGAATTCCCTGGCACTGATAGTGCTTACCGCCATGGATTTCATGGCAGTTTCAAACTGCATGAAATCCATGGTGGTCAGCCGGGTCCAAATACCGCCGGTGGTATAGTGACGGCCGCCGGGCTGGAGACCCTGGTCTCCAGTCCGGCGGGCGGAACGGAGAACCGGCGGATGACCATGGCGGTAACCACCATTGTCATAATACACAAGGAAAAGACCGCCAGCCTGTTGGCAGTCTTACCGCCGCTTCTCCGCCGTCCGCCAGGGTCGTAATGACCCCCATAATCTCCTACGCAGATGACCCGCAGCTTGTCCTCTCGCTAGCTAAAGACCCCTCTACTGCGAAGGCCAGCTTCCACCTCTGCATGAACAGCATCACCAACTGGATGGACTCAACACCGACAAAGCAGAAGTCCTGATATTCCAGAAACATCACCTCACTGTGGGATGACTCCCCCTGGCCCGCAGACCTAGGCCCCCCCCTCCGCCAATGGACCATATCCAAAACCTCGGGATCATCATTGACACCAAAGTCACCATGAAGAACCAGATCAATGCAAAGTCCTTCACCTCCTTCCTCACCCATGTTCCGTAAGATTCTCAAGTGGCTCCTTATCACCACCAGACAAACTGTCACACAGACCCTCAACACCAGCCGACTATACTACAGTAACACTCTCTACACAGGACTCAGGATACACCTTACAGAAATACTTGAGATCATTCAGAACTCAGCGCCAGACTCATTCTGGACCTCCAAAGATGGACCGACCTCACCCCCACACCCAATCTGAGGGACCTCCACTGGCTCCCCGTACACAAACTATGTCATTTCGAGCTGCTGGCACACGCCTATAAAGCCCTGAACAATCAAGGATCAGCATGCCTTTACTAAGCCTGAATTTCCACCTCCCCACCAGACACCTGCGCTCCAAGTCCCTCTCCCTTGCAATCTCCCCTCGCAATTGTGGCAGCAACAGTGGAGGCTGCTCCTTCTCCTACATCACCTCAAAATCCTGGGACAGCCTTCCCATCCACCTAAGGACTTCCCCCGACATCAGAAATTCAGATGGGTTCTAAAGACCTGGCTGTTGGACTGAGGACTACGCAGCAGATCCCAGCGCTTGGATACCCTCACAGGTGATAGGAGCGCTCTACATATCCTGATCTATTGATTGATTCAGAGTTGGGACCATACAGGATCTTTTTGTAACACCTTCACCAATCAGCTTCTCATGTGAAGCCTAATTTCCATCATGTGTTTTGTTTTCCGATATTTACTTTAATAAATATTCTTTGCATGCATTAACATGTGCCTCTAAAGATCCTCGCTACACATTTTGTTGTGAAATAGTCAGCTGCCAATCCTCTTCTGGTACTAGTGATATTAATTCATTTTAATACATTTACATAATATCTAAAGCTAAGTTTCTTGATAATGGTTTACTCGTTGTGATATCCAATATAAAAAACATTTGACAAACTCAAAAATATAATCACAATAATTCAAGAAAAATTTCATCAAAGGCTGCAAAATGAGTTAGGTGCTAAATTGACGATGTCATAACTTTGCCTGTGATGCACCAGTCGAATGAGGGTCATGGTTCCTTTGGCTGAATCATTATTATCTCTTGGAAAGGGATGAGGAGAAGAAAATGTACACCAAAAGTTTTTGTTCGAGGGGAAAAAAGTACCAGAAGTACTCTCATACGCAAAGGCAGTAATCGGTATCCAAGCATTTTTTCCCCATCTGGGATATTTCAGACATCTCCTGAAGTTACTTGACGTGTGCTGGTAATGGCTCACACTACTAGTTGGTGTTTGCAAAACCTGCTGCCGTTTACTGCCATAGGAGCTTTGCTGTAATGACATGTGGAAATAATGTATCGCCCATATTTCCTTCAAACAGAAGGCAACTTTAAAATATCACTGAAAATGGACTCATCGTTTGCTAAATATCCTTTTATAAATTGCTTTCTGTTGTTTTATGAATGGGACTATAACGTTTTAAAGCAGTGGTTCCCAACCTGTGGTCCAGGGACCCCTGGGGGTCCGCAAAGCCTTCTCAGGGGGTCCGCGAGAGCCTAGAAAATTAAAAAATATTGCTAAATTAGGTCCCCAGATTCCAGTAATGACCTAGGCAGGGGTCCCCGGATTTCCATGATGATTCAGTGGGGGTCCCTTGGTTCCATTAATGTTAAAGTAGGGGTCCACAGTAATCAAAAGGTTGGGAACCACTGTTTTAAAGTATTAAAGTGTGTAACCCGATGCCCAACAGCCTGGCAGTTCGGGATGATGTCCTATGTGACGACTGGTTGCAGTTATAGGGAGAAGGATACTGCTAAGACAGATTCTGTTTCATTTATCAATCCTTGAATTTTATGATGAGGAATAGGGTACGTGTTGGTTTCCGAACACATCTTGTGGTAAGTCTCATCAGGAGTATTCACACTTGCTTGTGTTTCCAGTGGCACCCCTCTGTTTCTTGCTATTTGCATTAAAATGATGTTTCTATACCTGACCTTTGAAGCCTTATGACTAACATTTATTCTGATTTAACAAAATCTAACAGGCCAACAATTAAATGGGTTCACATTAAGACCCACATTCTGGGTTGCATTATTAGCTATCGCAACTCAATAATTGTAGGAGTGCAAAATATGTTTTAACAGACACATACATGGCACTTTTCCAGTTACTGCCTTCTAGGCACTCCTGCGATATGAAGTAAGGTTAGGTCTGTGGTCTAAGGCTATAAGAGTAGTGCCTTTAGTGGTGTAATCTCAGATAGACACGTTTTAAGATGTGTAGAGTAATATGAGTGATACTGTGTTACAATAGAATAGGCAATTGGACAGTAGGTTGGGGCATTCAGTGGTGTAGAACATGATAACTGTTACCTGTGATACAAGATAGCTTATTTGATTGAGGGTTTTTCCTGGTCATGGCTTACTAAAGATGTACCAAGTGCACTAGTGAGCAACTGTAATTGAAATTGAATACACCTTGAAGGCCATCAGCAGTGCTGGAATAAGCTTTGATGCACAATTGGGAAGAAAGGTCGAGTTCTCATTGATTCTGAATCCATTGGTGTCACCTGGATTATCAGTGAGTTAAATCTTAGTATGTTATTCTGCTAGTAGTGTCGAGCCATCTAGTGTTAATCTGTTGAGAGGCCTTGCAGGGACTGTCTCAATACATATGCTTCTGTATGAAATTGTGTCTGTATTCCATCTTATGAGCTCATATAGGGGAAAATGGTGGGTATTAATATGCTTGCAGCATCATTCCAACCAGCTATTTTTCTGCTGACAGTCTGCAGATAGGTGTTTGCAAATATACTAAGAGTGACAAAGACATAGGTCACACCTTGTGAACCATTGGCTTGTCACCAGCCTCCCACTGCAAAACAGAGTGAAGAAGAATGTGACGTATCTTCCCAGTTTCTCAAGTCATTATCGTGATAGGTTGATGCCAGGATCTCTGTGCAACTTACAGATCTGTGTAGTCACTTATTCCGTTTCCATATGCCAGTTGAGAAAGATTTTTAATTGTTTGAAGTTCTGGGAGAGTTCAGTACAAAAGCACAAGCCTTATGTGTTTTGAGACCATCATGAATATAAATATTAAAGATACGGGACTAAACATACGAGAATTAGACATTTCCTGAGATGCTGTATATGTGAAAAAATCTTCAATATTCATTAAAAGAGCAAGGAAATACAAGGCAGGATGCTACGTTTGAAATTAGTCTGTTAAAATAAACATCCATTGTACCTCTACAATGAAAAAGTGTTGTATATGTGAAACACTTGTTGGCAGTGGTCAGAAAAAACCTGCCCCTTAAATTCATATGTGTGAAGAACATATATATGGTTTCCTTCATTGTTTCTTTAAGAACGACAGCAAAGAGTGCTGTTTACATATGCAATAACATCTAATTAAATTTTGGTGTCAGATAGCAGTCAGGTGCCCCATTTAGATCTTGATAGGCAGGGCGCGCATGACAATGATGATGAAGTAGCCTGTCCATCCAGACCTTAGCCTGCTTGTCATATTTTGAGTTGGGTGGACAGCCAGGTTTACATAACAGAGTAAAATTTACTCCATCTGCATAAACCTTTCTGTGACGCAATGCAGGAGTATAGGCCTTCGGAGGTAAGGCATTTGACACTTATTTTTAGATGGTCAGATTTTTTTTTTAAACTGTCCTTCACTGCTAGAAATGTGAGGCACTAAAACGAAATTACACCCCCCGTACCATGGGTTGTTAGTTTTTGGAAAAGAAAAAACTTTTGATAGTTTAGTGTAAGCGGCCATCTCCAATGACCGATGCACACCAAACGTTTACTTGTCCATGGGACAGTTTGCTTCATTAGTCTACTTGTGCTGTAAATCCACTTGTCCCTTTGGTGCCATGTAGTGCAGCAACACATTATGGCAGCGATCTCATTATATAGGAGCTTTGATAATAGCCTCTCTGATTATGCCATGGCTCGTACTATAGTAGGGTTTGAATATCAGCAATTCTCTTATTTTGCCACCTTTCCATGTATCTACATAATGGGGCTGGAGATAGCATTAAGCAATAGTTCCAGGGTTGGAATGCCCTTTTGAGATGAGCAAATGTACTAATTTGCTTATTTCAGGGGTTTTCACCAGCGCTTCTCTAATCTTTCCCGAAACTGAGAAAGATTGGAAATGTAATCTTGAGAAGGAAACAAGTAAAACTTCTTCCAGGATTGTGAAATAGGTGGTTGTGGGGAAAGTGACATTATTAATACTCAACAGATTTTCTTATGAGCAAACCTACACATTCATATTTGCTCATGCTAAAATGCAGTTCACAAATATTTTCTAGGAGTACAATTTTCTGGCCTATTTCTGTAAGTGCCTGTGAATTAGAGAAAGCCCTAAATCTGCACTAATGCAAGGCCATATAACAAGAGGACACTTTTGTGAATTTCTTTAAGAATTGGGCCTCTAATTAGGTCTGGCATTAACCTAGACCTTTTGTTATATTAAAATTCTCTCTCTGTCTCTCTCTCTCTCTCTCTTTTTCTATCCATCTGTTGACTTCACTGTGAGGGACAGCATTCTGCTCTTTCACAAAGAGAGTATTGGCACACAAAGTAGTTTCGTTCAGAGCCAGGAACTACTGTGGCAATATGAGCTTTTTGAGACCCAAATATATTTATGCTTCTTTGCCAATGTTTGTTATAATGGTGAGGGCCTGGCAGCTCCCACAACAATAAGGTTTTATAAAAAAACATGTCAAAACAAGGCAGTCATTGACAAAACCAAAAAGGCTGACCACCAGTGTCAGACATATAGACTTTGCCAATGCATGTTTATTTTTATGTTTCCCCTAATCGTGATGAAACTGGTTACACTGATTTCCCATTATGAATATTTTTTGGAAATACTAGCATGCATTAACACATTTTACTAAATGATGCTTGAAAGAAATAGTACCTAAAAACTTCACTGTAGATTAGCAAAACCTTTTTTCAGAGTTGCATTTTTGGTTAGCATTTTATTTTGAAAGCAGCAAATCACCAATCTTGCTTTCAAGCTTCTGCAAATAGTTGCATCTAATCAGAGAGCATTCTGGGATCATTATACATAGCCTTATATTGTTAAACAGTGCAAACCTGTGTACAAATAAATTTGTGTACTGGAACCACTGTTCCAGGAGCAGTCAGAGCTTACATTTTCTTAGAGAGCTTACGCTAATAATGAAGGCTTTGCATTAATGATCCATAAATACAAGTTAAAATACTATTACCACATTGACACAAACATTACCATAACTGCAGGCAGTGCCCTTCCCTGTTCCATAATGTGGTATCTTAAACTGGCAATCAAAGTGTCTGTACTTCAGGGGGTTGGGCCTACTTGTCCCAAGGTCAAAACAGACATAAAAATATATTGTCCTTGACCCCAAACAATATGTCCTGGTCATCGTGCTATAGGAATTCCATACCCCTGGGCTTTGTATGGATCACTGTGACAGTGGTTTATACAAACCCATACAGTTTAACTGTGCAGCATACTAAAGGAAAGGTGGCGGACGCAGCCTTTTCTCCATCTCAGCAAAGTCTAATGCGGGCCCAGTGTATGTTCAATATATCATTTGATAGACTAATAGCACTGATGAATTATAGATTGTAGATTAAGATTAAGTCTATGTATAAAATGAAGCACACAAATAGTTGTTAAGAAATTGTCTTGTGTATAAAATAAAGACAAAAATATACATATACATATATAAACAAGATATGTCTCCAAAGAGAATGCACTTGCACTGGCTGAGATGGGGTGATACTGATAGCTGGGGATAAATTGTAGGGCTGCATCCCTGTATTAACAATTTGTCATTGGTGAAAAAATGCTGTTCCAACTCCTATAACCTTCCTGTAGCTTGAAAAGAACCACCCATATGATTGATTTTCTATGGCTTTGGATGTCTCTGAAAACTTTCTATGGTAGATGAGCCAAAATAAATTTTAAACCATCCTAATGCATTAAGTGACATCACTACAGCTAGGAATATTACTGAAAGGTAGCATTTGCCATTTCCAAGTTAATTTCAAGTATTGGCACCTGGTATAATGTTATTTAAGAAGTCTTTGGTGAAACAGTAGACCCGTAGCATGAAGATCAATTTATTTGGCTGCCATGTTTGCTGCTTTTGGATGAATAGTAATTAGGATGCACCACTATTGTTCTAAAGAAAACATGCATTATCTAAAGTACAGGAAACATACATGTCATAATCCAACCTTTTACTGTCTCTGACAAGTCATGGCACAGACATGAAATGTTGAGCAGTACTTCTCACAGGGCATGGTATATACCATTTCATGTGTCTGCTTTAATCCTTAATTAACATAGAATGAGCCTTGCATTTTTTATTCCTTTTAGCCTCATATTCATAGGTGTCTAGGAGCTCTCAACCTGCATACCTTCACTCTTCTCTGTTTCAGTTGGGATTATTACTCTTATTATGTGTAATTTTTAAAGCACATGGCTACCTAAAAAAGGTTACCCAGCGCTAGGTAGACCTACGGAAAAAAAAGTCCAACACTGAGAGCCGTCCAAAGAAAAGCAAACTTGAGAGGATTCTGAGAGCTGAAACAGCCAGGTTTTTGCAAAACAGGTAGAGTGACTGGCACTCCCTCAATCTATGAGGGAGATCATTCCATAGACTCAGTACAAGGAAAAAGCTCGACCTCCTTGGCGGGATTTCATAACTCTAGGAATTACAGCCAACCTTGAATAACTGGAGCGCAACAAGCATGCGGGGCATACTGAGACACCACCGCCCTGAGATAAGAAGGTCCGGAATTTGAAAGGCATTTGTGCATGTAGCACAACACCTTAAAGTGCACCCGGCGCTCAATGGGTAACCAATATAAAGTTTGAAGCATGCTGGCTGTAAAGGTACACTTTTGTAGGGCAGAGCAACAGATGCGCAACAGCATTTTGGACAATCAGGAGGCGTTTAAGTAAAGTTTTAGCCACCCCTAGATATAATACATTCCTGTAATCCAGTTTGGAAATGACCAAGGCCTGGACCACAGTTCTGTGGCAGCAGTGGGGAAACAGTAAAGAATCTCCCTAAGCCACTTCAAAATGCCAAAGCAAATGGCGGCCACCTTATTAATTTGGTGACTCAAAGTGAGTTTCTCATTGAGCCACATTCCCAGGTTCTTTACAACCGACACTTGGCTAAGAGGACTGCCCAGGGTTGAAGGCCACAACTGAGAGCTCAAAAGAATAGAGGGGATTACCCACCATCAGGACTTTAGATTTATCACCATTTAATTTCAGGGAGTTTGTACAGATCCAGGCTGAAACTTGAGTGAGGCAAGAGTACTTTGTGATTGTCCCTAGCTGACAGAAATACAATAATTTGCGTATTATCTGCATACGGAAAGAGTCCCCAGTTCTCCACTATGGCCCTCATTCTGACCTTGGCGGTCGGCGGAGAGGCGGCGGTCGGACCGCGAACAGATCGGCGGTATTAAAAATGGCATTCTGACCGCGGCGGTCACCGCCGCGACCGACCGCCACTTCCCCACTCCGACAGCCACGGCGGTCATGACCGACGGGCTGGAGTCTGCGCACTCCGGTCCGGCGGTCGACCCAAGACCGCCAACGGTATCATGACCCTGCTTACCGCCGCGGTTTCTGGCGGTCGGGAACCGCCATGCGAACCATGGCGGTAGGCACTATCGGGGCCAGGGAATTCCTTCCCTGGCACTGATAGGGGTCTCCCCCACCCCCCACTGCCCCCCGAGTCCTCCCCCCACACCCTCCACCCCCCTGCCACCCCCCAGAGGTGGTACGAACCCCCTCCCCACCCCCACCCCGACATGCACATACACGCACCCCGACATGCACACACCCCCTACATGCACATATACACACCCCCTACACACACACATACACAACGGGGACACATACCCGCACACATACATGCCGACATGCGCACCCGCCGAACTACACACATTGCCCATAGGCACAGCAGCACTCCCCGCCCGCATGCACGCACTCACACACCCCCTCTACACACTCCCACGCACACCCCCATGCACGCACACATCACACAACACCCCCCCACCCCCTCCCCTCACGGACGATCAACTTACCTTGTGCGTTGGTCCTCCGGGAGGTGACAGGAGCCATGGGGAGGTGACCGTCAACAGAAGACCGCCAACAGAAGACCGCCACACAGAAATGTGGGTCGTAATTCTGTGGGCGGTGTTCGGCTGGCGTGGCGGTGGAGGTTGACCAGTCTCCACTTTCCCGCCGACCGCCAGTGTGGCTGCTGGCGGTTTTCCGGCGGAACGCTCCCAGCGGTCAGAATGCGCACAGCGGCATACCGCCACGGTCGGCGGTCTTCACAGCGGCGGTAACTCGGCGGTCTTGCGAAAAGACCGCCAAGGTCAGAATGAGGGCCTATATCTGCCCGTGGCCTAACATACAGTTTAAAAAGCAATGGACTCAAAGTAGATCCTTGGGACACACCTGAAACAAGAAGGAGAGATTTTAATCTGTGTTGGGTAGTTTGAACCTGGAAAGTGCGGTCATGTAAAAAAGATCTTAACCAGGCTAAGGCTGTACTGTGTATTCCCATGCCTCCAATTCTTTGCAGAAGCGTGCTGTGATTCACAGTGTCAAATGCTGCACTGAGATCTAACGGAATCAGTGCAGCAGCCCACCATTATCCATTTGATATCTCAGGAAGTCCGTAACACAGAGAAGGGCCGATTCGGTGCTATGGCATGTGCGAAACCCAGATTGCGGAGGGTGGAGAAGGTTACTGCATTCTGCAAATTCTGTGAGTTGTTGATTTATGTGTTTCTCCAACACCTTAGCAAAGATGGGTAGGAAAGATATGGGTCTATTTTGGGACCAAATAATGGGATCCATATTGTTTTTTTTGAGTAATGGGGTAACTAGAACCATCTTCCAGGTTTTGGGAACAGTACCTTCCAACAAAGATAAATTCAATAAATGGGTGACCAGCTCCAAAACAGAATCATAAAGTTTACCAAGGACTGCAGGGGGCACGGGTCCAAAGGGGATCCTGATTTAATGGTCTGAAAAGAAAGCACATCTAAATGCTGAAGCTTCTCCAGTATGTTATTTGCATTAAGAGGGATGGTTTGACTACTTGCTTCCCATACATTAGGGAAAGCCGCCTGAATGTCTGCCACTTTTTTAAGGAAGAAATCTGCTATTTCCTCGCATTGAGATTGTGGAGTGACTGGTACAATAATAGTAGGGTCCGAGAGGGTTTTGACTACCTGAAAGAGGATTTTAGGACAGTTTTGAGTGGCGGCATGTTTACTTATGTAAAACAATGCCTTAACCTCACGGCACATTTTTGGTAAAGTTTGAAAGCATTTTTATAGATTGCCTGATCATACATTTTGCGCCACATCCTCTCAAGGTGTTTGCATGATTTCTTCTTTTCCTACAAGGAGTCATTGTACCATGATGCCGGAGGAAGGATTCTTTTTTTTGATAAAGAGATTTTATTAAATTTTGCATAGAACAAATATAAATACAGTACAACCTGAAGCCAACGGGCCTCAAAACAATAATGGTCCAGTCCTCGGTCCCTGCCGCTTTCATTACTAATGTTACTCACCCTCCCCTCTTAAAGGCCCGCTACATCCTCCCATTTCCCCCATATCTTCTTGTGTTTGTGTAAGCAACCTCTGACCTCGTACACAAGTTTCTCTCGCTGCGCACACCAATCCACTCCCCGTCTCCACTTAGCCAGTGCCGGAGCCACCCTGGCCTTCCAGTCTGCCATTATGTCCCTTTTGGCCACCAGACATGCCACCCCTAAGAAGGACCGATCTGCTCTTCGTAGCTCTGTATCACCCATCACCCCGAGAAGTAGGGGCAATGGCGACCTCTTTACCTCCTTCTGTAGGGCCTCAGATATCTCTTGCACCACCCTTTCCCAATAGGCCCCTATAATCGGGCATGTCCATACCATGTGGTAGAAATCCGCTGTATGATACCTGCAGCGGGGGCATTCCGCTGTGGGGCGGAGGCCTGCCTTATGTAACATAGCGGGTGTGAGGTATGCGGCGTGAAGGAAATAGGATTGTATTAAACGGAAGCGTGTGGCCATTGTCAGGGAGCGTGGGGCCATTAGTGCTTCTGTCCAGTCCGCTTCCTCCATGGGTCCCACCCAGCTCTCCCACCTTTGGCGAAGCTCTCTCAGGGGTCCCCCAGTGGCAGTGATTAAGGTGCGGTAAATCTGAGAAACCCCTCCCCTTCCCAGAACTCCCATCAGTGCCTTGGCTTCCATGGGGCTGTGCTCGGGTATGCTGTCTCCTGTCTGTAGGTGGACTAGTAGGGCATGACGTAGTTGGAGATATCGGTGGAATTGTGTTTTATTTAAGGAATATTGTTTCTGGAGGTCTTGAAAAGATCGTATATGTGTCCCTCTCCAAATATCTCCCAGTGTGGAGATCCCTATGGTGTCCCATTTCTGGAAGCCCTCCAGACCTGCTACATGTATCAGCTGCTTCCCCTGCCATAGCGGGGTTTGTTGGGTTAGGCGTCCCCACCACCCCGTCACTTTCTGGGCTGTACGCCATCCCAGAAGTACCATTTTGGTCACATCTGGAGTATCCCGGGGTATCGGGCTCCCGTAGAGCATGTCAAGGATCTGTGGGTAGCCCATCGTCTGCCATTCTAGTTGATATGCGGGGTCTGTCCATCCACCTCCCATCCAGTCATTAATTACAAGTATGTGCATCGCTAGGTAATAGTATTGAATATTCGACATACCCAGTCCACCCTCATAAACATCCCTCTGACAGGTTTTTAGTGACAGTCTTGTACGTGAGCCACTCCATATGAATTGGCGTGCTAAAGAGTCCATCTCCCTGAACCATCTTACGGGGAAGGGATGTGGAAAATTCTGCAGGAGGTATAAGATCCTGGGGAGAATCATCATCTTGTACAGCGCTATTCTACCAAGTAGATTCAGGGGGAGGGTCCTCCAGCGCAGAAGGTCAGTTTTGATTTTCTTTGAAAGCGGCGTGACATTGAGTTCCCACGCTAGCTCGGGGAGAAGTGAGATATGTATCCCTAGATATTTAAAGCTGTTTCTCCGTATCGGGATATTCCGTTGCCAATCTATACATTCGTGCGAGCGATGAAGGGGGATCAGTAAAGATTTGGCAGGGTTCAGGGTCAGCCCTGAGGCTTCCGCGAAAAGTCTAAGGATCTCTAGGACGCGTGGGCCGCTTTTGGATGGATTGGAGATATACAGGAGCACATCATCTGCGTACAAAGCTACTCTGTCTTCCGAGCCAGAGGGCCAGTGCCAGCCCTCGATCAGTGGGTCGCCTCTCATTAGTATCGCCAGTGGCTCTATCACTAGTGCGAAGAGCAGGGGAGATAACGGGCATCCCTGTCGAGTCCCACGACCAATGGGGATTGGGTCGGAGACTACTCCGTTCACCCTGATTCGAGCCGTCGGATTAGAGTATAGGAGTTTCACCAGTCCCCGGAATTTAGGTCCGAGCCCGTTTTTATAGAAGACTTGATTGAGGAAGGACCAGTCTACCGTATCAAAGGCTTTTTCGAAGTCGAGTAAAAGCAGTGCCAACTGCTTATGCGATAGCACTTTGCGGTGCGCCAAAGCTAGGTGTAATCGTCTGATGCAGTGCCTTGTGCTACGAGTGGGCATAAAACCACACTGGTCAGGGTGCACCAGCGTGGGCATTACCTCCCTCAGTCTGGAAGCAAGGATCGAAGAGAGTACCTTGGCTTCCACATTTAGGAGCGAGATAGGCCGGTACGCTGAACATTGTCGCGATGGGGGTTGAGTTTTGGGGATCACCACAATAGTGGCTTGATCAATCTCTGTTGGGAAGCGGCCTTGATTTTCCGCTTCTTCGTACATGCTGAGCAGGTGGGGACCCAGAATATCGCTACATTTACTATAAAATTCCGCTGGAAAGCCGTCGGGACCTGGTGTTTTGCCTGATGCCAGTCCCGATATTGAGCTGCAGACTTCCTCAAGACCGATGGCCTCGTTCAGTCTGTCTCTCGCCTCTGGAGTTACCCCGGGAAGGGTAATCTCATTTAGTAGGGGGGACTCTCTCTCAACAGCAGGGCGTGGATGCCTGGCGTATAGACGGGTGTAGTAAGAGGCGAAGCTATGTGCGATTTCCACTGCTGTTTTGACAAGGGTGCCTGAGTCATCTAAGATCTCCGGTATAATACTGTTAGCCATGGGGCGGGTGGCTAGCCAATGCAGTAGTTTCCCGTTTTTATCCCCCCATCCATAAATTCGGCTTGCTGAGGCTCTCCACATGTGCTTGGCCGAATCTAGCATTATATGTTTAATATCTTCTCTTACCCTGGTCAGTTTCCTCATGTTCGTGGCCGATGCCAAGTTTATATGTTGGCATTCGAGTCTCCGGGCCTTGTTCTCTAGCTCGGTGATTTGGGAATTATGATCTCGTTCACGGGACCGGAGAATGCTTCTGGCATGTCCTCTAATAGTGGCCTTGCAAGCAGCCCATAGCATTCCTGGGGATCGAACCGAGCCTTCATTTAATTCGAAATATTGGTCGAGGTGCAACCTGATCTCTTGGGTGTATTCTGTATCTTGTAAGTGCCACGCGTTCAAGCGCCACATAGGCCGTCTGGTAGGGTCTGCTCTACCCAGCCGGATCCGTATTGGCGCATGATCGGAGACCCCCCGTGGAAGAATCTCAGCCCCTGCTACTTTTAAGAAATCTAGGGCGGGCATAAACACCAGGTCTATTCTGGATTGCGTCTGGTGGGCTGCCGAGGTATGTGTGTACTGGCGCTCCCTGGGATGCCAGGTGCGCCACACCTCACACAAGCCCAGGCTTTCCGCCCAACTACTTAGGGCTGAGGCCCGCTTGGATCTATGTATGGTAGCTTCCCCAGAAATGTCCAGCCTTGGGTCAAGGACCGCGTTAAAGTCGCCTCCCAGCAGGGTAGTTCCCTGGGGTAATCCTGAGGTTACTCGGTGGAGCGAAAGTAAGAAGGAGTCGTGATTTGCTGGGGGCGCATAAGCGCACACCAAGTTTAGCGGTTGTCCGTGAAGAGTCCCCGTGACCACCATGAATCTACCTTGTGAGTCAGATTGCGTGGAAGAGATTACCATGGGCAGAGATCGGTGGAGCAGAATGGCCACTCCTCTAGAGCCTCTGGAAAACCCTGCATGATATACCCTATCGTATCCTCCTCTCGCAAGCATAGGGCATCTGGACCCAAGAAGATGGGTCTCTTGTAGTAAAACTACTGCGGGGGAATACCTGCGGAGGGTGTTAAATACTGCCGATCTTTTGATCTTGTCTAACAGGCCGTTTACATTCCAGGAGAGGACCTGGGTTACTGAGGGCCAAGCGTGAGGTATGACACTGTTGGGCATGTTTGGATGTGCGGGAGCAAGCCCAGGGATGACCGTTTCGGACATGACCGTAAAATTTTAAATCTACAAACCAGGCTAACCAACTTGTCGCCTCCTAAACCTAACTTAAACTTCCCCTCCCCCCTAAACTCCCCCCCCTCCCATACTCCCCCCCCGGAAGCATCTGTCGCCCATGTACCCAACCAAAACCAGACAGCCAGTAAAACTGTCATTGGGGTGGAGTGGTGGACCCCTCCTTTCTTTCGGATCAGTTGCAATTAGTAGTCACAAAACAAGCGTTCCACACCATACTCTAGGAAGCCCCCGGAGACATCGATGTTAATCTCGCTAGGGGTCGCCTGAGAGGGTCAGGCGAAGCCCGAATCCCCTTACGTCTCACGCAGGGGTCCTACATCTCCTGTCAGCCGAGTACCGGAGACTGACTCAATCGCCCATCCTCGGTGGGTTGGGACGGTGTTTGGGACACCGGAAGAGTTTCAGTGTTAGATTTAGTATGAGGACCAGAGTCCCGGGCTGCTTCGTCCTCTGCAGGAGCGATCGTGTCTTTCTGTCTGCCTCTCCGGGATCTGGTGCGCCGCCTGCTCCTCCGGGGCCCCTCTGATGGTGAGGGCCCGACATATGGGGTTCTTCCAGTGGTCCCGGGGGGACCCTTTTGGGCTCCAATGCCCTCCTCTGTCAGCCACTCCCAAGCTCCCTCCGGGGAATCAAAAAAGTAAGCTTTCCCAGCCATGAGGACTTTGAGGCGAGCGGGGAAAAGGAGCATGTACGAGAGCTGCATTGCCCTTAGTTTTTGCTTAACCTGTTCGTACGACCTACGGCGGGTCTGGACTTCTCTGGTGTAGTCCGGGAAAATTAGGATTTTGTGGTTTTCCCACTGCGTACCATCTTGCCGCCTCGCTTCCCTGAGGATATTGTCTCTGCCCTTAAAGTTAAGGAATCGCGCGATCATCGGGCGCTTCGGACCGCCCGGAGGTGGGCGAGGCGCGAGCGCCCTGTGGGCTCTTTCAATTGCAAACAAGGGCGAGAGGGATTGGTCAGGCATCCAAGATTTGATCCACGTCTCCAGGAATTCGGCGGCCTTATCCTCCTCTATGCCCTCCGGGAAACCTATGAAGCGTAGGTTGTTGCGCCTGGCCCGGTTTTCCGCATCTTCTGCATGACGGTGAAGCTTGCCGGTTCGGGACTGCAGCTGGGCTACTTTGGCTTTGAGGTCGGACAAATCGGTTTCGGTTTGGGAGACTCGGGTTTCCACTTCCGTAATTCGGGTTACAGCATTTCTAAGGTCCTGTCTGATGAGGCCCACGTCCACTCGCACCTCACCGATTTTCGTTTCCACGGCTATCTGCGATGATTGAATAGCTTGGAGAATGGCACTCACCCCATCAGGGGTTGAACCCCCACCAGCCACTTCTCCCCCTCCTCGTTGGCCCGTCGCAGTCGTGAACTGGTCGATTTTTTGTTGGGAGGGCGGAGGTTGTTTGTTCGTTTTATCCTTCCCCATCGTGGCACTTGAGGCGGGCGTCAGGTGGGCCACCCCTTTCTTAACGCGGTTTCAAGCCTGAGAATTTAGTGCGTTGTTAAGTACCATGGACTGTGGGGGGGTTCGCTGTGTCTGGTCACGTAAGGACGGCCGGCGATGACACCGTTGGCCCCTTCTTTTCAGCTCCCTTCCTCGCTCTCTCCACCAGTTGGGGGGGACCCGTCCGAGACCCAGACCCAGGTCTCTCCACCTTAAGGGCTCTGCGCCTCCATTGTAGGCCTCGCGCCGTCGCGATCGCGCTCTCGATCTCTCGGGTCGTTCCGACCAGGGTCTAAAGTCAACCAAGCACGACCCGGAACCCAGGATATCCACTTGCCTCAAGGTGTTGCCTTCCACCGCTCAACTCGCAGTCCAGATGTTGCCGCAGTCCAGCTCGCTCGATTCACTTCCCTGCCCCCCCGGGGCACCACTCTGCTTTTCAGCCGGGTCCTGGTCCTCAGCACGCCATCAAATTTAAATTCTCCCCAGCAGGGGGATCTCGGGGGCCAGGGCCTCCGCCACGGCCCCAGCCCGGCACCGCAAGCCGCCCAGGCGGTCAGGGAGGGCTCCCGGTCCTCCGGGTCACACTCGCGCCTCCCGCGCCGGCGCGGCGCTGCTCACGCCGCGTCCTCCTCTACGACAGGAGGGGCCACCGGCGCCCCCGCGGCAGGGATCCATCCCCGGGGCGCGCCCCAGCCCTCACCGGGCCTCTCGCCTCCAAAT
Source organism: Pleurodeles waltl (assembly GCF_031143425.1). Lineage (NCBI taxonomy): Eukaryota > Metazoa > Chordata > Amphibia > Caudata > Salamandridae > Pleurodeles > Pleurodeles waltl. Next base: position 1,456,028,195 of record NC_090445.1, on the reverse strand, counting down.
TTAAATTCCCCCCAGCAGGAGGATCTCGGGGGCCAGGGCCTCCGCCATGGCCCCAGCCCGGCACCGCAAGCCGCCCAGGCGGTCAGGGAGGGCTCCCGGTCCTCCGGGTCACACTCGCGCTTCGCGCGCCGGTGCGGCGCCGCTCACCCCGCGCCCTCCTCCACGACAGGAGGGGGGGGGCCGCCGGCGCCCCCGCGGCAGGGATCCACCCGCGGGGCGCGCCCCAGCTCTCACCAGGCCTCTCGCCGCCCCTCGACCCGCGGCAGACGACTTCGTCGGGGCCCCAAAGCCCACCTCAGATCCGCCGGGCACATCTCGCAGCGGCCGCCATCTTGAGCTCCTCTTCACGGGAGCAGCCGGGTCATCGTATGAGGGTGAGCCGCCGGCTTTTCATCAATTCGTCCCGCCAGACTTCTCTACAGGTCCCCGGGACACCGGGGGGCCATGTATAGCGCTTTCCGCTCCCTTGGACCACGGTAATTAAGGGCGGATGACGGAGGGGTCCAGAGCACTCTCAAAGTGCGACCGCCATCTTGACGCCCGAAGCCACGCCCCCGGAGGAAGGATTCTATGGTGCTTTTTGACAGAAATGGGGATTTAGGCATCCACTGCTGATCTTAACCAAAGGTCAAAAGTAGGCGTATTTAAGACCACAGAATTGCACAGTTGAGGGGGGTTATCTTCTTATGCCTTGCTCCAAAAGTAAGCTTCCAGTTTTTACCAATTCCTACCAGAGGAAACTGGATGATTCTTACTGGACACTGGGCTTATGTCTGTTAAAAGACAAAAGGGACAGTAAAATGATCAGCCCATGCCATAGGTAGGGGGGAACAAGAATACAAATTCTGTTAATTAGTAAAACCCTGATCCAGCAGATGTCCTGCTTTATGAGTGGGGGAGTTAGTGATCAGCTGGATGTTCATGGCCTTGAAATTGTCAATCAAGGAAGTTACAAGGTTTATCTTCGAGATGAATGTTTAGATCCCCCGTGTTAGTAAAATTAACTTATTTTAGGATTGTTGGGGGAAGGCATTCAATAGCGTTAGCACACCAATTACCAAATATCACAGGTGCACTATAGCTGAACGCTCCAGACATTGGGAACTTTGTTGACAAAGAAAGGGAGAAGAAATACGCTTCACAATCTGGAATATTACGTTTTTTTTCAATTTTATATGCAAATCCACACTCTGAGCGATCCACATGTAAGATTCGATAATCAGCTGGAAGGGCTGAGATAACATCTGGTGCCGAAGTGCCATTCAGACACATTTCTGTTAGGAACAATGCATCAGGGCTATCAGAATGTCAAAAATATCCAGATAATGACTGATCAATGACCTACAATTTAGACTGAAGAACTTAAAAGAATTTGATTTCTTATCAATATTATTGTGGCTGGTTGAAAGCCTGATGTTATCTTCAGAGTGCATGTGAGAAAGGTCATGAGAGGGGATAGCGTGTGGTCCGCTATTTGAAAAGGGCAATATACAGTATCTATGTCTTAGTGTGAGATTAAGTGGTGAGCCATAGGCTTCAGCTGAAAGGGGTCGAAAGGCATGTAAGGAAGCAGCAGAGTAAATAAGCCTATCTGTAATCCGAGGGGGTAGCATCCCTGGCCCCAGACTCGTTCAGGAGCAGACGGGCTTGCTTTAGGCACACCCGATGTGCTCATCTGCTGTACATCTGCGCCACAGCCGCGCTTAAAGAACCGAGCTGGGAGCGGCTGGCCTGTGTAAAAGAGGGCTAAAGCGCTAACCACTAGCTTCTAATGGCACACCGAATGGCTGCCAACATACGCAATTAAGTTCTCTCTTTCAATCCTGTTCCCCAAAAGGTCAAAATTCCCAGTCCAAAGCAATTATTACAAAGAGTTTCCCCTCAAGGTTTCCACTCCACGTATTACAGGCAACAAAAAAAATCAGCAATTAGACTTCCAGCTAAAAACAATTGATACAGTAAAAGTATTAAAAATGGATGCCACTTTTAAAAATCAAGGCTCTAGTGTGAGCTAAGTACAATAGAATAGCTGGTCCACCCGCGCTACGGGCGCGGTTAAATAAGGAAACCAGTAGCAGCTGAGCTGTGCAAAAGACAGCTAGAGTGCTAACCGCTCGCCTCTATTGGCACACCAAAATGGCCAATGACGCACACAGTAAGTTTCCCCTCTCAGTCCTGTCCCCCAAAAGGTAATAATTCCCCATGCAAAACAATTATCACAAAGAGTTTGCCTTCAATATTTACACTCCAGGTATTACAGGGAACACAAAAAACAGTAATTAGACTTTCAGCTAAAAACAAATGCAACTGCAAAAGTACTAAAATGAATGCCACTTTTAAAAATCAAGGCTCTAGGGAGAGCTAAGTACCATAGAATAGCCGTTCCACACACGCCACCCATGCGCTTAAATAAACAAGCCAAGAGCACCTGGCCTGTGTAAAAGAGAGATAGAGTGCTAACCACTCATCTCTAATGGCACACCAGTGTCCACCGATGCATGCAGTAAGTTCCCTCTTTCAATCCCATCTCCCAAATGGTCAAAATTCCCCATGCAAAACAATCATAACGGAATGGAATTTGGCATTTGGCAAAAATGTGGCTTTCTTAAAGTAGCAACGGTTAGTAGTTTTGTTAACTTTCGGTCAATGTAAGAGGAATGGGATTATTTCCATATGTTGTCTGATGGGCAAGCTCTTTTTGGGTCTTGCATGCACAGTGCATGTGCTGTCTCATCGAGACATGATGTGTACAGTCAGTGGCATTTGGCACACCCATCTGTTTCCATTTGTTCTTTCATGTGTCTTTCAAAATGTCTTGGTTTTGTGTGGTGAATACTTTACATGTGTCCTGTCTTTTTGGGTGTTGGTCATGCCTAGCGGTACTGCCCCTGTTGTATGTATTCTTTCGATCTTGCAGATTTAGGATACTTTAGTTGGACTACTTTTTTTATTTGTTTTTATGTTTTTGCGTTTAATCGGATGTGCTTAATCTGACGGTATTTTGCAGTTCTGTTAATAGGAATGCGCTCCAAAGGTATTTTACATTTAATGTGTTATGTGTTTGTGTTGTAGTTTGTTATTGTTTGCTTTGTTTTGTGTTTTTTGTTTGATATTTGGATTGAAATATGCCTGATTATACCATAGCACCTATAGCAGTTGAGCATTGTTTGCTGTGTTTTGAGCGCAGCAGGAATCATCCTTTATGGCATATGTTCACGTATTCCCATGTCAGGTGTGAGCTTTTGAGCAAGCCCATTTATTTTGCTGGTTCTTGCAGTTTTTCTATTAAAAATGAGGACTACAAATCATGGGAATAAAAAAGGCTTGGTATAGCATCAGCAAAAAAAAAAAAAGCACAATCGTGTTCACATAAAAGTACACGTACACACCATGACCCGAAGGGGCCGCCATCTTGGTGACATGTGCACTTGCATGCACACAAGCACACATGGCATGACACTGGCCCCTATTTAGGTTGAGCGTGCAAGCGCTTTCTGACCTGTTGTTATCTATCTGTGGGCTTTTAACCACGCCCATCTCACACCCATTTCACACCCATCACTTTCACTTGTTCTTGGGCTTGCCTTGCTGAGTTGCTGCTGAGGTGAGGCTGAGCTGGTTCTAAGGTGGGACTGCACTGGTGATGTGTAGGTGGGGCAGTGCTAGTGCAGAGATGCTGCAGTTACAGTATACCGCTAAAAGTTTATTTCTGAAAAAGGTTTTTATTGGGTTTATATGATAATTGTATATGTTTTATTAATCTCACCTTATTGCAATTATGACCATGATTTAGGCCAATGTAACATCCTTGTTACACTATGACTGTTTGAACACTGTTGATATGTGTGGATGACCCCTATAGTTTAATTCTCTTGTTATTCCTCTGTGGCTGTTTGTGTCTTTTTTGAGAGAATTGTGTTAGCCAGCCAGCAACTCTGATGGCGGGGTAGTGTAAGTGGTATTCTGCTGAAACAAGCGTGGCAGATTTAAATTAAGGTGCTAAATGGCAACATTTTCATTTTTTGCTGCAGATAGAGAAAGAATGTAAATGGAAGTGCTTTAGTTATGTGCAGGGACACTGGAATTATGTGGCAGGAAAAGACCAAATTATGGGGAGGGTTGACCAATTTAGGTTGCAAGAAAAGTTCAATTATGAATTTACAACACCAATAGCTCTTACTCAAGCAAATGCGAGTCCTATTGCATTACAAATGGTTCTTTTAGCTCCCTTGGTGCTCTGTGTGTACCTCTTGCGACATAGACCTGTTCCATGTTTTTCAGGTTCCCTATGTGGCAAGAGACTGGAAGGGGCCATTGAGATCAGTCATCGTACTTGTTCTGAGCCATAATTAGATCAAAGCGAGTAACAGACCAAGTCCGGTTGGTAGATATGATGTGGGTCTCAGATAAAATTAGGGTTAAATTCCAGGCTTTACAAACTCTTTCCCCTTTCAAGGGGAGCAGGAAAGAAGATACATAGTGGGCTAATGAAGAAAGGTGTGCTTCCTTCGGGTAACTTCAACAGTGAACACACCACCAATAACAGACAAGCCATGGAGGCAAACCATACTCCTTTGCGATGGAAAGAGATAGATACTAGCCTTTATGGCAAGTGACCAGCTGTGGTTCCAGTGAGAATTCTCAACACCCCTATATTTACACTGATTTATAATGTATACTGGGCCAAATTCTCAATACCATGTGCTAACTAGCTGCTTGCGAGTCCATGTTGTTGCCGAAAATGCAGCATCAAGAAAGATGACTTATTTTGGCTACGAGGAAGAAGAAATTGAAACTCTGACAGCTTGGTGTGACCTGATTAGTAGTCTTTGGTAAATGCTCGTGAGCTGAGCAATCAGAGTCTCTGCATGCATGTCAGCAAGACTCTCTGGGGGTCATTCCGACCCTGGCGGTCCATGACCGCCAGGGCGGAGGGCAGCGGAAGCACCGCCAACAGGCTGGCGGTGCTTCCTGGGCTATTCTGACCGCGGCGGTAAAGCCGCGGTCAGAAAAGGGGAACCGGCGGTTTCCCGCCGGTTTTCCCCTGGCCCAGGGAATCCTCCGCCACGGGGATTCCGACCCCCTTCCCGCCAGCCTGTTTCTGGCAGGCTTCACCGCCAGAACCAGGATGGCGGGAACGGGTGTCGTCGGGCCCCTGGGCAGTGCAGGGGCCCCCTCACAGGGCCCCATACAGATTTTCACTGTCTGCTTAGCAGACAGTGAAAATCGCGACGGGTGCCACTGCACCCGTCGCTCCCCTGCAACTCCGCCGGCTCCATTCGGAGCCGGCTTCCTCGTTGCAGGGGCTTTCCCGCTGGACAGGCGGGCGGACTTTTGGCGGTCGCCCGCCGGCCCAGCGAGAAAGTTGGAATGGCCGCCGCGGTCTTTTGACCGCGGGGCGGTTATTCGGCGGTAACCGCATGGCGGGCGGCGACTGCCGCCCGCCGCGGTCAGAATGACCGCCTCTGTCATGAAGTACAACTGTTAACATCTTTGGTGTTAGAAGCTCCTTCCACGTTACATAAGCGCGCATATTTGCTATGCACATCCATGCTGAAACAGCATCAACATGATTTTTTGCAGTACATCATTTTTTATTTTAGTTATTTTGAGGTATCCGTTTATTGAATTTCAACCAAGTTTCACAAGCAGGAAGAGTGTTTCCCTCCCATGTGTTATCCATAAACATTCAGGGCTACTGGGAACAAAAACAATACGAGACATTGGAGAACCATAAATGTGAATGTTGAGAAGCCACACGAGAAAAGGCGAGTGGTATTGAGGGAAGGAAAGCATGAAATAAACATGTTGATCATTTGGATAGGTTACAAAGTACAGCTGCATATAAATGTTTCCTTCATGAATAGGGAACATTTCATAAAGATAATTCCAAGTATATTCGTCACTATGCTTGCTAAAACATAAAAAATGTTCTAATTTTGACTTAAATAGGCATAGAAGTGAATTAATGAGGCCGTATTTTGTCTTTTGTTGCTTAGTAACACTCTAGTGTTCCCGAGCATATGTATGGCAAATTGGATTTTTCATGCTGCTTGTCCCTTGACCATAATCATCATGCTGTAGAGAAGGACTGAGCATAAACTATGTAAATTTCTAATTTTTAAGTAACGTTCAAACCTCTTGGGTATAGATGATATGTTGGCCAAATTTGATTTCCGATTAGTATGCTTTGTTAACACAGTTATTGTTATAGGTCAGTGCCTATGATTATTTTCTGAAAGCAGAAATCCAAAATCAGATTATGCAAAGATGCTTGAAATTATTTAACAGTTTAGTTTTTAAAAAATATTTCCTTTTTCTCTGGCCACGAAACTCCCTAATACCATGAAAGAGGCATTCGCAGCAGACATATTATTTACTATTTTGTTTACCCTTCAATCCTAAAAGAGATATCATGCAGATATGCGAGTCAGAGCGCCATTCAAGGTTCTCTCGTATTTTGCAACCAAAATATTGAACGGTTAACAGATACGTACTGCTTTATAATTTGTGTGACCTTGGCAGTTGGCAGTCGTCCATCCTTCTGCTTAAAGGTGGTAGTTTCTACATAAAAAGTAGTTTGGATATTCTGTTTTTCATTCCGCGGTGTAATCACATTAGTTAATCTATACAATGAAATTTCAACCCTCAGGTTAGTAACAGTTTGTGTCTTCTTCTGTTTTCAGTATTATTTATGAGCAGTGGCACCACTACGTAAAGTTTTTGAACTTAATAGCGACCTGACCTGTTCGTATAACTCACAATCTGGGGGTACTTTACAAATGAGAACAAACACTGGATTCAGTATTTTACTTTATGAAAATTAGCGAGATTGTTCTGAATTGAATTTTGTTTCCTGGGCAATAAAACGATTGTGGAAAACCAAATAGGACATCCATTGGCCCAAATGTGTCCTTGCATAAGTATCTCACAGGGGTGGGCGGAACTTGTGGAGTTACATGCAGACTCTGCGAAATTGCGTGAAGTTCCTCAAACGGGCAGAATTATGCATTATGTGCTGCTCACACTGATTTTCGGTGCCGGAGCTTGTTGCAGGCTGCAAAATCAGCGCAAATGGCAGAACGCAGTGCACCAGAGGGCACTGCTTCTCGAGTTGATTTTGCTGCTGCTCTAGTAGATTTTGTACTTGCAAGGCAGCTTTTTCACCAAAGTCGCGACCCCCTGTTGGAAAAATCAAGCCAGGTGCCCGCTGAGAGACTGAAAATTCGTCCTAGGGGACACCAAATCTCACTCACGGTTCCAACTTAGTGCTGGAAAGCCATGCAATGGAAAAATCTCTGCCACGCAGTAGCTGGCAGAATTTGGCCAGAACTCTGTATTACAGGCGCAACACCGAGTAGCATAAATTCCACAAACTCGGCCAACAGAGCAGAATTTATCGCCTACCCCTAATATTATTGCATAAATATTCTGGTCTGCTCCATCGAGTGTCAGGGACAGTTGAGCGATGAGAATGAAAGTATGGCAACCAGGCAAAATGAAAGAGGGTCTCTTTTGAATGGGAAACCAGTGGAGAAAATGTGTGGTCCTTGAAATGTTGACACAGCTTTCCAGATCACATATAACTCCTAACTCTACACTTTGAGCAAGTTGTAATCTGCAGAAGAAGGATGTGGATAAACTTGCCTAAACCGCAGCACTAACACTAGTCAGTAACTAAACGCTGCTCCAAAAAATTGTTATTTGCTGATGATCATTAAAGGGAGGCAGGAGTAATTTCGATATCTGCAAAAAAACAATTCCTAATTATATCAGCGGTCGTTTTTAAAGTTGTGTTGAATCATGGAAAATCTTAGATTGTTGACCTAGGAGGAGAATAGGATAGAAAGATAGAAAGGATTTTATTGCTACGCTAAAGTGAATTTCTAAAGTGCTCTTTCACTGGGAAGGTCTCTTGGCTTTGCCATGTCCAAGGAACTAACAGAGAACAAGGCTCCTATTTTTTAGTAAAGAGTTGGGTCAGTGTGGTGGTGATAGTTTTAATATTAAGGTGGAGAGAGTTCAAGGGTAGAAAAAGATCTTCCTACAACTCAACTGTGAAGACCAGGAGGAAGGGTTTGTGCCAGCAATGTGGACTTCTGTGATGTTATGTTTTATCTTAAGTCAGTTATTATCCATCCACTTTTGACATTGCTTAAGCAATCCTTTAACTTTGTTGGCTTAGATTGATTGCTAAATCTGAAGATTGATTGAGTACTGTCTGCATCGTGTAAAATAAGCCATTGTAGGTCTGAATAAACCCCTCCAGGCGTTGTAAATATATATTAAATATGTAGGGTGAAATGGCAGAGGTTTGTGGGATGCCAGTTTTAGCTCATTGAATGGTGGAGGTGTAGGGTTCTAGGACAATTATTTGTGAGCTGTCTTCTAATAATGATGTAAACAGTTCAGAAAGTGTTTTGACAGTCTGTTAGGGGCAAGGCATTCATTGAGAATATTGTCCTGTGTATCTAATGCAGAAGTTAAATCCAATGTAATCACTGAGCTAGTGAGATTTTGGTCTAAAGCCATTTGTTAGTTCATCAAGCGCTGCAGTCATAGCTGTTTCTATACTACTGTTTGGTAGAAATTCTGTCTGTGCATCTTTCAAATTGGAAATGATTTATAGGTCTGTAGACAAGTAGGTGACATACTGTATTGTCTGAAGATTTTTGCAACCTCTGCCAAAAGAGCAGTTGGCATGTAGCTGGATAATAAAATCTAAGCTTGTTTTATTTTTTACTAGCACAGTGCTGGTGGTTAAGGAAAGGCTGAAAAGGTTTGTAACTGCCTGTGTGAGACCATACATTTTGAATTTTGAGATTCAAGATCCTGATTGGAACTTGTTCCAGTGGAAAGACAGGTTTGCATTTGATTATCAAAAGTTGTTTACTCCACTTGACAAAGGGGAGATAGTGTACAAATCAGGAATATTTCCAATAGCATGATCTGTGGTAGTGGTTAGAGAGAAACACCCTTTGGAGCAAATGGCATAGGGAAGGGAAAAATGCTGGACCTAATGTGGTCACTTGAGAAATATCTAGACTATTACAAAGTATTTGGGAAGCTATGGTTTGTTGTGAAGAGGGATGTCAGAGTTCCTTTGTGGCTTGAAAGCTTGTTTCTGTTTATTACCACCTGAAATAATGTGGGTGGAACAGAATCCTTTATGTGCTAAAGAAATGGCATGCTTGCTATATACAATGTGCTTTTATAAATTGTTTTGCATTTCCGTAGTATGTTGTATGCCATTTGCTTTCTGCCTGGTCTCAAGATTCATTTTTACTGAGAAAATCTGCCAACCATGGATAGTTTTTAGGTTGAGCCTACTAGGCAGTGCATACACTTTGAGTCATATTGTGGCTTACCAAAAAAATTGCTTACCATTGGTTGGTTTTCCTTGTCACTCTCATTTGCATGTTTCATATTTGTGTCCTAGCTTGTCAGTCTTGTGTGTGTCCCTCCAATAGAGCAATACCTCTTTATAATACCTTTGATAGGTCTTATATAGCTGTTTCCAGTGTTTGCTTTTCAGGCACTTCTATTTTCTCCCCCATTGCTTTTACATCCCCTTTCGTGTGGCTTTGGTGCCCCCACAACCCAGGTTGCTTTGCCATTTGCCTCCCACATGCCATGTGCTGTTCTGCTGTTCCCTCCACTCCATGTTGTTTTCCCTCCCCAGCCTATCAGCTCTAAAAATGCTTTTGCATGGTTTATATTTTTTTTGTAGTTACGGATCTAACTCGGATAGCCACACAGGTGCATGGTGCATGTCCCTACAAAATGACACAGATGGCAATGTCAAAAGCTTTTTCTATTTACTTTCGATAACTTTATATAATGCTGAACTGCATCATGGATGCTGTGCAATGTGAATAACAACCAATGGGAAAACCCAATGGCTCACAATGGTGAGACCTGTTGGCTTTGCCAAAGCTTGTTATTGTTACTTTTGGATTTTGTTCTATTTTCCGGAGCTATGCAGTCTGCTATGGATGAAGCCCAACTGTTTCACTCAGAACAACCCTGGGCAGAACCTGATAGCTGAGGGGGTTGAGGAAGGCCATATGGACTTGCTCACGGATCTTGTTCCTGGATCTATAGTTGGTTATTGTTTTGTTCATAAGCTTTGTATGTTTTTTAGGGTATAGGTGGTGAACATCATTAAGGAATTACTTTATCCAGGATAATGGGAGTACCAGTGTAATGTGACAGTGCTGGAAGTGAATCAGCTCCTTTTGAAACTAAAACGTTATTATAAGAATGAATTCCCTTTAATATTAAGTAAGAGATAAATCATACACATAAGCTACTTCATTTATGACTTTTAGTGTACCTAATACCATGCATCTGTGTCTGTCAAAGTCTGCATATTAATTTGAATTCCTGAAATTTATTTGTAGTACAATCCGAAATTGAAAATCTAGTTTCTACCCTCATTGAATTAATTAATAATAATCACCACAAAAATAAGTTCACCAGCTTTGGTTCTGACATATCAAAATAGGTCCTGAGATGTAATGAGATAGGAGTAAACCACCTGCTTCTTCATTTTATATGTAGTGAGAGAGTTCCTACATATTTATTTAAAATAATGATTAGCCCATTGAGCTTTACTTGACTGCTTAGGGCCCTGTCTGTGAGCTTTTTGTACATCATACTTTACCACACATCCTGAAAAGGCAGATGGTGTAGATCTATGGTTAATAATGATCTTCTATTTAAGGTCATAATCTTGCCATAAGAAAATAAAAATTCTAAAATTTTTGAAATTTGATTAATGCAGTTATTGCCTCTTGCATCTCCTGAAAGATCTTGAATTCTGATGATATTGCTATAGTTTTCTACAACTTTACTGGAATTTGGCGAGCCATTTTCTTTTCTGGACAGTCCTGGGTCGTTGCTAATGCAGCTTCCCAAGGATTAATATTTCCATGAAGGTGTTGTAAAGAGTACATGGGAGGACAAAGATAAATATGAGAAGAAAATAGTGTGTAGGTGGCTAAGGGGAGAAGACACAGAGAAGTTTAAAAGAGCTGAAGCTGAGGGAGGAAAAGCTCTCGAAGAGGAAATATATTCTATTTGCGTCTGCCTTGTCCAGATTTAAATGAACCTACATAAGGGCTTCGTAATTCGCATCTTAAATAGTTTAGCTATTTCCTCCATTCTCCTGCAATAAATCTGTCCCATTGCCCTGCTGTTGGATGAGTGTTAAAGGCAAGTCAACAGGATTGATTTGTAATGGGCAGCAAAAGAGGAGTAATCTGTTGTATGAGTGAAAGAAAGGTCAGAGAGCCTTATCTATATGTCCTCTGAGTATCACTTACAGGTTCTCTACTGCTTCTCACTCCTGTTCCTACCACTGTCCTGTTATTTAGTATTGGTGCACTTGAAATGGTCCCCATTACCCTCTCTCTACAACTATTCCACGATCCAGGAAGCAGAAGTGAAAATATGCTTAGACCGGTAATAGATTTCTCATAAACCTCCAATCCTTAGAAGTCCACAAGACAGTGGACTTTTTCCCTGGCGACTCATAGACAAAGGAACCTTAGTGAAAAACGGATTAGTCAGATATTGAACCGTAGACACCTGAATCTTTTGGATGGGTAAAAGGTATCCCAGTCACTGATCTACACAATATACAAGATGGAATTCTAGACAGTCTTGTCTAGGTTTCTTTTGTATTTATTTTGTAGGTTAAGTACACAGGGAGAAAATACCTTTATCCTCACTCTCTTTTTGTTGCAGGATGGAGTGACAGAATGAGCTACCATGTTTATGATCATGCTGGATACCTAGTAGCTAATGATGCTATTTCCAAGGAGTCCCTTGGAGTACATGGAAGACTTTTATTTTGAAAAGTTTAGTACAAGGACTATATCAGAAGATAAGTCTTGTGCTCTGAAGAAGAAAGGAAGAAAAAAAGATTCTTGGTGGAGGGGAGCCAACTCTAATATGACGCTTCTTTGACTAGAGTAAGCAAGGAATTTAATCCAGTACCTCAAGAGTCACTAGATCACAGGTATGTTTTCATACAATTTTATCACAAGTGACTTTGCTACACAGGTAAGAATTGCTATATTAAAAATCTTATGTAGTTAACCTTAACATCTATCTATCTATCTATCTATCTATCTATCTATCTATCTATCTATCTATCTATCTATCTATCTATCTTACGTATGAGTAAAATATGGAATGGGAAAAGAGTATGGACATAAATACATTAAAAAGCAGTAAACTAATATAAATAACTTTTATGTTTCAAGTGAAAGTTATATTTAACAACAAAGTTATAGGTAGATACCTTTTTTTATTAAATATACACATATCCACACAAGCTAAAATATATATAAACCTCAAAGTAATTCTATATATAATATAGGAATTGTGGTTTTAGCCCAAGAGAAAAGACAGATAAATGTTTTTTTTTGTAGAGAATGTAGGGTGACTTGGGGCTTATCCCATAAAAGAGAAAATATATATTTGTTTTATAAAAGGTTTGTCGAGGCTCACTAAAATGGGGGTTATAAGTGGCATACCCTATAAAACAGATAGAAAAACAAATCCATTTAGGCGTTATATTCTCATCCTAAAATTATAACATAAATAACTTATAATTCCAAATTATGCGAGAATGTGAAATACATATTATGAAAGTGATGCTAACCTAATTTAAAACCTCATCTGCCATTATATCACACAAGTTCCATAGCCGAAAAATGTTTGTGTTTGTAGCCCACACTTGGGTACCTGCAACTGTGCAGGAATGCCAACAATTTCCCTTTTCTGGCTAAAGAACACTTGTAATGTGTATTTTTACTGAAAAGACAGGTTAAAGTGAAATTATAGTTCATTTTAGTTATAACACGTTAAGCTATGTTTAAAAAACTCTCAGAAATGTACATAAAAATCCATTTTAGGGCTGTTATAGTTGTAAATTAAAATAGAAAATCTCTGAAATATGCAAATTAGATTAGGACGATGATCCATAACTCGCAAAACAGGCTTGCAGAACAAGAGGCACATCGCGTAAAATGCTCATGACTTCCTGTTTAAAGTGACAGATGTAATGTTAAATGTAAACATTTTACAGCGGAAAGTACTTATTACGACTTTGAAAGAAGGTGACGGTGAATATAGAATGTATTGGTTTGTGTTATTTAATTACATTGTGCATATGGCTGGGTATCGCCGAGGCCTCCTACCACCCAACACCACTCACATGAGCTTGAATTAAAAACCTTAGATGCACTTCACTTTGGGATTAGGGGTCGTAAACCCCGGCCATATTTTATTGACAAAATATTGTTAATCATAATCAAACATTATACGCAGTAACCACAATTCTGTTCACAAAGTATTTACAGAGTTCAAGGGATGCCTAGCCTTAACAGAGTACGCTAATACATCCACATTCCTGTCACTGACTAAAACCATTCATTCCTGAGTACCCAATATTGGTGGCTGTGAATGAGATCATGACTGTTTTCCCATACCCCAAACCCTACCCCTCCTTTTGCTACAAATCCCAGGGGTAGGATCTCCATCAGGGTATTCTCATACCTTCCAGACTAGATTGCTGTGGAGGGGCCAGGCTGCCCGCTAGGATACCTACCTCGGGCGCCCCCACCCTCCTGAGACTCCACCCCCGCAAGGGCCAGTGCTCGCTTCAGACCTTCTGCGCATCCGTGGGTGGTTGGCCCTAGGGGCCAGATGCCAGCGACTGCTCACAACCACCATGCCCCTGTGTGTTGTCCACACTTCCCAGCCAGCACCCTTTGGAGGGTCCAATTAGCTTGTCACACAATATTGTAATAAGAAGGTACCCATTTATATTCCCAGTCATGAGCTCACCCCGCCCACCATCGTACCCAAAATACGACAAACTAACAAACTATAACTGTCCATTCACCACAAACCAAGTCACCTAAAAAAGAAATCGTTAGCATGTAGACCACAATTGGATATTTAGAACATTCAATCTAACTGCAAGAAAAGGAACTAATTCCATAGAAACTGATGCCCAGCAACTGGGGGAGATGAGTGGGTAATTCCTGCTGTGGCCACTGGGGCCCCCAGATCCGATCAACGAGCACGAGAAAGATGCGCTCGCCAACCGCCTTATAAGGCCGGCCGTGTGACGTCATTTTCGTGCGTGACCCCGGAAGCGCAAAGAGCACTTCTAGGCCCCCAAACAGTGTTTCCGGGGCTGCAGGCCCCTTCTCAGCCATCGGCTGTGTTTTTCTTGATGGGGGGGGGGCGGGAAGCCTGTCGCTCCCCGACTCACCCCCCACGTCTCGCCCGGCACCGCTGGCATAAGCGGGCCCCCCTGATTGGGGTGGCCCCGTGCATTATGTTATTCATAGATGTAACATATTTGCGGCTCTTAGGCATTACGTTTTGTTGGCAAATTATGGTTTGCCCTATGGACCTGTCTTCTTTATAAGTCTATCTCAGGAGTTGATAAATTGATTAATTACATTATTACGCACTCACTACCCGTAGGTCTCTTAGTGCTGTGTTTTGCATCTTAATCTGCTTTTCTGCTTTTGAAGTTTCTGAAGTGTGTTAGTCGGCTTGATCCGAGCATTGAAACGTTATGTGGATGCCTCAGTTACCCAAGGGTTGTTGTTTGGCTATTTCGTATTTGTTCTGATAAAACACTGTTTTGGTAATCTGTTGTGAAATGATCATTGTAGCTTGTTAAATTGTTCTACGTGTGACTGCTGATATAGTAAGTCTCCAGACATTGTACTTGGTGGCATAACTCAAAATGATGGTGGCTGGGGCAGGGGGGTGGCTGAGTTTCCGATATCTCAACGCTATTCATTGATCATGGGCTGAATGCCCTCCCCCCCTCGAACGCCAGAGCTTACCTTACGCTCCCGGTACTTACTATATTCTAAGTCATTCAGCATTTACTAACCTACCTGGCAGGTGAATGAACGCCAAAGGGCTGCTTTTCTTTAATACACAAGGCTGTTCAGCATATTTCACAATGTTGTTCACTTTTCAGTAAAGCATATATTCACAGTTTATTTTACAATAGTGTGGAAAAAATATAACTTGACCAAAAGGGATGGGTAATGGTGCAAGGTTGGGCCCTCCCTTTTGTGCTAACCTTGTGCAAAGTCTGGAAAATCGTGCATTAAGCTCTGCAAATGTGTTTTTCAAAGACATTAACCTAACACTAAAAGGTATTGCCAAGGAAAATCATTACTCTGCCCTCTTATAGAGTATTTACAGTGACTAGTGTTCTGGCATCCATTTTTAGCAGCACTGCATGGAAATATTCCTCTGTAAAGTTCACTGTCACAGCTATTTGCTGCTGTGAAAGCCTCAGATGAATGACTTTTTCATTCCCATTATGCTGGAAAGAAAAAAACACAAAATCTTTTCCCAGATCAAAAAGCTGTTTTAATTATGAAAACAAAGATCTGATTCCTGATATTTTCTTAGAGCCCAAGCTTGATGTGAGCGAATCGGCAAAGGCATTTAGCTTAACTGCTGTTTCCTGTAAACCACATTTTTTCTAAACTAGTGGGTAATTCTCCTTGCAGGCAGCCCAGCGTAAAACAGACTTCCAGCTCTTAGAATTTCTTAATTTGATCAGCTGACATGGAAACATTTTCTGCATGTGACAATTTTTGAGTTGCAGTTGCCACGTACATTTTCTGCATGGAATTTCACCTTCAAGCAATTTGTGATTTGGTGGTGTGTACTGTAATTTCTGATTAAGGAAACATCGCGCTCTTGTACATCATGTGGTACTTAAACCCATCAATCCGTGTCTGTTGTCAAATTGCAGTTGTGTTATAGCTGTCTGATGGCTTACATTATTTTATAACTGCTCAGCCAGTCTGCTGAGCAGGCACTTGAAAGTTTCAATGCTTTTAGTGTTCAGTCTTAGTCTTAGTCTTAGTTTCTACGCATTTCTTCGAAGAAAGCATTATTTTTGGTCTAAGGACAGATGGATGGAAAAATATATCATTAATTAGGGCTGTAAAAATACAGGTAAATATTACAGCTCGGCAAATAATCTTGATATGTGCATTACCTTTTTTGAGGATTTCTGATGACGTGGCAGATCATTCATGAGATATAGGCAATATATTTGTTCTTGCGTCTCATGGTCCCAAAGGGAGATAAATTGGCTAGCAGTTGAATTACAAATAATCTTAATTGTCTTTGCATGTATCAGAGTCATCTGTGGCATACAGAATTTGGAAATTGGCGGTCTTCTGCATTATCACTCCGTTTCCCACCTCTCTTTGTTATTCCTCACATAGGTGGAGACTGTCACGTTAATTGGGGCCAGATGTACTAAAATGCAATTTTGCATTTCCTAAATAGCGACTTCATAGACATCGCTATTTAAGAAATGCAAATTCTATGTACAGAGATACCTATTTCCTAGTTACGATTCCTACAAAGTAGGAATCACTATTAGGAAATCTCAAATAAAGAATCCCACTGCATTTGTGTCAATGGGAAATGCAAAACCAAGGATGGCAATGGGCACAAGGACCCCCTTAGTGCACCCCAAAAGCCGTGGTGCACATATAGAGCACATATGCCCAAGGGACATTTTAAAAAACATTTTGCAGTATTTTTTAAAATTGCACATGGTTACCATCGACTTCAAGTCTATGGTAATTGCATTTCCTAAATGCCCAAATTGCATTTAGGAAATGCTTTGTACATCATAATAGGAATCTCAAATAAGTAATCCCTATATGCGATTTCCTATTCTGGGAATCGCAAATTGCGATTTCTACCGGATAAAAATCGCAATTTGCGATTTCCTAAAGGCCTTTGTCCACCAGAAAAGGCCATTTAACATTTCTTAACAGCCCGAAATACTGATTCGGACCTTTAAGAAATGCAAAAGAGCTTTGTACATCTGGCCCTTACTCCCTAAACTTCGTTCGAATTAAGAATCATTGACAATCTTTCAGACTTATCTAAGGTGTTGCAGAATTGGTTATTCTTGCTTGTTATTGTCTGCATTATTGACCTATTTACGAGTTGTCTACTGTCAGGAAGCCTTTTAACTGTTAGATCAGTTTACAGAATTGGACATCCGTCAGTCAGTCCACTATCTCATAGGAAGTGAGGTGTGCTGGAAAAGCGGTTTGATTGAACATAGATGCACCTGAACTCCTTTGGTTTTTTAAAGTGTTATGCGATTTTGCTTAAATGTGTACTTAAAGGTGTATTTGTAGGGACACTTACCACCAAGAATGTTTCAGGGCACTGATGTGCAAGTGAATGTACAAATATGAAGTGGTATGAGTGTATAAAGCAATGCAAGGAAGTACAAGAGAGAAATACAGAGAAAGATGGGTAATACCAGACATATGAGAACCCTTTACAGAGTATGTTTTCAGATTTCCTCATGGCATGTGATTACTACCACTGAATTAAGCATGGTAGCTTGAGAGCATTCCTGGGACTATGGGCCTGTGTGTTTAACTGTGACGAATTTCCAGGTGTAATCTTAGGATTGTATGTGAATCTCATAAAGGTCAGAAATTTACTCCAAATAAAGAAGTAATAAACCTGAGCAAATTTGGGGCACTTCACTGTGCAGCACAGCCTACTAGGGAGGAGGAGAAGGCAGAGCAAGGCAGCTTGAGCCCATGTGGCCCATATGGCCCTCTTTGTAGTCCCTCAGCATGGGACTTGCACACCTGAGTGAAAACCAGATCAAGAGCAAACCCATCTGTGCGTGAAAGAGGCTGGGCTGGGCCACCCCTCTTTTGCTTGTGATATTCAACATGGTCGAAGTGACTTCACCATGGCAAAATAAAAGCTGTGAGTACCTCTGTTCCCATTTCCAAAGAAACTACTATTCATGCTGTTTTGGAGCATTGAGTGGGGTTTATAACTAAAGAAATTGTGGTAACTGAGAGAAATCTATCCATTGAAGGAGTAAGCTCCCTTATGTTAATGGATATTCAGAGACTGATGCTACATGTGCTGTCACTGAAGTAGGTGAGTCTTGTAACACCGGTTCCCAGTTAAGATTAAGATCTTCTTTAACTCTAAGTATGACAACCATTCTTGCACTAGATGAACCGCTTGTCAAAAAGAAGATAAAGGGTGTCAGGACGGCAGGAGTGGGCCTATAATTTTGCAGAAATCCATTGCTAGCGAATCGGAGACCCTTGTGGAACCAAATCAATTAGTGCAATGCTAAAAGCAAAACTACAGCCTATCTTATACCATTTGGCCATATGGAAGCTATTATAGCAATGTTTATGGCAGACAAAACATTGGAATGCTCACTTTGAACTTTACAGAAAGTTTGCCTCCAGCCTACAACTGAAGAAGCTCCTTGTGTTCTATTATCAGGCCCATTGCTGTCTATTCTCATACCTTTGCTCCTTCTAATGATTCACCATGCTTAATGCCTTGTAATCAGTCTTCTGTTTTGCCTGCTATTTCTGGCATTGTACAGACATGTGAGGATAGACCCAGCATAGTACCTCTGCTTCCATGTTTCGGAGGCAAACTTAGCTTGGACGTTTGACATCTTGAACTTTCTGCCCCCGCCTATCTGTATGTTTTAGTACAGGTGAATGTTCCCAAAGTTAGACTTGTTCAGGAAGAGTGTAATTGAAAACTAATTTGCAAGATTTTGCACTATCTGTGTGTGCGTACGGCCCTTAATATAATCAGCAGTAACCAGATCCTTATGGCTAGAAGAGTGGAATGGATTGGCTTTTCTCCTAAGGGTATTTGTGGTGACTGTATTTTTGTTAATTTAAGAAGCTCCAGTTTTGGTGTGTGGCGTTCTAGCACGGCTGAGCATTTCTGTCTGTAGACAATCACAGATAATACTTTTGACAATAGGTTACTTTTATAAGCCTGTTCATGTGTGTCCCCACAATTTTAATGCAAGTAATGTTTTCTTCTGGTTCACTTACTAGTGTTTCTTACTTTATTACTTTTGTTTCTGATTTACCAATTTTTTAATAGATTTGCAGCACTGGATAATATTTCAGGAGCTGAATTACTAAATGATTTACCTGTTGTTGTATGTCAATCCAGTGGGACTTCTAATGAATTAGATAACTCTCCATTAAGTCCCTGTTTCCAGGGCAAATTTTAGTTTTTCATCCAATTAATTTTCTATCTTGGAATAGAGAAAGAATGAGCAAAAAGGTAGTTCACTCCAAATGGATCATTGATAGAGAATTATGATTTTGTACTCCTCCAGGAAACATATGCTAGTTTGGCCCCTGTGTGTAATGAATTTTCTTCTCCTTCTATATGTGCACTCCCTTCATTTTCAGGTTGGCCTAAAGGTGACTTATCAATTTGGGGTAAGTAAAGATTTTTCCTATGGATTTCAATTGGCCAGAAATCCAAGTACTTCGGGTAGATGTCCCACAAAAGTTTCATTTTTGTGTAATTAATTTTTATAGCAATGATGTTACTAACACCACTAATAAGAATTGTGTGTTCCTTTTCAAAATATTTGATGAATTTCTAGCGACTCACAGATCAACTCAGTCAGAGTGCAGTGTAATTGTGGAGATTTTGATGCCAAACCTACTTTATGCAAGGTTGATTTGACTGACCCACACAGACAGTCTACTGCACTCCCAAGATGAGACCCTCTGATTGCAGAGGCACCGAACTGGGTGAATACATTTTGGCAGAGGACTTAATTAATTTACATGAGACAGATATTCACAAGCCTAAAATCTCTACTGTTAATTGGGGAGGTGTGCATCCGTAATTTAATACATGTTTATTATGTGAGGCCTGTCTCATTATTCGTTGAAAAGTGAGACCTTGGATGTCAATTATGGTAATCACAATCCTTTGCCAGCTAATTTTAAATTTCCTTTGGATTCTGCTAGCTGCACTGTGAAAACTATAATTTGTCTACAGCCTCAGCGTAGTGGTCTCAGACTATTGTGGAATTTACCCAATCCTATGGAATCATTATTTTTTTTATTAAATTATTAAATTAAATATAATTTTAATACAGTCTTGCCTTTCCTGTCTGATGCTGTACTTAAAGGGCAATTAAGAATAATTTTTGTTGAACTTTGTGATATTATTAAAACCTCATTACTCAAGCCAGCTCGTAGATCTACTGCTCCAATTTAAAGTTGGTTTGTCGTTTCCTCTACTCATGCCAATAAATGTCTATCCTCTTCTCCATCAGCTCAGCTTTTATATACAAAGGCACTAATGAAAAGGAAAATTGATATTAGCAATAGTAACTGGGAACATTTGACCTCAGCTGCTGGGTTAAAAAATCCTACATTGTTTTGGGGTCAGTTAAGTCGATCAGAGAGCAAAAACATGTGGTACCCATTCTGAGCTGCCACATCACAGGTAATCAATGAGTCTCTCACTTCACGAATATTTATTGTCCACCTTCTACTAGCAACTTGGCCATTGACTTTTCAAACTACCCTAGTTGGGCATTACATTACAATTCACTATAGATTAAATCATCTCTGCCCTCCACCAGAGTTCTCTAGGTAAGGCTCCTAGTCCTGATTGGGATCCTCTTGATATTTTTTAACGTAAAGTTGATTACGGTCCCTGTTACTTGCCAATGTATGTAAAGAAATGTGTGGGCCAGAACTTCCCCAATCTCGGTTGAGCTCAACTATAGTCCCAATTTTCCAGAAAGGGAGTTTTACCAGCTCCTCAGTTTTATTTACTAGAAAACAGAATTGGGTCCAGGAGTGCAATATTTTGAGTTATTGCCATTATGGCTTCAGGGAGCGGCTGGATACAGTGGAGCAGTGCTTAAATATACACTTGCTTATAGGCAAGTACACTATAGTAAAGTGCTGCCTATTGTACCATACCTCACGGATTTATCATGTGCTTTTGATAGGATTAACTGTACTAAATTATGGCTGATTTTGCTTGATTTGGGGTTGGATGCCGACTGTGTGCATTTATTACTCGTTATGCATCAGGATTTATCTGCTAGGGTCAGATTTGGACCCAACGGGGACTATTCTATTCTATTTCTGACTATTTTTTATTGTGACAAGATGTGCAGCAAAGCTGTTTCCTTGCTCCCCTTTTGGTTACTTTGTATATTAATAAACTCATTGATTATCTGAAAACAGCTGGCAAAGATGTACCATTGGTTAACGCTGTACCTACACCTCTGTTCCTGTATGTGGTTAACACTGTTTATCTTGTGGACATTCCAAATTCTTTGCAATGTTTAGTTTGAGCTTTTTCACAGACTTGGAATTGTCCACTAACTTTTATAAATCACACACTATGGCGTGTGGCTCCAAATGCACTAAACCTTGCACCCTTACCATAAATGAAAAAGCTTGACCGTATGTGTAGTTTCCCATGTCTGAAGGTGGTCTTTGATTCTAGTTCATCTTGGGCCAATAACATCTTTAGCCGCAGTTTAAAGTTTACTCAAGCATTAAATTCTGTTTGTATTCTTAGTCACTCTTGTGGTGGCAAATCCACCTGTCCTTTCCTAGAGATCTATAAAACCCAGTCAGTATCAATTGCGATCTATAGAAATGGCATTTGGGGCTGTGCTGATTCCTGCACACTCCAAGTCTAGAGAGATTCAATTTTGTAAGCAACTTCATTCCTTCCCCAATCCACCTCACATTTTGTTTTCCATGAAAAACTAGGTCTACCATACATTGAAGGCTATATTAAACTTATCCCCTTGTGTCTTTCACATAGAATAATCCCCATGCAATTTTTAATCAGGCAACAGTTAGGGACTGCTTGGTTCATCTAGTTTGTCATAACCAAAAATCATGACTTAAAAAAATTAATTGCTGATTCCATGAAAAAATACAAACCAGCTGATAACTGAAACCTTGTAACAACCATCACGTCCTCTTTCTATTGATACACATTCCTGCGCATTTGAAGTAATAAAATAAAGCAATAAAAGAAATACAGTAAAGGGCAGCTACACCAATAAAAATTTCGTTAGGAGCAGCACCACTTGTGTGCATTCCAACCAAATATATGAGAGCTCAGCCATCCTTGTGCTAGTATGGCAAAACTTATAGCTCATTCGAAAACTTGAATATTCACTAATGGAGAAAGTGTGTTCTCTCGAAGAGCATAGCTACAAAAGAGATATAACTAGGAAACGAAAACTATGCTGCCTTTATAGCTAACTTTATGACTGTCAGCCCCATGCCTCCCAGTCACTATGGGCTAAACAGGGATATTCTCCAACCCTAATGAAAGAGAAGAAAGAGTGCTGTAGTAGAGCCTGTACCAGAGACTGGGCGCCCTAGAAATTAGTGTAGTTTATTATATATCATGCATAGCAGATAGCATCCATGATGCCTTCAGCTCACAAATACAAAATATGCTGGCATATAAAGCTCTTCGTTAGAACAAGCATAAAATGAAACACAAAATAAGGCAAGTGCCAGTCCATTAAATATCCTTAATTTCTGTAAACCACGTCATTCTTTTCCTGCTCTCTGTCAACTGTGCATGTGAAATCCCTGTCTTGGGTATGTTTCTGATTGTCATTTTGTAAAACTTTTTTATCTAGCGATGCTCTCTCTGGCATGAGTGTTTGTCCTCTTCTTATTTTATCAACTGCAGAGAATTGCTTTTCTTTACCCAGCAATGTAAAACTGCATTTAAATGGAAGAGAAACAGGGAAAAGAGGGGAGAGAATTTAGGGTGTGAAGATTAGAGGTTAAAGTTTAACCTAGGAAGATGTATGCACAGCATGTCTATTGGATCACCGTGAAAAGGGATATTACACATGAACTGAAGGGGAGGGAAGTTGTGATGACATTGATTGGGTGATTCATTTTGTTATGTATTGTTTCTGATAAAATGCAAGTGATTTTATTATCTGTCAGATATGTCATGGATCGATTGCTAAATTGTGCTTAAATAAAAATGATTGTGCGTAGGAATGCAAAAAAAACTAATAATGCACTCAACCAAGAGCAGGGAACGATTCCTCAGTTCTAGAGTAAATGAGCCTTACTGGGAAGTGGTAGGTGTCCCCTTGCAAACTGGATATTACACATTTAACTAATGTTCAATAAAGTTGAGCCAGACCTTTTCAGCATCAGTTGAAAACATCATTCGGTATATCTAACCTTTGTGGGCACTTGGTGTATGCTCACCTATCCTTATTGAACAGCCTCACATTTATTAATGTTTTTAAACAGTTACCAGTATCTATCGTGGAAACCGATACTTTGTTTTGTATTATTTAAAAAACAAAAGCTTACCTCGGAGTGCTCAGCTAGTTTGAGCTTTCCATTGAGGTTTACGAGACTAAAATTGAGTGGTGGCAAATGCGCTTTTAAAATCTTTTATGGATCCAGCGCCAGCAGCAACATACTGCTATTTCACATTAAATGTACAGGCTTCATAGCAGGTGGCAAATTAAATGCCAGCAAGTTTGTCAGCTAAGCAGACAGCCTACCTACTCGCACGTGTAAAATAGATCTTGTAAAAACAGAAAAAATACAAGCAATCTCTTATAATCCGTAGCTCTGACTAGTAGCTGGATGTCCTATCAAGGGTTTCTAGAGCTGTCCAAAATTCCGATGTGAAATCCTGAACACATCACTTACTACCTTTTACATTTCATGTGCTATACTTATAATATGAATATCCTTGATTTGATGGTGTACATGCTCAATGAAAACAGAAAGCAATTATTTCCACCACGTACTGTAAGTGGTTTGCAGTGATGCATTTCCTTTAGATTTTGGGTTCCCCTTTAGCACGGTTGACACCACACTTCTCATTCTGAAACTTCCTAATTCCACTCTATTTCTGAACTGGGCAGCTTCAGTTGAGCAACTAAGGCAGTGTTTCCGATGTTATTCCATTTTGGTGACCAGTTTATTTTTTAGTGTAGGTCATTGTACAAATATGTCACTTCAGTTCTTTTTTAGACGATGGAAGGGTCTGTAATTTGAAATGGGCACTAAGTAACTCATCATTACATTATGGGAAGTGAGAAAGGCTGCCCAAACCAAAAATACTGTGTGAGTTTTAAAAGACTGAATTTGTCCTGAATGCAAGATAAACACGAACAGTGCATGTCCTTCACACCTGTCGAAAATGTAATGCAGCCTTGGTTTGGTGCTTTCCTGTTTTGCTTAGTTTCTTTTTCACAATGACCATAAAAGTCCTCTTTCTGCTATACGCAGCAATGGCAACAAAGACTGCACCAGCACGGAAACTGTAATTATTGCCATCTTTAGTGAGAAAATCCATCTGACCTCTCTCCTGTGGTGTACGCTTGCAGGGATGTCAATACATCCACATACATCCACTTTTTCCAAAGCTGGCTGAAATAATTCTACTTTTTAGACAAGGTGTTCCTTAAGCAAAAACCAGAACATCTATCCACATATGCTCAGTTTGGGTAAGGTTTGATGCTTCGCTATGTAAATAAATATCATTCAAAATCTTTTTAGCACACCTCACAGCAAAATCTGTGAACACAGACTGAATGAACCTCTCACTCTTTCACCTCACCTCTTTCATTTGTTTTCTGGTGCAGGCAAAGACACCTTTAAAACAGATCCAAGTTTCTGCTCCTGTTTTGTACGTCAATTCACAGGTTTACATATTACCTTACTAACTGGTGCCAGCCTATCCTTAAACAGCAAAATATGGTAGTAGGTCTTTGTGGGGTGAATTTAATAACATTTCATGCAATGCTGAGCAGTAACTAAAGTTGCTGCGCGGCGTTACATATTAGGAAGAGAAGAATAGTGCCATTTGTACTAAGATATTGTGAAGTTTCTCTCCACCTGTGCTGGTGCTATTCATGCCTGTCTTACGCCACAGTCTCTCTCCACCATAGTGCAAGAGTGTGTGTGTGATGTCTAGCGTAAATTATATGCTGGAATGTAAGCTTTCCAGTACAAAATATTATGCTTGTGCATAGTTTAAAACTTTTTCTCACATATCACGTGTGCTGCACAGTATATCACACTTGTAGTAAATTTAGGAAGAAATAAAACATTTCTTCTTTCTAACACCTTCCTCAAAGAGGACGCACAACTCATAAGTGGTTCTATTTGTTACACTCATGTTTTACCCATGGGGCACTCAGTTAACGCAATGCAGCGATATCCCTGCATTGCCTTACTTTAGTCATACTTTCCAACACAAATAACGTTTTGCTCTAGAAAGTAAATACTGTTATCAATACTTTTCCCTGGTTTATGTCACTTTTGTGAAGCCTAAGTGGTATTAATTGTCAGTAAATCCACCCCTTAGTTGTTTATGGTTAAAACACTGACTCTGTGTCTCTCCTTTTTCCGGGCCTACAACATAAAGTCCGATTCTAAATTTATATGAACGGAGTAATTGTTAAATCCTCTGTTGTTTGTGCTGTAAGAATTATTAACCAAGTATAATCCATCACTAAGGGATGTTGAAATTGGAATTAGTAGTAGCTAATAACATTCTCCAAAATCAGTGTCTTACTTTACTGCAAGGAGTAGCTGCTACAGTTAAAGATCCTAGTTTTGCACTTTCATCTCCCCCCTTCTGCGTGCTTTTCTCTTGATTTGCCTAAATGTTTACTTACATTAGAAAATCTTCAGTAGGGAATTGCAGTGCCATAAAGGGAGATGGGATCTATGAATGGAGTGACATTCCCAGATAACAACAAGGTCCTCTCTGAGTTCCTTTGTTTTCCACTCGCAATGAAACATCAAATACAAACTTTTCTTTTTTTTGGGGTACTTCTTAGCAGGTGTGTCACTAAGTACTCCTGGAGTGTGTTACTGGATGATCTGGTTTTCTAAAGTTGGTCCTCCCGTTTTCTAGGTTGGTTAGGAATTCTCCGATTTGATAATCTCCATACATATCCGGGCAGAATAGCCCCATCCACCCTTATTTGCTGTGTAGTGTGCCCCGTAGTCAGGTTTTCTTGAAGTTTCCAATCCACTTTGCAGACAAGAGATTAAAATACCCTCTTAGTGGCAAAAACACCCCAGGGGGAGAAAGTTTTTCTCTTGACTGGGTGGTATTTCTTAGCTGCTGTCTAGACTCACTAACAGTTTGATAGCCATGTCATCAGCACCATTAAGAGGTCCTTTGATTTTTGCAGTGTAGGAGCCAGTGGTATTGGGGGTGTGAAAGTGAAGCAGCCCAAGTTGTGAAGCTTTTCCTGCAATACTTTGTCAATTTCTACCAAATAGCAGTAGTTGCTGTTAAGAGTACATTGGGCATCACCACTCTTTGTGCAAAGCAGTTAATGGAGATTGACTGATTTAGATCTTGGTGGATGGTTAGTCCATCAAAAATGTGGCAGATATCATGTCAACCATATTGCAAATGTCAGCGATTTTTGTTCTTGTATTCCTTGCCAAAGTGGTGTCTGCTTCTGTGGGACTTTTGCCACTTAATGAAGGCTTAAACGTTCCTGCTTCTACCAAGATCTTTTGAAATGGATCAGTTCAAGAAAAGTGCCTGTTTTTATCTCATACAAGGAAAGAAACATTTTATTGATATATTTTTTAGAAAGTTATTTTGTTTTACTATGTCCAATTTACATAGGGCAAATAAAAATAAATATAACCCTAGATATCGATGCATGAACGTTTGTTTGGGGGTTAAATGGATGCAAAATTTTCAATGAATCTATTATTTAAAATATTGTATTTCAGGTTAAATGTGGCCAATGTATTGTTAAGAAAAATGGGTTAGCACTAGGTGTCCCTATATCGAGTCCGAAGGCAGTAAAATCAATACCATAAAAAACATATAATTTTAATTAAATAAGAATATGTTTGTGCTTAAAAATCCTAATATTTGTATTATCCTCATGTCATGGCAGCAGTGGGTGTCATGTTGGTCAAATGTTAAGTACCTCGAACCATAGATGAATATTTAGTGGCTTTTTGAAGCAAACCAGATGTATTGGTTGAAACAATGCTAGAGCTAGGCTGCAAAAGGCATTGGGAGCAGTGTAAATGTTGACTGCCATGTCTATAGCGATGATTTTGTTTTTGTTGTTAACAGTGTTTTGCTGATGATGACCCACTGTTTTTTTTGGGTGTTGACACAATTGATGCAAACAATCTCTTACCTAATTTGATTCCTCATATGTTGTCCATCAGTTTATTAATGGCAAAATGAATGTTAAAATCTTCTAGGTAAGAGTGGTGTCACCAGACCTACATCAAGCGAAAAAGAGGTATATGTGCCACCCCGACCTTAGAATTAAAGGACAAAATGAATTATTTCATACTCTGAGGCAACATAAGTAATTATGTTGTTAGAAAGCTGAGCAATAAGAGATTATTATTTTCAATTCAGATATTTGAGATAATGATGGTAAAGTGCTTTAGAAAATGCCTTATCAAATAAATAGCTGTAGGGAGAGAGAGATTCTGTAGTTATACACAGTAGCTCATAATTCAAAAAACAACTCAGCCCTGATTAAGAAGGCTTCTCACAACAGCGCTTATCTACATATCACATGCAATGATAGGTTGATAACCGCTGTAGGTGCGGCCAGAAACAATGATCACTATTGTCCTACCACCAGGATTATCGTGAAATGCAAGCATTTCACTGTCTTTTATATAAGAATACTTGGTGGTTTCCAGCTAACTGTGTCGCAGTCGTTGCTGGGAGTGCAGACATTGCACTGTTAGCAAATAGAAGTATTTATTGTTGTTATATAATGTTTGTAGTATTCCAAGTTTGATTACTTTTTTTGGCTGGGATTTACTATTGGATAACTATTATATGACATTCCACTATTTAGGGTAACCATCATCATATCATACAAAGTACAGTGTTATATAAAAAGAAAACAATAGACCCAATATTGTTAATTATGGAAAGCTTAGATGATAAAAAAAACACATGATTAAAACTATATAAGAAGCAAAGCATATATAAACCATGCAGTTAAATCTGCAATAGTGTATCCCATACACAGGGTAGCAAGTCAAAACATGTTGCCTGCTTAGATTGGGAATGCAAACAAACTGTGGGCATTCAAACTGAAATCCACCCTCTCCAACCTTGCAAATAGTCAGAAAGTTGTTCAAGCAAGTGTAGGAGAAGGGATTTCTCCATAGGGAAAATGTTTTCCATGCAGTGGAAAAAAGGTGCTTTTGTACAGCTGACCCTCCTTGTGGAATTGAATGGTATGTACAGTTTGGCAGAACAGACAGAACAGGTGCAATATTATACCTGGAAACCTGTGGCTGACTTGGCTGTCCAGGTGTATTGTCACACCTTCTTTGTGAATGGAAAGTATAGAAGGGAATTCTAACAGAGGCATGCAGCTATATTTGTATACTTTTGTATGTGGATTGAGTCCATAGAATGTAGGTTTATCTTCCTAAAGAGGTGATGCAAAATGCTTGGTGGCTGGGTCAAAACTGTAGATTTGGTCATATAAGTGTGCAACCAAACCTTTTTATGCAAGTCCAGAATTTGCAAAGGAAGTTCTGGCATGCATAAGCCAGGTAATATATGTGAAGATGTCTGTAACAAGTGCTTAGCTCGCTGCATCCTTGAGTCTGACGTATGGGGTATGAAAATGGGCTTTCAAAGGAATGCCCACAAGAATGTGCATTTGTGGATATTTACAAACTCCTGACTTTCGCCTTTCCACCATGGAAATGGTAGGATTTTTACTCTAGCCTAATCCTGGCAGAAGGGTAATGGCTCAACCTCATATTTCTGGAGCTATAAGAGAACGGCTTTTTCCACAAGAAACATATTTTCCCTGTGGGGAAAATGCATTGGTGCAGGGGATTGAATTTCCCCCAGAGAACTCAAGGCAGTGGCAATACTATCCTTCCTAGTGGGAATGTCATGTCACCTACCAGAAATATGCCTGGCAACCTGCGCTGGGCACAACTTTTCAAGCATACTCCTGGGAATCCTTATCTATTCCACAAAGGTGGAAAATGTTGTTTCACGGAGATGGAGATCCCTACTCATAAATGTCTGACTTACTTTGTGAATCAGACTCAGAGTTCAGATCTATCTTTTTAAGAAGTCGAGGCCCTAACATTTAAGCAGAAAATTGCTACTCATAAGATTGTCATAGAACTGAATAGAAAGAAATGTTGGTCTCTGAGATTGAGATTATACTATTTTATATAATCTTCTCTCCAAATATGCCCATTAATAAAACTCAATACTTTGGAAGGACCACCTTTTCCAACCTGGGATCTGTCTAAGCCAGTTGTAAGCAATTATTGTTTTTTTTAGTATTCCTTGTAAATCCGACAACTGACAATTCAAACTCTGCAATATTGAAAAGACATTTGCAATGGAGTGATACTAAAGAGACCAACAGACCTATGTAGAACAGTCAATGTAATGATCTTTATATATCCAAAAGTAAATAAGAATTAAATAGTACACTGTTTAAGAACTGTGATCATACAGTTGTAAATCAAGAGGACAGTATTAGCTCAGATATTAGATGATTCAGGGTGTAAATGAGTCCCCAGTTATACCACAGTTTTACATTATAGCAAACAATTATGCATATTCAAACACATCAGTTAATCAATCTTGAAATTACATCCGAAACCTTTCATAATTTACTTTGTTATTCTAGTAAATTTGCTTTTTTGGCTTCATAGAGAGAATAATGTGGTTTGCTCAATGGCCCAAATCTTCCTAGTTTATTTCACATTTCAGTTTAGTGATTGGTGCCTTATGAAACATTGCTTTTTGGCAGTAGAAGTAGATATATATATGTACCTGAATCAGCTGATATACTAAGCTTGCATCAGTATTACTTTACTATTGTACTCAAACCACAATGCATTATTTGGTATCACTATGTCAATTAAAATGAGAGTCTTTCCAAGAAACAAAACTCCTTCACTTATTAAAGTTCAATTTTCAAGGGCCACAGTCATAATCTTTCAGTTCGTTAAAAAAGTTCTTGCTGTCCAACTGTTCTACACTGACACTGAATAATTTGTTTTTGTTTTATGCTAGATCTTTAGAAAAGCACACATATGATTTGTTTGGTAATGCTGGTGTTAAAAATACATTTTCCTATGAAGTTTGTGCAAGTAACTGTTCACTCCTAATTCAAAGGCAAAATGTTGTTGATAGCTTTTTGGGTCAGACTCTGACAAGAACTAGCCATATGGAGATGACAATTGTGGGGGTGTGGAAGAGGTTGCCACAGTCTTTGTTGACATCTGGTATTTAGTTCCTCAGGACGCCAATGGGCTGGACACCTCACCCGATACTGGATCGATTTTCCCAGCCTGGGTTAGTAGAGGCCTGATGAGGTCCTTGGCCTTAACTGTCGAGGTAAAAATGAATGTATTCATTGAGGTCCTACGGCCTGGCCAACACTAACTGAACCACTTTTGGCGTTCAATGAAGCCCTCACTGACACGCTATTGGGGACTTGGGCTAAAACATGTTCTGGCACCCTAGTCAACTGATAGTTTGCCTTCTACCACAGACCTGCTGCAGGGGACCCTGATGTCTTAACTCAGCGTACAACCCCCTGAAAGTCTGGTAGTACAGGTGTCCTCCAATAAAGTGTGCCTTGACGCCTTCCCTACCAAGCCCCTGGACAGGACGTTTAAATAGGTGGGTTCATTTGCTAAGCATATGTTCTTCTCGGCTAGCCTTGCCTTGAGGTTGGTTAACTGTCGCTACACCCACTGACATGGTGAGTAAGATCTTGCCAGTGGTCCCAGGCAACTTATGTGCTTCTTTAGCACTAACCACTCAAGTTGGTCAGGATCTGGCGAAATTCATTATTCTCTTGGGCTGGAACCCCAAGGATTGCCTGGGTATGTCTATGGGAACCAGCATGGTGCTTCAATGCCACATGAGGTTTATTGGTTTCCCTAGCGACATCTTGGTGTCTTAAATGGACATGTTTTTCATTTGATAACTCCTGTCTGTTTGGTGAAAAGTCAGCCTTGGCCCTAGGTTATTTTATGGGACCTTACCCCTGCCATGCCCTTTGGGCCTCTTCACTCTAGTCAGGCAATCCCCTCCTGCCCCCTCCCCATAGCCATTACTAGCCCCTAACCCCTCTCTTTCGCCAACAATTTGGTCCCTTTCAGAGGACAACAACAACATCAGGCTCCACTGCCTGCACAACAGAAATTCCAACCCTTTCATGGCAAGTGACGTTGGCCCAAGAGATGACAACCTGGCCATTGGGTGAGGTGCTCATCCCAACCCTACCAGCCCCCACCCCGGCCACAACCTCAAAACACCTTTAATGCACCTTTAGCAGCACACAGCCATCTGGTAAGAGGCAGGATTAGCCACTTTCTTCAGGGGTAGTATCACATTACATCCAACAAATAGTCCTGCAAATTGGCCAATAGGACTAAACCCTGCCATTCCTTTTTGACCTACAATAACCAGCCACATATATCAGACCAGTTCTCGGAGGACTATACGCCCGATTTCGCCAGAGAAGCCCTAGTGCAGGTGCCGGCTTTGGACATAGTGACTAGGTGCTATTCCTACTAATTACTTGTGCTGAAGAAAGGTGAAGAACTTCGTCCTGTCATAGATCTTCATACTCTCTGTGCCTCCCTGTGCACAGATAAATTCAAAATGCTCACCCTGACCCAAGTTCTCTCTACAGTTGACCAAGGACCTGATTATGAGTTTGGCAGAGGGGATTACTCCGTCTCAAATGTGACGGATATCCCACTCGACGTATTACAAGATCCAATATATCCTATCAAACTTGTAAAACAGCAGACCGGGTATCCGGAGTAATCCCCTCTGCCAAGGTCATAATCAGGCCCTAAATGGTGGCTCTGGAAGACACTTATTTTCATATCCCCATCCTGCTGGCCCACAGGCGCTACCTGTGATTCAAGGTAGGTCATGAGTACTTTGCCATTATCCCCTTGGACCTCACCTGTACCTCTCAGGTGTTAACAAAGGTAACGGGGGTGGTCGCTCCCCATATTTGGAGGTCAGAGATACCAGTCTCCTGTCTCAAGAGAGGCTCTTATAGTCACTGACCACCTCCAGATAAGGGCAAACCTCTTGACTTCATTTGGGTTTTCAGTCAACCTGCCAACGTCACACCTGACTCCTTCACCCAAGCTCTGCATTCATCAAAGCCATACTACATATGGTGCACATTCAAGTCTTTTCAGGACCATTGCGTTCCTGACATTCAGGCTATGATCCCAAAGTTCAGCCTGTCTTCTGGGTTCCAGTGAAGGTGGCTCAGAGGCTTCTTGGCCTACTAGTTTCCTGCATCCCTCTCTCTGGCCATGCACATTTTACAGTGGTATCTTAAGTTTTAGTTGACCCAGGACCAAGGGAACATGTCAGATTTCATTGAGGTGTTGAAGGAGACAGTAAAAGATAGGCTGGACCATAATCAGAACAGTTGAAGACCCCGCTGGCCACACCATCCAGAATTTATGTCGCTACTGAGTGTAGGTGGTCATCTGGGAGAGGTGGAGATCAGAGGACTCTGGTCTCTGTTGGCATCCTACCTCTAATACAATTTAGTGAGGTTGCAGGGGATTTACTTGGCATTGAATGCCTTCCCGCCCTACATCTTTGGACAGTGGTGCTGGTTTTCACCGATCCAGTCAAGTCCCTGGGGAAATTCTCAAAGTGAGGACTCTGCAGTTAGAATATCATAACCACAAAAGCATTGCCAAAGGCAGGAAGTTGTTCTTATGGTCTAACTCAAACCAAATTAGACCACTCAACCATTTTCTGCAAGTAGGAGGCACCAACAACTGAGCTGTTAATGCCGACCCTGACATGCTCTCAGTTAGGTTGAGATGTTCAGTATTTTACATGACATGACCACAGATTTATACACAAAGTGTAATTATAGATAAGAAAGGTAAAATATGTACTGGAAAAAATGAGTAGAAACTAACACCAAAGCGATATTTCTATAACACTGTAATAATGTATCCAAGACATTGAAATTGAATGTTTGGAGGTTTATTTGTAATATAGAGAAACAGTCAAGGATCAATCTTGCTCATGGAATTTTTCTACTCTGATCTTTTTATACCTGACTAGGTATACGAGCTGATAGCTTCTAATTTGTGGCTAAAACTCTGCTGGCTGGCTGTTTTTTTGTCAAAGAGAGCAGGTGAAATTGAATTATATAGTCAGGTGTAAGGTGAAAATATAGAACAATTCATATATACAGACCCACACAGCCACTCACACACCCACTCACATACTCACACACCCACTTGCAGACCCACAAAACCACTTTCACACCCACTAACATACCTATTCACACTCACACACCCACAGACTTACACACTCATTCACATACTCACACACCCACTTACAGACCCACAAGACCACTACCACACCCACTAATAGACCCTTTCACACACTTGCACGCCCGCTTACACACCCATTCACATACTCCCACTCCCACTCCCACACACCCATTCACACTCACACACCCTCACACACCCATTCACAGACCCATTGACACACTCACTCACACATCTACTCAGACCACAAAACTACTACCACAACCACTCACAGACCCACACAGCTACTCACACACCACTCACAAATTCACTCACACATTCACATATTCAGTTCCACACCCACACTACCACTCACACACCCATACACTCACACCTACAGTGCCATACATGCAGAGATATGGCAGCAGTCATCCATAGATTGACAAACTAACATGTAACATATAGTTTTTCTTTCTTTAAACCAAAATAGGCAGTTCTGAAAAAAGCATTTTTTTTTTAGTTTTTGGAACTGGTTTTATCCAACAAACTATAGCTAGAAACATAGAGTGGAGAAATGCACAGACCTTGTGCAAACAGTGTTTACAAAAAAAACGTTTAACATTGGTGGTTGATAACAGTCTGAACAAAACCTGGCAATTGACTTCTCTCCCACACTAACTATTTTATTGCATACAGTGCAAACAGATCCAATTTTGAACATGTGGGTAACCACCGAAGGAATATTAGCAGGTAATGCAGCAGGAATTGGGTCTCTGGGAGCAAGTTGAGGTTGACCACTCAATATTGATGCATGTGGTGCATTTCTCTGGATCTATGCTCGCACCAGTTGGCAGGGGTGGATGGTATGGAGATGCTTCAACATCCTGTTCGTCCCATGAGAGTATTTCTGTAAAGTTCCTGTTGAAAGTTCTTTGTTACCACTTTTTTTCTCCAGATGGTATAGAGAAAAACTGACATGAAACAGAATCTTTTTTGAGGCCCATTCTCCTTCTCAGCTTGCAACTGCTCTTCCTCAACCTCTCTTTGGCCCATATTTATACTTTTTGACGCTAAACTGCGCTAACGCAGTTTAGCGTCAAAAAGTTTTGCGCCGTCTAACGCCATTCTGAAGCGCCATGCGGGCGCCGTATTTATGGAATGGCGTTAGACGGCGCAATCAGACCGGCGCTGCCTGGTTTGCGTGGGAAGAAACCACGTAGACCAGACAGCGCCGGCGTAGGGGGAAAATGGCGCATGGGCGTCTTAAAATGGGGCAAGTCAGGTTACGTCGAAAAAATCGTCTTAACCCGACTTGCGCCATTTTTTAACGACGCCCATCCCCCATCAACATGACTCCTATCATTGGAAAGATAGGAGTCATGCCCCCTTGCCCAATGGCCATGCCCAGGGGACTTCTGTCCCCTGGGCATGGTCATTGGGCATAGTGGCATGTAGGGGGGCACAAATAAGGCCCCCCTATGCCACCAAAAAAAAATATAAAAAATAAAAAATAAAACTTACCTGAACTTACCTGAATGTCCCTGGGGTGGGTCCCTCCATCCTTGGGGGTCCTCCTGGGGTGGGCAAGGGTGGCAGGGGGGGTCCCTGGGGGCATGGGAGGGCACCTGTGGGCTCATTTTGAGCCCACAGGCCCCTTAACGCCTGCCCTGAGCAGGCGTTAAAAAGTGGCGCAAATGCGACGTTTTTAGCCACGCCAACTCCCGGGCGTCTCTTTTGCCCGGGAGTATAAATACCACGTAAAGTCCTGGGAGTCATTTTTTAGACGGGAACGCCTCCCTTGCATATCATTAACGCAAGGAAGGGGTTCACGCTAAAAAATGACGCACATTCCGGGAACTTTGGCGCTATTCGCCTCTAACGCCATAGTATAAATATGGCGTTAGTTGGCGTTAGTTTTGCGTCGAAATTGCGTCAAAAAAAACGACGCAATTTCGGCGCAAACGGAGTATAAATATGGCCCTTTGTTCTCCTGATGTCATTTTCTATGGTGGTTAAGAAATAAATGCCAGGAAAAAAAAAAACACTTCCAGCTGAGCTGTAGTTGTGTCAAGAGTAAGGAGAAACACCCAAAGAAGAAATGGAAAGGAACTTTCTGTATGAGGTTGACAGCTGTTCCAACCAATGAAATGTATTTATTGCTGTGTCACATGGGATTCGTGGATCCATCGCAGTGGTGCCCTGACGGGACTGTAAATTTGAAAATATATATTAAAACAACCTTGTAAACTAGAATTCATTATTGGAATATAAGTTTCTCTGTTATTTTACTAAATAACTTACCTCAAACACAAACTTAATAGTGTCAATTAATGTTTTTAAATGTTGTAAAAATTATGTCAGATCCGCTGTTGCCCCATGGAGCTTGAAACAGGAAATATGTATGGGCTGGGCTCGCAGTGGATCCGCAAATCCTTAAAATGTTTTTGAAACCCACAATTTTTGTTTTCAAAAGAATTCAAGTTATGCATTTTAATATTTGTATGTAGTTTTTTTACCTAAAATTCACTAAAATAACAAAAGATTAAAGTAACCTTATAGTTAGGTATGATTAAAAAATATGTATTTTTATGTTTAAAAAACATTAGAAATTCACTGAAAGCAGCAAAGATTGAAGTAACCTTATAGTTAGGTGTGATAAAAAGGTGTGTTATTCTTTGTAAAAAGCCTTAAAAAATCACTGGTTATAGGGACTTTATAGTTAAATTCAGATTTTATACACACAAAACTATATAAATTGAACAGTTGTACTTAACGTAGCTATCTATAAGTACGCCCCCCCACAATGCACTACTTATGACCTCACATATCACTCATGACATGGTCGATAATATCACTGATGGTATCTCAAAAGACACAAAATCACTCACACACACTCAGATACTTACTCACATGCTTACACACCCACACAACCATACAACAACTCACACCCACTCACACACCCCTCAGACCCACAGAACCACTCACAAACCCACTCACAGACCCACACATCCACTTGCACACACTCACACACCCACATACTCAATCAGTCTCACCATCTCATACACCCATACAGCCATTCACACACCCACTCAGAGATGGTTTTATGTGTGAAAATTTTGAACCTAATTTTTAGCAGGGGCTATTACTACATAACCCGGCGACAGGAGTTGGGCGCAGGGACTAGGTAGGGCTCCTGGGGAGGTAGCAAGAGGCAGCAATGGGGGTCTGCAGGGCCAGGTATGGTTCAGGGAAGGAAGGGTGCAGGCCCCCTCCTTCTTTCTATATGGCCCCAGGGAGGTGGTGGTCCAAGTGACCCCCCAGTTAACTTACTACATTTGGCCCCAGGTAGGTGATGGTCCACTCTGCCCCCGCACATTAAATATTTGTAGCCCTGGGGAGGTGGTGGTCCCCATGGCCTGGGGGGGTTCAGGGGCCACCTCCATTCCTTTAGTATTGCTTGCCCCGGGAGGTGGTGGTCTCTCGGGAGTGAGGAGATCTGCATGGCTCCCTGCACATTAAATAACTGACGACCCGGGGAGGTGGTGGTACCCTGGCCGTGGGGGGCCATCATGGCCCCCATTCATTTTGTATTGCTTGCCTGGGGAGTTGATTTTCCCTGGGGTCAGGGGGTCTGCACAGACCCCGTATATTAAATAGGTGTAGGCCTGGGGAGGCGAATTTCTCCATGAATTAAACAAACATACTTTTTAGCCCTGGGGAGGTGGTCTCAGGGGACCCCTTGACCAAGGCTAGGGGGTTAGGATAACAGTAGCCCTCCCCCTTTTTTTTTTTTTTTTTTTTTTGGGGGGACTTGGCTGAAGCCGAGTCACAACAATTTTCGGTTGAAGTTTTGACAGCCAATAAAATCTCTGCATGAGATTGTGAGTATTTACCAAGTCATTGCGACCCTATATATACAAATTTGGATTTCCTTCAATTTCTCTTAAACTACTAAACAGATTTACACCACACAAGATAAAACATTATCTTTGAACCAAATGCTACCTTTCTGCTAAATTTGGTGTAATTCAGTCCAGCGGTTCGGGCTGCATGCGTGTCTAAAGAGGCTATGGAAATTAACATGGGAAACACACATTTTTGCCCCCTTTTTTATCGGCCCCACTTGATGGATCTCTCCAAAACTTTCCATGCACAAGATCATTGGGCACACTTTATTGAGAAAGTTTCATGAAGATTTATCAAGTGATGCCAAAGATATAGGCAAGTCAAAAAATGCTTTTTCAACGGAAACTGGTCCTAACTATAAGAACCTACTGGCGACTGCTAGAAGAATATATATTTATATAAATTTGTGATTGTTCATGTATAGGTCTGTTGATCAGTAAAATATTGTATGAAGACTTTATTAAAATAAGTATATTTCATTTTGCCAAAATGTTGAATAGAAAACGTTTCGCCATTTATTAAACTATAGTACCGTTTTTAACCCTCATCCTCTAAATCTGAAACTACATGAGACTGAAGCAAGCCTTGATTGTTATAGGCACTTAGTTGGAAGAGTTATAAAAAGAATCAATCAAAACACTGTCATGTAATCCTGGTCATATAGTCGTGAAGGCTGCCAGAGCTCACAAATTTGCTCTAGAAGACAATCTAGCCTTCTGATAAAAAGAAATGTCGCTGGGAAAATGCATAAAGACTATTATTATCATTGCAATTTTAATAGCAATACAACTTGGAAAAATGAACTCTGGTAAAAAAGAAAATTGGTGCAGTTGTCATATATGATGGAGACAAATGCTATTCATATGTTCATTTACTGAAAAAGAGGAAGGTGATAGGACATTGCCAGATAATTTACTATTAAATTGAATATGCACATTGGTCTGTTCAGTGATGTATCACCATTGGGGTATTTATAGAAACGTTAGATATATAGGATACTACATGGTGCAGTGGTTGTAGGAACATTCCATTCAGAAATTGTAGATGTATTTGACGTCATAGATAGTCCTAGTCAATGGTGTTACTAATATGCCCATGTTAAAACATGGCACCTGTATTTTTCACTGAAATGTTTCAGTCAGTACCGACTAAGGTGCCTGTAAATGGCAGTAACTTGTGCAAGGTAGTTTGAAGCCTTGTTAGTCATTAGTTAAGGGTGCATAACGTATGTGCACACACGTTTTGCACTTCATTAATTTTCTCTTACTTTTTTTTAACTTATGGGTGCCACGGTGATTTGTTGGGGAAAAGTTACAGAGATCCCGTGCAAATGAAGTGCACACTTGTTAAATGTCCGTACATAACTGCTGTAGAAAGGGTATGAAGGGCCACTATTTACCTTTGTTTTCTCAGGGGACTCGAGGAAGAAAGAACCAGTTAAGCAGACATTTTAGAGGGAGAAAAGCAAGGATGTCCAGCTAACAAAATTAGGCTTAAAGCTAGCAAGCTAATTAGATTTAAAGCTAGCACACTTAGACTTAACGTCATCACAGAAATCTTCGAAATTTGGAGAGGAAACTGGTAATCTTGCACACATGTGCTTCAGCTGTCACTACATCAAGTCACTATGGGATTCCATCAGTTCCTACTTCAGATATTTATTTAGATATCCAAGCAGCCCTGTCAAACCCACACTTCCATCAGCACATTTGGTACTATTGACCTCAAGCTAACCATTGCAACAAAACTGATTCTTTTGCAATGGAAATCTCCAAAGTTATCTGCTTTCACATTTGTTGGTCATGGCTTATCCATTTAGGGGCTGCACAAAAACCTTTACAACCTCTGCAAGATATCTCATGTCATAAACATCCCGGCTATGGCATGGCCTTTATTGAATACGCCATGACCTCCAAGCACTTTCAATTACATAATATTGTATCCCATAATAACTTCATTCTTCTTCCCTCTCCATCCTGCCTACTGCTGCCTTTTCTCTTTTCCATGTGTCTGTCTAATTATACTGATATTTAAGTGCTAGGATAGAAGGGGTTTTCAAATGGATACAAATGGATACAACCTTCTAGTAACACATCCAAGGTAACTCGTGCTCTCCTTGGTTTTACTGGTAGAATGAAAAATCAATTGGTATGAAAGTGTATTTATGATCTTCTGATTACTTATTCTATAGTTGTTACATGAATGCAATT
Organism: Pleurodeles waltl; assembly: GCF_031143425.1. Taxonomy (NCBI): domain Eukaryota; kingdom Metazoa; phylum Chordata; class Amphibia; order Caudata; family Salamandridae; genus Pleurodeles; species Pleurodeles waltl. Next base: position 1,455,988,858 of record NC_090445.1, on the reverse strand, counting down.
TTGGGGTCACCCTAAGCTACACTCAATTAATTTATCTTTGTTGTGTACTCCCTTTATGTTTCGTTTCATTTGTCATCAACATCTAATAAAATATTTTGAAATTATAAAATGTTTAAAAGTACAAGTACATATTATACACATTCACATAATACGTAAATGTATGACTTTTGAAAAGAAAAGGTTAGCAAACACTCCAACAAACTTAACTTAGTCATACAATGCACATTTGTTTATAAATTTGGGACAAATATACAATATGAAAAAATAAGAATACTGTTTTCATCATTTGGAAGAATCACATTTTATTTTTTGACTGCAAACATTGCTTATTCTATGGGCAAACATGCAATGTGTACTTTTTAGAATTACATTTGTAACTTTCCTATAGTGCTTTCATTCTTCTAGTAGTCCCTGCATTCTTTTGTGGTTTTGTGTGTGACTAGAAGGATACTTATGCATTGATAGACTGATTAAATTAAATGTATTATTTTATGACAGTGGTAAACAGTTACAGGTCTCGAGAATATTAAAGGGATGCTGCTTTTGACCGGAAATGTAGCAACATTTGTTAACATCTAAAGTAGTCAACTGAACATAATACAATAAGAAATACAATACATCTTAACTCAAAACATATCTGGTCACATCATAAAACAGAACGCAAAACGAGTGTAGTACAACACAACAAAATCACTGCAATAGTTGCCAGTTGTGTATTTTATTTAATTGTTATGCAGGTGCATGATAAACGCAATTTTATGATGGGGTAATAAATCATTGTGATAGACCCAATATTAACTCAAATACTTGTCAAGGGCTTAGTTGTATCTGTGGTTTATTAGTTATTAATAACCAATACAAGTAACCAGTTGATTGCTGGTTGTATTTTTTTTTTACTTCCTTTGCTTACAGAATTTCTCATCGTTTTTTTGCCCAGTAGTTAATTTAATGGCAAGATAATTGTTAAAGTCAACTTACTTCCTGAGAGATGCATAATAAAGTCACTTTAAAAAAAGATGAGCCGGATTCACATGGTATTTTTAATAATGTACCTAGCTGTATGCTTAGGTACCCAGTTTTTATAAAGTTACTAATTTTTATTTTTAAGAATGCACAAAAACCCAGACCGTACCTTCTCAAGCATGCACCTAACCTAAATTCGGTAGATTTTCTCATGGTGGAAAATCAACCAATTTTAAGTCAGGATTGGGATGCAAGCTAACATTTTGTTTTTATCTCTACATTGAAAATATTTCCCAAGTTGAGAAATGGCTTGCTTCACATCACTCAGAATATCGTAGTGTTTCTTATACCTTTACCTTCTATTTACACACCAACTCCAACATTCATGCACCTAAAATTATGTCTCAAAATGGATGTGAAAATCCATTGGTAATATTTGTAAAACCCTGCAGAGTTAATATGACTTTGTGGTTGTCCACTGCATTCCCAATGTCACTCGTGCAGCTCATTTGGACACACCAATTTTTCCACCTTAAGCCAACTACCCTCCATTCTGGACAATACACCATAATGCCAAGTTAAGTTGTAGGTAGAATGTAGTTATACCATTTCTCAGGTACTGAGTTTGCTGATTCAGGGTTTTGGAATTCTGTTTTTCCTTCCAGCCTTTTACAGTTGACTTCTCATTTAAGAACACAAAAATAAGTTTCAAATTAAGCATACACCAGTTAGGAATTATTCAGTGAGTCTAAGATTCAAGAACATGAGAATTAACATGGTATGTAAAGGCTAGATGCTAATCGATATTGTTTGATATATTTTCAACCAACCACAACTGAAAAATATAGGTTTCTTCAAACTGGACATAGACAAAGATTACATTTTAAATTTCCTGCCATGCCTTCCCTCTGCAAGTACATTCATATTAAATAACAAATTGAGAGTGGAAGTATGTACATTGCATACAGACAACTTCTGCAATTAGCCTTGGGAAAAACATTGATGCTGCCAACCGAAAACTGGAAAGATAACATTTACTACTGACAATTTGGAATTTGATTAGAAGAATCATGCTATTTTTATAAGCACACACAGCTAACAACACGGTCTCTTTTTTCATACAGGATGAAGTAATTGCAGTCTCAGAAAAGGTCATCGTCAAACTTGAAGATCTTGTAAAGTGGGCACATTCGGATTTCTCGAAATGGAAGCATGGTCTTAAGGCTCTACCTGTGAAATGTAAAGAGCTGAAGAATGGCCAGAAGCAAGTTTTTCTTAAACACAGGCTGTCTACACTTAACAGTGGACTGAACTTCAAAGATGTTTTCAAAGAAAAGATGGAACTTGGTAAATATTTGTAACTAATTACTTTACCGGCTTATGTGATCTGCATTTGTATTGTGCCAACCACCATTGTTGTGGTATTATAAAGCATTCTCTGTCTCGGCGCCCTGTAGCACGGATCTGTGAGGGTCATCAAAGAGACTAAAAGAACTATCGTTTGATAATGCCTTATTTATTGGTGCTTGATTTTGTGCGGCTAGTAGAAATAGCACAGGTTAGATTTTGAAATGCTTTTTGCGAGCTAGTGTGAAAGAAAGATGAGGTTGATGAGGTTGATCTAGGAAGATGTTTGTGGTGTTTATGTGTATTGATAGGTGTTCTAAAAGATGTTCTATTTTTCTTTTTATTAGAGGATCAGCTGTCCTTTGTTCAGCCAGAGCATAGTGCTTTTCAGTACTCATTACAAGACAGGCTAGTGTCTTATTATGTGAAGTTGCGGTGTAAGAGAATTTTATTTGTATACTAATATTACATGTAAGAATTCAGGGTGTACGTTGGTGTGTGTGTGTGTGTGACTGACAGTAACGTTGATTGGCAGGGAGGCAGGCGGGTGAGGACTAAGCCGGGCCACTTAGACACACAAGCTTGAAACACTAAAGGAGACTGGTTATAACGGAACTGTGCACTTTTTTTACCATTAAGGACTGTCTCCTAAGCAAACCTCTGCTTGTTCAGGCCCCCAGAGGGTCTAAAATAACTAAGACCAGCCAAGCCATCTTTGAAGACTCTAACTGCTAAAAACCTTTTCTGGCATTTGGGTGGCATAAATGAAAACACCCACTTTAGGGCCCATATTTATACTTTTTTAGTGCCGCATTTGCGCCGCGTTTTGACGCAAAAGCGGCGCAAACTAACAAAATACAATTGTATTTTGTGAGTTTGCGCCACTTTTGCATCAAAAAATGACGCAAATGCAGCGCTAAAAAAGTATAAATACAGGCCTAGGTGTCTTTTATCCTTTTACCTAATCAGATTGCTGTTTCACAAATAGGCCTGGTCACCTATTAGACCAGTTAGAATACGGTCTTCTGTAACCCTTTTTCTGATTGACTGATGCAAGCCAGAAAAAGTAATTGTGGTTCTTCTGAGGTGAAATGCCCACAACTCTTGTGTGGGAAGGTAACCCTTCATTGATCCATGGCTTACTGCAGGATACTGCCTGATGTTGTCTTTGTTACAGTCCATAGTAGGCAGCAGTGAATTCCTTGAAAAAGATAGATTCATCCCAGGATTTGGTTCCACAAATGTGCAGAGTCTAATGCCATGCCAGAACTGGCAAAAGCCAGTGTTGGGCGTTCAGGTATCTGAGAATCAAAAATGACTAGCGAGATTAGACAACATAATATAGTATATACCCAGGTGAATCATTCATGACAGCACCATGTCCTGGCAGTCACAAATTTAGGCCACAGTGACATGACAGAAATCTTCATTTTGTAGTTTAAAATTTAGGCTGACCACAGCCAACTCCGTCTTTTCAGGAATTAATCTGAGACTTTCAGTTATAAAGTGCTTGTCGGAAATGTACAAAACAATAACGAAGATTGAGACTGGGGTGAAGTTTGGGCCCTGAAGCCTCTGCAGGGGTGTGGTATCCTGGGCATATTTGATTGAATGCCCCTTATCAGTGATAATGAATATTTTGAAATAAGGGAGAGTGGGCTGACCCATGAGCAGACCAGTAGACTAGAGGATGAAGTTGCATGGGATTTGGAACAGGTGAAATTGCTTGGGACAAAAAGAGCAGTTTGTATCAATGTGTCACCAAAACTGCAATAACCTCTTGCCACAGTATCAAATCCTGTGGCTATTAAGACCGAAGCTTTAAATAACCAGACTGATTGGTAGACTGATTGGCTGGAAGGAGTCCAAAACACCCCAAGATTAACCAAAACTTGTAACTAGACTGAGACCACCTTATGAAGCACTGAGCGAGGAATGTTGAATATTGGTCTACAATAAGATGGGTCTGTAGAATTGGAATTAGGCTCTTTTGCCTAGTGCAGGTTAGTAACTAGAGAGAATGGCACGTTATACACACTTGGAATTAATAACCTTTGGATTAATGAGAATTTTATGAGAATGTTGAAATTCTACTCCTGAATTAAAGACCAATGGGCCACCATATGATCCACAGCTCTACATTGGGGCTTCCATTTTTCTAATGCTCGATTTAGGACAGGATAATGTTGTTTTCTTACCAGTTGGAAGCTGCATAAGTGGGCAGAACATTTGATGTTTGTAAACCACTCACTTTTACCACTTTCAGCTGGGTTGGTATGATTTCAGATTGGAACTCCTGTCTGTTCCTGCTATGTATCTTGTTTCATATAAGAAAAAGCTGCACCAAAATCATTTGACCACAAGTTCATGGTGATTGATTACACTTTTTTGCTGGCAATTGGTTGATACTTTCAGTACAAAGTCACTCTAATAAAAGTGTCATTGTGAATGACTCCATGAAATCCTTTGATTTTGGATTAGATTATGTATGCATTGATCGGTTATTGAATAAATGCAAATAAAGCTTTATCTTGTACCAGAGCCCACCTAAAAACTGTAAACGGTGTGGTGATAGTAGCTGTAGATACTGATGTGAGTCCCCAAACAAAAGTTACCTCCATCCCTCTGTGTCTTTCTCTTTTCAACCTTCTGCAGCCGCTGGTCCAACGGATTGTCTTTATGAAAGTGTTCTTTGTTGATCTTTGTTGTTTCTGTGATCAGCAGTCATGATGAGACTGCATTATAGTGTGCTGGGGACATGTGTGAAAATCCATGTAACACGAACGTACTAATTCCCTCTTCCCATATGGTTTTCCCTATTGTGCTATTATATGATATTAGATGTTATATCTTATCACATCTGTGCCCTGTCCACTAAGAAAAGTCAGTGTTTGGTTGTCACACATAATACCCATAGCAATGTGTTGAAATGCTGTAGAGAAGCTGTCATTGTGAAGAGTAAGTGAGTTGTCAGCGTTGCACAGGTTAGTATTTTAAGACATCTTAAAAACCCACTAAAACGATTTGAATCTTAACTCTATTGTACAACTATTACACTGAGGGCAGGATTTAGAGTCAGTTGGCAACTGAAAATGTAACACGTTTTTCATAATTGCGATTATTTTCATGTACCATTCAATTCTAAATCGGCCCTGCAAGTGCACGACAAGCGCATCTTTTATTAGTTTCTTCATTAGGTATTATAGGAACAGGCTGGGGGAGTTAATATTCATGTGGGCATTACTTCACTCCCACATTCTGCACGACTGGGCTAATATTTAACAGAAACAGCAGAAGAAACATATTTCATTTACCGTTTCATATTCATCTTTAAAGTATTCATAAAATTCAAAAAGGATGCAAGCATTTGCTGCAGTCCAGGAATCCATTTACTTAATTCACTTGTCAGCCCTCCTCTGTTCATTTATTTCTGCCTCTTAGAATTATTTTGCATTCGTTAAAGAGAAAATGATCGTGAACAGCAATCTGTCAAACCAGGGGAACACAGGTGCACAGGGATGTTCGCATCTTCCGAGCACATTTCCGCAATGAGCATTGCTTTCTTTGCACATTTTTAATATAACACCGCATCTTACAGAGTCCCTTCAAGTGAAGTATGAAAGCTGCAGTGCAAGCTTTATTGGCCTATAAATATGCCATTACAGTTGGACTGCATTTATATTCAGTGGATTGTTGTTTAAGCTGAGAAAATATTCCTCTACAGGTTGACGTTTTATTGAAACCCTTTGAGGCATACTACAGAATATATTTTAGGCTGAGGTTATTAAACCACCAGTTTCATTTTTGAAGCCTGCTCCCGGTCAATTATGTTGCTTCTGTCAGCCTGTGCAAAGGCATTTGACAGCGATTTAATCTCCAGATTCATCTATCTGTAAAATGTTAATCTTACCTTCTCTTCTTTATGCACTTGTGTACATGGAACGAGGCTCACATATAGAGGTAGAGGTATAGATATACTTTGTACATATATTCGTATGTGTTTGCAATAACAGATGTGGAGAGTGGGATAGGCTATTTATTATGATTGTTGAGTGCAGGTCATGAAACCTCCTCACAGATACCACTAATAAATAGCATATTACCATGCAATCCGTGACACAGTTAACAGGATCTTTCTCATGTCCCTTTCACATATTGTAATACTAAGAAGATATAAAACATTTGCTCTGTAATACTAAATGTATGAAGTTGCATTATTGTGTGCGTGTATCTATCTGCACACACATACACACTCACAAACACACACACACACACACACATTCTCTAAAAAGCAAACACTAAAGGAACTTTATAGTTAGGTGAATAGGTGACCATGGCAGGTAAACCATACTATTTTAAACTAACAAAACAACTTATAGTTAAGTAACTAAAAATCATGCCCCAAAGTGACTGTAACTTGTGCCTTCACCATGCACTGTGTTACAATAATGTTATTTAAGATGTCATTAGGGATGTTAACAATACAGTCATTGAACATGTCATGAGTGATGGAATATATGAGGATACAAGCAGTGGATTGTGAAGGTGTGACTTATAGTTACTTTAGGGCAAAGTATTAGAATGAAAAGTAAGATATTATAATTCCTAACTATAACACACTTCAACATTTGTTTTTCTTCAGTGATTTTTTTTATTTTTTTTTATGTAAGATGTCCTTTGCTGCGTGCGGAGTGAAGTTGGCAGAAGGGCCTGGACTGTGGCCAGGCTCTGCGCTTTGCCACTCATGGAAGTTCAATCCTGACCTCTAAGGGTGTGTTCAGTGTTGTGTTGGTGCCCAGCCTCTTTTTTAGGTCGAGTGCGCAAGCGCTCTGACGTGTTGTAATCTATTTGTGAGCTATTAACCACACCCACTGCAAGCCAGTCACTATCATTCGTTCATGGGCTTCCCTTTAAAGAATCCTCTATTATCATTGGTAAATGCTTTACATTTGCCCCCCCTTGGAGCAGTTTTGTTACCCCCTTGACCATCGATCTTGTTACATGGATATTTGCATGATTGCCATTGTGTTTGACTGCAAGCAAACTTCTTTTTCCTTTTGTGTCTCTCCTTCGTGCTCATGCTCATGGTGGTCGTGGTGCTTTGAATAGGCTTGCTTATGTCAACTGTTTTACATTTCATTTTCAATTTATGTGGGAAGAAAAGTCCATTTAGGAATTTGCTACGCTAATAGCTCTAACTTGAGCAAACGCGAGACTCATTGCATGGCAAATGCTTGTTTCATTCTGTTGTGCTATGGATCCGTGGATTCACCTTGATTCCTATAGGGGCCTCACTGGGGCTTGTGGTGAATCAGCGGCTCCACAGACTCCCCCCAAAATTTATTTTTAAACATTCGGCCCCGTCCCCTCACCACCACACGACCCGGGGTTCTTTGAACCCCTACCCTGCCCCCTTATCTTATTTTAACGAATTTTGTAGGACTCAGGTTCAGAGTACTCAAGTCCTAACATGGCAACTGCAACTTTGCCTTCTGGTAGCGAATCACGCTGTATGCTTGAGCTTGTGAATCGACTACTCTGGAAGAGAGATGTGGAATATAAAACGTGCAGATAAAACCTAAAATTCACTGAAATTCACTAATTATAGTGAACTAACTATAACTTGCACCCCTGTCATGCACATCTTATGACCTCATATAATGCATGTCATGAGATGTTAAATGACAACATTGTTGATATCACTAATGACATCTTATTCTTTGAACCGGGCCATAACTCATGTTTTAACTGTGTTTTTCAATGACATTATTTTTAATAGGTGTTCCACAGGGCCTGAGTATGGCTAGGTCTTGTGCCCAATCACACGTTTGCCCAGCCCACACTGTGCATGCAGGGGTTGTCCTTTACTACACACTCACTATTTAATACACTTTATTAATACACAAATATTTGTAGTTTAGCAGGTGAAAATACCGATAGTGATAGATATGTAACAGTTGATATTTATGGCTGATCACTAACTCTCAGCACCACCTCAAAAACGTTGTTTGCTTTATAATGGGGTACACATAGTAAATTCAAGTCTACTTGGAGAAGAAGACCCCAGGGAGAGATTAAAGTAAAAGGAGTGTAGCAGCGCTCACTCTTCGCCCCGGGACATTGGTAGTCCTTGAAGAGATTAGGAGTCCAACCTTCCCTAACTGCTCTTCCTGGGGAAGTTGTGGTGTTGAAAACTTCACGCAGGGCCGAAGAATAATACTTGATGTTTATTTAAAAAATACGTGACATGTCTTCTCTCATCTAACCCTTCCTTTGAATGCCGCACCCTCCGTCCTTCTTCCTTTTCATTGCGTTCCACCGGCATTCTAAATTCCTACGTAACAGTTCGTTAAAGAGATCTCCCAACAATTAAAGTACCCAAATACAACACATGGTCACTGGGAAGATTAAAATAAATGGAACTCCTCTGCTCACATGAGCTCATTATTTTTCCTTTTAATGTCAGTTCCCCTGTGTATCCTATAATGACTACCACAGCCTATTCTCCATGTTGTCACCAGCTAATCTATAGCCACCAATCCACTCCACCTGTCCAGATATCCCTGTTTCTGACTTTGAACCCCCTTCATGCCCCATCTGAGCCCACCTTAAATGCTAATTACACATAAATGGCTAAATGGATTTACATAAAATCACAAAAAGTACACTTTCTTTTGTAAAGTTCTTAACATTTTCCAGATTTGGTGTACTTCTGTTCAGCTGTGAGCAAGTGTTTCTATGGGAATTGAAATGGGAATTTCTACTTATAGGACCTCCCTGTTTCATGGCCCCCGTATGATGGATCAGTGTGATAAATTCTGCAAAGGAGCCAAAGTTGAAGAGCTTTTCTTTTGTTTTGGAAGGTTTTCTTGAAAGTCGTGAGATAGTGCCAAAGTTATATAAGAATCAAAAGCCTAAAGTGTGGAAACTCTGCGCTAACTAGTACTACACAATTGCAACCACCACTGTATAGTATATATAAATAATGTCTTCCAAAGATGGCTGCTCAAAGCAATTTACATTTGGCTGTGGGCTTTTAGTAAAGCAAGTCATTGGTCACCCTCCTAGTGCATTATGGGCATGGTAGTTCACATGTGCCTTAGCTGCATACCCCCAGTGAGGCAAAGCTTGGTAGCTGTTTCATTTTCAACATTATAGATTCTATCTTTGCATTGCACTTTTTATTTTTTCAATGCTAATTTTTGTCAAGATTCTCAGTAGGTTTTGGCTCCTGAAACGATTTGATTTGCTTTTCTTAATCTGTATCTGATATATGTGTGTGTATATATATATATATATATATATATATATATATATATATATATATATATATATATATATATATATATATATGTATTTATACATACATGCAGGTGTGCAGCGTTTAATATGCTATTTATGGCCATTAGCCTGATGCACTTCCCCTGCATCAACAATAGTAATAATAAGTAGTAGATTGCACTTTCGGCATCAATAAATATGGTTTGTGCTGAGGATTTTATTCTTATGTATTTCTTACAACACAATATATTTATACTAGTGAGTTAAAAGGAGGTCTTGTGAGCATTAGGAGAGTAGTTTCCCTGTTCAAAGTAATTGCAACATGAATCTGAAGGGGCTGTAAATAGTGTTTTCACGTGTCATTTATGCTAATATGTAATAATAAATGTGTGATTATGTGTTTATTAGAACAGTTGCTCTAAATGTGGAACTGGGAAACATTTAGTTTCAATACCATAGAATGCTTATATGTAAAAAACTAAAAATATATAATATACACACTATACATATATATATATATATATATATATATATATATATATATATATATATATATATATATATATATATATAAATATATATATATATAATAATGTGCACAGTATAATATGTGATTTATTATCATTGTTGAGTGTGAGAAAGGGCAGGGACTCACTAGAGATCAGTATCTCCCCCCCGTCCCCACAATGTTGGTAATAAATGACATATGACTCTCTGCTCATCTGTGTACTTGATATACGTCATGCCATTATTTTCATATATTTAAAAGATGGTATTTGTTTTTACCAAAACCCGGAATAAAGGGGTTACAGTTTTGTAGTAAGGTGGAATCACTTGAAGCGGAATCATTGCTATTACTGATTCCTTGCGTAATGTAATTGCAGCATGCAGTCTGTGAACCAGAACACAGTGTTTATCCCCTGTCAGGTTTACATTACTGTGGCAGTAAACTGGAATTTCACTGTAGTAATAAAGGTGTGTTTATTAGCGTAATTGCTCTGAGCAACGTGTTATTTTGCCACGTGTATTTTCACTACCATGGTAAACATAAATTAATTTATAGCTGTAGGTACGTAATGGATAGCTTCATCTGTACATGTGTATGCCTGTGTAATATATAATAGATGGCTAGATCCAATTAGGGCATCATACAGCAAATATAAGCATGAAGTTATTCTTAGTGATGGCTTTACTGAGTTGTGTTTTTAAAAGGGGGACGTACTCCAAGTACAACCTTAAATTTATAGCAAGGTAAAATATGCATGCACAGTAATAAAGGAATGCGGAAATAAAAACATTTCTGAATAAAATTATACACATATCTTCAATGTAGGGGCATAATATTATCTCAGAAACCTACTTGGAAGAACATATAGGCATCTAAAAATGTGAATGAAGAAGACAATATATTTTAAGGAGGATGTTTTAGAAGCTCATAAAAATGAAAGCACGTTCGCATCTGTTTCGTGTTGCATAATTGATAGAAACAGGAAGCCAAATGCAAATGGATTTCTCTGCAGATCACAAAACTGAATATTATTTTGTTATATATATATATATATATATATATATATATATATATATATATAATATCACAGTGCAGAACACAGCCGGAGACTTCACATTCAAACATTTGTCTGTATAAGTAAATTACTAAGAAGCAAAATATGTAGCTTAAGAAAGAAATGTGGAAGACCTTGGCAGAATGATCTCAGCACAATAGTATATCTGGATCAGAAAAAAAATAATTTTTGTAAGGGCCATATTTAAAACCTTGATTTTTGTGCTGTCACCTACTTATGTCATCAACCATGGCAAAGCTCAGGAACTCCTCACACAAATATAAGATTTTGAAGTATGATTTAATATACTGCAAAGGCATTATTAACACTTTTTTGCTCACCTAGACAAAACTTGGGTATGCAAAACAATCTGTGCTTGTTAATTTCCAAAACCTGATTCCCCCCCACCAAGGTGTGCAAATAAATAAGGCTGCTGATTGAGCTCAGTACAGCAGAAAGTCTGCTCCCCCTTGAAGTTCTCCATGGTATTAATCTTCTTCGAGTAAAGAGCAGGAAATAATTATGTAAGCAAGGGAGAGAGCATGCAAAATGAAGGGAATATAATAACATACGCAAAGACGACTTTTAAAGACCTCTAGGCTTGGGCTGAAAATCATTCTGGGTGAGGGCGGTGACAAGAAGACGGCAGTCGCTTTACATTCCTTCTTACTCTAATCCAGCCCTGACACTGTTGAACTGAACAGAGCTAATAAACACAATGTGCCCGATTCACAAAGGTAAACTTAAACGTTTGGTCTAAACTTGAACCAAATGTGTACGTTTTCAACTCTGGAAATTCACAAGGGCATTTACAAGTAGTAGATTTACATCCACGCTCGGGGTGGATCTCTGCCCTGAGTGCGGGCGTAAAGATCTAAATTTAGACCAAACATCTAAGCTTACCTTTGTGAATCGTGCCCAATGCACTTTGCAGCATGACTATTCAAATAAACGGGAAATTATTCCCAATCTCCCTGAGTACGGTGACCCATAGTATCCAAGTACAGGAACAAGTGAATTCCCTTAGTGAATTAACTAGGTTATACACACCAAAGGTGTCCACTCAAATGGGTCAAATCTTTGCATGTCACAGCTGTATGTGCCTCAATTTAAACTTTAGTTTCAATCATACTATCACAATCAACAGCCAGAAATACAATAACCAAATATTTTGATGCTATTGTCAATTCTATATGTGACATAAAAACGAAAAGTACAATTGATACCCAGATTAGAGTTCAAGAACTGACCAATGCAGGGTCCTCTGACAGAGCTAACTCTCAAATAGGCACCACATCATTATTTTCTAATACCAGTTTGCTGCCAACCTACTGCCCTGCAAAACTGATCTTGAGAAATAGTTTTTCACCTAGTAAGATGTCGCCACCAGTGCAGGCTACTCATGACCATTTTAGGAAAACAGTATTTCAATGTTCCAGAGGCAACTACACATTATTGCATTATTGCATTTGGTGTTTATTTTGAGGATGGCTTCAAACTGATAATCTGACCATAAATTAATTCAACAGTAGCAGTGCTAAAATTCTGACCATCCCTCCTTGTGACAAATGTCACTTTGAAAGTTATTGTTACTCGATAAAGACATCATAAAAATCAATGTTTACAATATTCTAATGTCCACTTAATCATTGCTAACACATAATGGGCAATAACACACAGCTCTTTTAAGTTCTGTTTCTCTGGTCATCAAAGATCAACATCCTTCTTCTGTATACCAAGGAAGATTACGAGCAACTTAACTATGTATAAGCTAGAATCACATTATTAACCAAGCATACACAAGAAAGAAAACATGAATAAGGTACTTGTACTTTGAAGATATAACAACTAATTTCTGGTGAACTTTCAAAAAAATGAACTTGTATGTAGTTTAGTATTGCCACCTTCGCTTATTTTATGGGCCTAGCCAGTGGTTTTCTCTGGAGGCTAGCAAAATTAGAGGGCAATCCTAATGTCAGCCTTACTATATTTGACAGATTGACACTGGGGTTGAAAATATTAGCTTTCGATTATCAGCTTTTTCCTGGTAAAAGCTTTTTAATATATGGGTGGACTTTTCTTAAAAGTATTGAGTACCTCTTTTAGGCAAAAGTTTTTTATTTTATTTATGTGAGCTCCCCATCAAATCTTTTTACTTAGGTATGCATAGTTAAAGGGTTGATAACCTTGGTGCTTGCACAGTTCCTCTTTTGGAGGGTTTGAAAGTGACAAATGCTGTTACCAGTATTTAAATTAAAAATTGTTTTCTCTGATTTTTTTTGTGTTTCTGGGTTGCAACCAATGCAACGTCCTTCTCAAGTGTAACAGTGTAGGACCCTCCACACACGAGTTAGGTGAAATGAAAGCCCATGGAAGAAATTGGGTGGAAGGAAAACAAAGCAACTGTAAGGTAAATCTAAAGATCTGATTAGGATAGATTTGATACACACTGCTTGACCACGTGCATAATTATATATTTTAGGACACAGCCTGCTAACGTGTTTGCAAATATATAAGCTTCTGAAAGCTCTCTGTTTTCTTCATCTTTTTTCAAACTGTTATCCTGTACTCTGACCACTAATGATTTATCACTTGTCTCAAAGTGAAAATTCACATTGCCTAATGTCTGCACACAACTTTACAACCTGGCCTAAGTGCCACTTTTTGTTCTCTTGAAGGTATAATATTTCTTCATAATATTCTGGTTAGTTACAATTCATTCATTGGTGATGTTTTTTACATAGGTTTTTAGTGACATAAAAAAAACTACAAGAGCAAAGTCTGAATTGTCTGTGCTATCTCTCAAAAACAAGGTGAAAAACATCCACATTATTTACTTTTTACCCTACTAGTGTTTTAGGTTCTTCATGTCTCTCATCTGTTTGATTTGAGGTAATTTAAAACCTCTCAGTAAACATCATCCCTTTAATTCACTGTTACCTATTGTATTTGTTACGTAGGGCTCCCAAAACTGTCTGCCCTGATTCAGCTGATACACAATGACAGAGGAGCAATGGGGAACCATACTTATTGTAGCCTTTCGCCCTAGACCCAGGTGTTAAAAAAATAACTTACCTGCTATCCTTAACTCACCCCAATCACCTTCCCTGTCTTCCTTCCCCCTCCTATACCTGTGCTCTCTGCAGAGCTGTACTGACAGGTTCTCACAGAGCCCTGCCAGCCTGGTCTGTAATGTCTTTATGACTTAGCAACAGTGGATAAAACGTTTTGTTATCAACTGTTGCTACATCATAGCAGTGAATTACCAAATTTAGAATCTGGAACAAATGATAAAGGAATCTTATGGGAGCCATGTATAACATATATAATTTTATGAATGATAAATACAAGGATGTATTTAATTGGGGGGTTCTGAGTGACATGAAGGGTTTTCTATGATGTCACTCAGAGCCTGAGGTGAAAAACATATATTTCACTTTTCTCCCATCTATAATTTTTTGTTGTGTATGACACCTAGAACTATCTGTCCCTGCTTTCACTAGCCGTGAAGGGCTAGAGGAATAATGAGGAGCCATACATAAAATGGCCTCTCCTGTCTCAAATGAAAAAAATATACAGGGTCCCCTGCCTCCCACCCCACCATTCTTCGTCCCTTTCCCTTTTGTAGCTGTGCTCCTGCTCTCCACCAACACTCTGGTAAGCTCTCAGAGAGCCCTGCCAGAGCAACTTGGCATTCCTTTATGACATTCCAACAGTGGTTAACAAGTTCTGTTACCCACTATTGCTATGTCATAGCAGGGAATTACGGGGTATAGAATTCAGTTATTCATGCTAATAGCTCTGAGAGACATGCATAACATGTATTCTTCACTGGTATGTTGGGTATTTAAATAAAATATCGAGTTTTAAATAGAGGGAGTCAGAAATATTGGGGAAGAAATATTGTGATACAAAATATTATGATGCAATAATATCGTTGTCAAGAATATCGTTTTTTCAGGTAAGTAAAATTGTTATTAAGAATATTATTGTTAATTTTGTTTTCAATAATATAGCTGTAAAGAATATTGTTTTCAAATTATTTTAATGTTTTAATTCATATATTAATTGTATGAGTTATTACTGTTTGTATAATATTTTTTTTTAAATATAGTTTGTAATTTTAAGTGAGGTCGAATTTTTAATTTAATTGCAAATAGAAGTTTATAGTGTTGTAGTGGATTCTTAGGTTTGTAGGGGAATATGCTGGGAAGTTAATTAGGTAGCTAACTAATGATTCATTGTTAATGTATTATTGATTATTTAATTGATTACTAATTATGTAAATTGTGTATCATTTATATATTTTACTTAAATTTTAGGTGAGTGCTGCTGTGTGTGAAGTGGCATAGAGTGGAAAGTTAATTAAGTAATAATATTTATTAATTTATTAGCAATTATTGGAGTTATTCATGATGAACATTATGTAATACTGACTTATTTAAAGTTAGATTTTAGTTGCTGGTTGCTAGATTGGTAGGTGTATAGGGTTGAAAATGTATTTTGTCAAATTTAAAAAATAATGAATGTAAATTAAATATTTGTTTAATAATTATGTACATTGTGTAATTACATACTTTAGTTATATTTTAGGTATGGGCTGCTGTGTTTGTAGGGTTGTTGGGTGGGAAGCTAATTAAGTAATTTTGAATTAACAATTATTAGGTATTTAATTATCAGTTATATAAATTGCGTTATACTTATTTGTTCTAGTTATGTTTTACATGCGGGTTGCTAGGTTTGTATGGGTATAAAGTGACAAGTTAATTAAGTAATAATTCAATAACCACTATGATTTAATTGAACATTAATTAAATATTACAATTATGATTTTTTATAAATTGGTCATTTTTTTATTTTTTAATAGCTATATTTTGTATGTAAAGTGAAAATGTTTATATTGAGGTTTACATTTTTTCTAAATTAATACGGTCATTCAAATATATAATGTTTGAAATGAAGTAGATTACCTACTGTTGCTTTGCATGGAGTGAGAAGAGTAAATGTAACCCCTCTGAAATCCAGCGCTTTCCCTACTGTTGCAGAATCTGGATTAGTAATAGTAAATTTTAAGCCTTCGAAGTCCAGGGATATCTATACCATTTCACAGACTGGAGTGGAAATAGTAAATGTTACCTCTCCAAAGTCCAATGCTTTCCCTACTGTTGCACAGACTGGAGTGGGAATAGTAGATTTAACTCCTGTAAAGTCCAATGCTTTCCCAACTGTTGAGCAGACTGGAGGGGGAAGAGTAAAAATACACCCTCTGAAGACCATCGCTTTTCATACTGTTGCCCAAACAAGTGGGGATAGTAAATTTTACCCCTCCGAAGTCCAAAGCTTTTCCTACTACTGCACAGACTGGAATGAGAATAGTAAATATAACTCCTCTGAAGTCCAAATCTTTCTCAACTGTTGCACAAACTGGAGTGGGAATAGTAAATATTACCCATCTGAAGGGGAATGCTTTCCCTACTATTGCGCAGAGTGGAGTGGGTATGGTAAGTGTAACCCCTCCAAAGTCCAACACTTTTCCTTTTATATTTAACCCCCCAAAGAACTACATTTTCTCTACTGTTGCATAGTGTATGTATTATTCCCGGACTCTGATACATTTTCTAATATTGGTTAAGTATGTTTATTAATTGTTTATAATTTTAATGTTTAAGTATTTATTGTTTATTTTTTTGTTTCTAAATTTGTATAATATTTTTGTAAATGTATATGTTTTTATTTTATTTTATTCATTTAGTAATTTATTTAATGTTTTTTGAGAACACACACTCTCAGTGTTTTGAAAAGTTCATTTATTTACCAAAGTCCAGCCCCTGCAATGCATTTAGGCTCAACAGACTTGCTCACGCACAGTGTGGCTGTGCTTCCCGTACCACCATATACTCCACATGAACGTGAACATTGAAAAAGGCTGTGTTGTCACATAGTATCACAACATTGATGTTATTGAATGCAATTTCAGAATTATTAAATGCATTTTAGAAGTTTTCAACCTCTAGGTCCTTGCCCCATGAGTAGAAAATACATTACATGTGGTGTGCATATGCCACCCTCACAATTGTTATCCTAAATGCTCGTTGATGACATATTGCAATCACTGCAAGCAACTAAAATGGCACCCCGTATGTTTGATTCCTCAAAAGATTGCACATTCCTTACACTAAATTCCATATAGTCCCTGGTGCCTTACTTTGTAAGCAGTACATGTTACAATCTAGAAATTAAATTATGGAGAAAGAACATATATATATATATATATATATATATATATATATACACACACATAATTATAAAACATTAAATAAATTACCAATAAAATAAAATAAAAAACTAGTTACATAACAACTGTGAACCACTGTGAAAAAATGTAATCCTGATGCAAGCAGAGGTTCCTTGGAAAATGTTTACAGAAGGATCTCTTCTAGGCTTTCCGAAAACAGTGTAGTTCAGAACTAAACAAACAACTGCTTCCTGCACGTAGTGTCATGTGAGAAATATAAATACGGAGTCAAAATTATGATACAGCATCCATTTTGAACAAGATGGTGCTGAGGCCTAACTGAGGCCTAGTTAAGCTAATCCTGAAAAACACAGCTTAACACACTGTAATGATTTTCAGTTTTCAATTGTATTTAGCCAGACATCAGTATTCACTTAGAGATGCAGAATTACTAATATTAATGCCGAGAGTGGCTGGTCTAGCACTAATGATGGAACTTGCTTAGCTGGCATCCCATTCTTTTCTAGCCTATGAATCAGGAGCAGAGGGAAACAGCATAAAGGGAATTTCATTGTTTTTTTTCTTTTTTGTATTCACGAAAATTGTTGGCTTCTGATTTAGCCTTTGCCCTCTGTTTTACAACTGAACCAGTGACAGTGTTATTTTTTCAAACTCCTTGCATTAATTGCAAGTGAGGCTTTTCAAATGAGAAATCAGACCTTTCTACAGTAGGCCCATTTCCATTTTCAAAAAAATAATGTGAATATTTAATACACTGAATCAAGTCTACATTCCGGGTCTGGAGAGAATCTTAATATAGGTAACAGAAATTCCTGGGCAATTATGATTTACAACTACAATGGTAAAACCAACTCACATTCCCAACGTCACCCCTACTCATCAGGACATTTCATGGATAAATCTGAGT
Organism: Pleurodeles waltl; assembly: GCF_031143425.1. NCBI lineage: Eukaryota > Metazoa > Chordata > Amphibia > Caudata > Salamandridae > Pleurodeles > Pleurodeles waltl. Next base: position 1,455,970,542 of record NC_090445.1, on the reverse strand, counting down.
GAAAACTCCAAGCAGGAAGCTGACCAGTAGAAGAGAATTACTAATGAAATGTATTGCAGTTGTACCTGGAGTAATCCCTCGTTTCTCAAGAGACTAGCATTGCTTAATTTGAGCTGGTGGTTGCAGTTGAGCTCACACATACACATTTTCCTCATCAGACTTTCACCCAGTATAAGAGAAAGAGAAAAACACAAAAAGGGAGAAGAAAGAGGAAGAAAGACCAAAACATAGTGACAAAGGGAGACAGCATGGATGAAAAAGAACCTGCAGGAATGACATAAAGGGGCAGGAGTGTCTGGTAGTGGATGAAAAAGGTATGCGGTGGAATCAAACCTATCCAGCCTTGGTACTCGCCACACCCGATGGCCTGTGACACATATTGTTTTACAAATTAAGCACTGGGATGGGCAATAAGTTACAGTCTTTTTTTTTTACTCTGGGAAGGAGATTTATTTATAAATACATCAATATATTTGTCTCATTCCTAAGCTTTTTTGCTATTAAAGGTAGAAACATACAAATGATTACCGTTTTCCATTCCAAAGAGGCAACTGATATTGGAAAACAATGATCTTTCCACGCCACGTGTGTAGACCGTTTATTTATCCAAGTGCTGAATAGCCTTTGATGTTGCATAGTCTCTAATTAAGCAATGTTAAGATTCAGCCATTGTAGATTGGGGCATTCATTAATATGCTTGACTCTGAAACAATACAAGCAAACCAAATTTGGCGTCACTGCCTTTTTAGTATGGGCCCACATTACTCGGACAACCTTAACACATAATTCCAATCTCCTGATCCTATATGGGCGATTTGCATGCAACGGCTTCACCTAGTTTTTTTTTTCTGTCTTATATGATTTCATGAGTAGATTGGAGTATGTTTGCACTGTCAGAATTTTGAAATTACCTCTTTGGCATTAAGGTGACACAGTAGTTTACTAAAGCTTTATTTGAGTGCTTCATCATTTCATTTTCAACCTCGTTCTCATAAGTCAGATTTTCTTAAATGTCTTTAACTTGCAATAATATTATCACCCATGTAAATCCACTGGTCAAAAGATGTGCCAAGTATTATTCTATAAGCCTCAGCCTGATAATTTAATTTTTTTGGCAACTTTAATGCTCTAAAATAAGTGTTCTCTGTGTAACCTGGCATTTCTTTGTGTAACCTGGCATCAGATTTGCAGCAGTCTTTTTGCTTGCACGAAATGTGTTGGAATAAGGATCTTCATTTTATTTTCCTGTTTCGCCATTATAACATCTTGTAAAAATGTCATTATATGCTTAAATTCATATCTAGCTAAAAGATAAATGTGGAGACATGACAAATGAATTGACTTTATATCATTGTTTGTTCTGATGATCTGAAAAATTAATGAGATGTTAACTGTGTTGAAGGTGGCCTCTTTGATGATTTCCTTAGGTTTTCTCAAACAAGTTAAATTAGTCAAAAAATTGGGAAATTTAATGATCACTTTTCTGATGCACAGTAGATGTTACTATCAAGCAAGAAAGATGTCTTATCAGAACAGGATGCCAAGTAACCTTGAAGAAAATCAAATTTTGACATACACATTGACATTTTCGAGTTTTATTGCTCCCGAAGTTTCTTGAAGTTAAAATCAAAAAGCCAGACTATCTGTGCTTCAGTCACTTAATTGACGACTGGGCATAGTTCGGTAGAGCCTTCTAGTTAAACAAGCATTTGTAATGCAACAGGTCTCGCATTTGCTCGAGTTAGAGCTATTAGTGTTGTAAACTCCCAATCCTGACTTTTCTTGCCAAACAAATTGAAAGAAAAATATCTAGCACGATCGCCCTATGTAAAACGCAATGCAATCGTGCTGAAATTGAAAACCAAAAAACTGAGCACGATCGTGCTATGTAAAACCCAGCGCAATCGCGCTGCATGGAAAATAAAAAGATAAAGTAGTCCGGAAACCATGCTGAAACCATGGAACCTTGTATGTTTTCAGTAGCTGCCGGGTGCGCTCGAGGATGGCTAAACACTGGAAAAGGCATGACGTATGCATGCCTTTCTCTAATGAAATCAAGCGGATTTTAAAAGGCAAGCCCACGAACCAATGAAAGTGACAGGCATGCATGGGCGTTTGTTAAAAGCCCAAAGAGATATTACAGCAGGGACGGAGCGCTTGTGCGCTCGACCTCTAAAAATTGGCAACCTATAGGGAAAGGAATAGAAACCAAATTGAAAATGTGGTGCATGTTGTTTCCTGCACAATAGAAATACACTCTCCTATGCGCACATAAACTCACCTGAAGTTGTGCACGGTCAGTCTTACACTTTGGACGAACAAAACCTATGGGCAATGAAGGGACACAGTGACTCCCGACTGCAAATCTTATATCTACTGAATTCTGTGAATTAAGAAAAATGCCCAATCAATATGGCATAAAATATACGTCAGGCCAGTGAGTGCTTATCCAAAAGATTTGCTCACCTGTGAAATGAATCACTGAACTCCCTGGTATCTGGCCTCAAAATAAGATTTCCTCCCTCAAAAGGGAGAGCTCTCCACTTTTGAGTACACTGATATAGTCGCCTGTATTTGTGAGTACTTTTTGCCTTTTTATAGGCATATTTCCCTGTGGGGAGCTACTAAGAATTTATACTTATGTATGATTGCACAAGGCGTTTGTATAAATCTATGGATCTCATTGATAGTCAGTGCCCAATAGCTATGTCGCTGAACGATAAAGGCGGTGTGTACCTTTCTTAGCTCAACTCACATTTACAAGGTGCACTCACATACACAAACCTTCATACCACTGCACACAACATGTATCTGAACGGGGAAAGCAGGGTACGTGAACAGGTACCGGGAATACACTGCACATCTCAGAAGGACACCTGTACACAAAATCTCAGTTCACTTGACATGGCGCTCTTTTTCTCCCTAACTTTGATGAAGTGCTGCAACATACACTGCACTGTTACAAAAAATATACTGCACATGCCTTTAATGAACATATTTACTGGACAAAATATAGTGTAGCTTGTTGAAGCGTATATGTGTAATAGACCACCTGTACGTCAAATATGCATATTCAGGATGGAATATGCTGCTTTTCTCTGCTGTGGGGAGATGCCAAGGGCCAGGATGAAATAGTTGACTCTCTCTTAAGAAAATTTGCACATAGCACAGAATATATTGTCATCTCTGAAGTACAGATGTACACTAATCCTAGCTGAGATGTTCAGGTGATCTCAGTCCATTTGATGGTAAACCAGTTAGGTACACTACTTTGGCAGTTAGAACAGGGGGGATCAAGTAAAGAGCTTACTCGGACACAGTTGAGCAACCATATAACATAATGGTGGTATAAAGTAATCGGTGTCCCCATGGGCTGTTCATGTCACCTAAGAGCAGTCCGAGGGAACTAGAAGTGGAAGGCAGTAGAAACTGTTATCGAATACCAGCTTTCAGCTCACTCTCTGGGCATAGGGAGGGAGCTGAGCTAATGTAAATTAAGGCCAGGAACAATTCAGGAGTCACAAATTGAGAGAGCAATGGGGTAGGACGTGGCTCAGGCACGCAAGTGTGGCAGAGACAGGCCGTCTGTTTACTGTAGTCATCTTATTCTTAATTGGCTTCTATAGTGGGTGCTATACTATGCCACAGTAGTGCATTGGGTGGTCATGTCAGCGTTGCAGCTCTCTGCCGCACTTGCAGATGGCTGCCAGCCTGACTGGCATCTTTTACTGCCAGACACATGACTTATGATGCACTTCAGGTGCTAGGCAGTCCGTTTTCTGTTTTGAGTAGCCACATTAGTGTTTGAAGCACGTATGTGTAATGATAGTGGATCTACATTTCATAACTGGGCTACTTTTTAATTGGAACGGATGAACACAGCTGTCCCTCTACTCATACCTAAAAAGCAGCTCAGTTCAGCCTCCTCGGCCCAGCTATCGAAAACAGCCGAGGCAGGAGCTTCTGGCTCAGAATAAAACTCAGTATGAAGGTGCCGGAATCTGTTGAACACTCTGCTACCGCCTCCACAAGGACACTCCCAAGTAACAGTAAAATTATTAGCGTTGTAAACTCCTAATCTGACTTTTCTTGCCACACAAATTACGAGAAAAAAACACAGCACGATCGCGCTATGTAAAATGCAGCACGATCGCATTGCATGGAAAATAAAAAGATAATGTAGTCCAGAAACCATGCTGAAAACATCGAGCCTCAAATGGTTTCAGTAGTTTACTGGTGTTGTGTAGGTGGGCTAAACATCAGAAAAGGCATGACGTATACATGCCTTTCACAAATGAAAGCAAGCAGATTTTAAAAGGCAAGCCCACAAAGCATTGAAAGTGACTGACGTGACATGGGCGTGGTTAGAAGCCCAAAGAGAGATTACAGCATGGGACGGAGCGCTTTGAGCTCGCCCATAAAAAAGGCATGGCAAAACCGCAGAATTATGCTGCAAAATATCCCGCTTCTTGGTTCCTCTTTTTGCCATTGCTAATGAAATGCTAAAAAATCACAATGGTCAAAAAGCAGATATTTTGGCTGCAGTTTTTTTGTTGTCAAGAAAGCAGTCTTGAGAAATGTCTTGAACCAAATGGTGACGTTATTTTTGAGTCTTGGATTTTGCCTCTTTTCCTTTTTGTATTAGCTAAGAGAAATAAAAGGGTAGGTATCCCTGTCTCCCATCATCATATTGCCAGATTCATCTTATCGAGTATCCTTTCCTTACCTTATTCCTTTTTCAATCTCTTGCCCTTTTCAAGTAAGCTATCAGCAAAGACTATGAAGCAGGTAAGAGCAGCATGTACTTCCATATCTAAGTTGATTTTAAGGCCCTTTGCCATATAAGGCCTTATAAAATCCATTACCACTGTCTCTAGAACCTTTAAAATTGTACCAAGCACAATGCCTTTATTTATTTAACCTATTTATGCATCCTGAGCAGAAATACAGGATCCTAATGGAAAGCGTTTTCACACAGATCCTATTATGTATGTTGTTGTTTAAACTAATGGTATTTAATGTTTTGGCTACAGAATATAGTAAAACAAATAAGCAGGCTATCAACCACGTAAGACAACGAGCGAGGTTAGATAGCCTTACTGTAGTTTTGCATGGTCTTAGACTATGATTTTATTTTGGGTTCATGAGTTCTAAAAACAGCTAATGGGAAGGTCTCCTGAGAGGTGAAAAATGTCCCAGACGGACCATACATTGTTAGATACAAATGTAAAAGTAACAGAATAAATTAAAAACACCATAACTTTGAGCAAGCAGTGTCAGACCAGAACAGATTTAGGCACAGATAGGGAAGAATTTAAGAACTGGGTTAAATTATTCTGAAATAGTGATTCATATAGATGGAATTTCTACAGATATCTATTCTCATTCATATGTCTCACAAAGACCATTACAAGCATATGTTTTTAACTACCTCCTAGTAAAGAAAAAGAAACACAAATGTCTGCCATGTTAATTTTACCTTGCAGTTCAGACATGGTCTACATTGTAAGGATATTGCACACTCACTTTGTTTCAGTGGGATGCATTTGACTTTCATTTTTGAATTTCCCACACTGCAGGATAATTCCTGTAAGATTTCCTCTCAATGGGCTTCTAGTAAAATTACAAAAGAACTTTGTTTACTCTTGAGCTGATGCTAAATGCACTGTAAAATGTCCCTCTGATTGTATGCGAGGCCAGGACACTAGGTAACCATTTTTCATTTGTTGCATGGCTTGGTTACCTGTTACTCTTTTTCGATATTGTTTAAAACAAAAATAGTAGTACAGGGATTCAATGCAAAATGTTGCAGGTGTGAACTACACATAAAGAATGGAATCTACTTCAGTCCCAGGTCCAGGGCAAATGATCCTATCAATAGACACAGTGCATTTGTTGGTATTTACTACCATATAATTTTATTTTATTTTATTTATGAATAAATTCCGACCTACCTTGATCTTCAGCGATCATTGCTCCACTGACTATTATATTTCAGCTTGATCAAGGAGTCACATGAACGACCTTCACCGAAGGGTGCCTCCTCCAAACATTTTCTTACGCAAGTCTTGCTTCCATTTTGAGCATGTTTGCACCTAAATGATAGAAAGGGAGATTCATGTGCATGGCCCAGCTTAAGTTACAAAAGATTATAATCCTTATATCTTGAGAAAGACTGTTTACAGTAGGACTGGGCCTTGGAAAGCTGTGTGAATTCTCAGAAATCTGTGAATTTGTGGGAAGTTGATATCATATTTTAATGTTGTTCATGCCCTGAACAGACCAATCTTGCCACAGGTGCACATTTACTCTCACAATATATCACGCCATTCTTTTGTTCCTTCCATGTGAGAAAATCAGTTTGCAGGACAGTGTCACTTTTTGTGAATTGCAAAAGTGAACTATCACACATACACTAAGCCACTGGGATCTGATGGGTCCTCTTTGTGGTAAAGGTTATTCGGTAAGTGGAGGTCCTATTCGAAGTAGAAACATAAAAAAGCAAAGTGCGGTTCAACCCCATCTGACCAGTCCTTGTCTAAATACAGGAAAGTCGCAAAGGCATCAAGGTGCCACTCAGTCTTACTCTTGATCTTTGATTGAGGAGCCAGTCGCACAGTTGATCCCAAGTTCAGTGGGCCATTGATGATGCTGCAGCAGTTGGGGATCTTCAAGAAGTCCATGCTGCACATTTCTGGTACTCTTATCAGCTCCCTCTGATGCAACTTCGAGCTAGAAGGATTTGCAGGGGCCGCTAGTCGGGTTACCTCCAGCAGATGTGTTATCAGCACAATTTTAACCCCTGGAACCTGCTTCCGATTCTGTACTGACTCCTGTGCGGAACCCGCATCCGATGCCACACTGACTCAGGTGCCTACATCCATTCTGACTCCCAAGACCTGAGCAGGTCCATTCTTCATCTACCCAGGTCCTACTTCACTGAAGGGAGAGCCTCAGTCAACTTCATTGTGTTACTCAGAGCCACCTCTGTTTCAACCCTTAATAAGATTGTAGTCTGTTTCCACTACAGTGCACCCAGTTCCTGCACAGTCTGATTCAGGCACAAAAACTCCCCCTGTCACTGAGTCGTCTTAAGTTGCTCCACCAACTTTTCAGTTCCAACTCTGACCAGAGCTTACCACCACTAAAAGAAGACAATGGAGATGATGGGAATGATTCTCCTCCATGCCAACCGCACATTATGATGATTACAGTTTATGCTGGAAATCAGCTCCACTGTGAACCAGCTGGCTCTTCTGGGTGGCCCTTTTGATTTGGCTGGCTTGGTGGGGGGCAATTGTGTTGGCGCATTAAGTAATCCAATGGGAGAAGTTCTTTGCAGCCTGGATGTTGTGTCTGGGAGGTGGGAATTGAGAGTATTGTTCCACTGGTCTTCTGATATTTTCTTTCATTTCCTGTGGGTAGAGCTGGTGGACCTGGTCCAGTGTTGGTAGGTCCTGAGATGGTGAAGTGGATGATGTAGTGGTTGGTCCAGGTGAGCTGTGAGGCTTGATTGTACTTGACTCTGTTGCTGTACATGAAAATGTAGTTGAGTGTGTGTCCTGCGATGTGGGTAGCGTTGGTGACAATTGGCATGACGCTGATGTTGTTCATTCTTTCCAGGAGGTCGGTTGTGTTGGTGTTGCTGAGGTCACGAGGTGGAAATTGAGGTCTTCCTAGGAAGATGTAGTGCTTGGAGTCAATGGAGACCAGGGCAATGAGGTCAAGGATGGCGTGGCAGAAGCTGGGGCATTGTCCTGGTGGTCTGTAGGAAGGGTGCCTCTTTTTGTGCTTTTTTTGTTTGTATGTAACTTGATGCTCCCTTATCGGGGTTGAGTGGTCTGAGGAGGTCTGCGTCAGATGTTGTCCTTATAGGTGATGGCGATTCCACTTCCATGTTTGTTGGTTTGGTCCTGATGTGTTATTGTATAGCTTTCAGGGGTCACAATAGCAATGTCTGGAATGTAGGCGGGCTTCAGCCATGTGTCGGTGAGGAAGATGACATCCGATATGAGGAATGAGATAATTTCCCAGATCTCTGTGACATCTTTGCTACTCGATCATGCATTGAGTAGAATGCACTTGAGTTGTTCTGTGGCGGTCCTGGTCGGAATGTTGGGGACAGTCATGTTTGCAGTGTCTCCGGTGTTGTTGGTTGCTTCAGTGTTGCAGGTGAAGTGGCAGTGCTTGCAGGAGAACAGTCCTCTGGTGGTGCGTGGAGAAGCCCTGCAGCAATTGTTGATGCACCTGGGATCCAGTGCTCAAAGATCTGCAGCGGTGTAGCTGCACAAGGTCAAAGAACTTGGGAACCTGCTGCCGGGCGTGATCCAGGCGCATATGGGCACAGAAGGTGCTCCAGTGGCGAGTCTGTTGCTCACAGTCACTGTGCGCCCGTGCTACGACCTCCATTAAGTAGGTCCTGGGAGGGACACTGGGAGGTGGTGGGAAAAGTGGCAAACAGCTGTAAGAGCGGGCAGTGAGGAGAGGTCATAGATAAGCAAAATAACAGGAACAATAAGGAATCAGGCACAAAATAAACATTATCAATGCACAAACAAAATAACATGCACATAAGGAATCGGCCACAGATTGAAAACAATCAAATATACAGAAAGGAAGTCAGGAAGGTTGTAAGAACACAGAGGTCAAACCGAGGAAGTGGCAGTAATGCTAAAGGCAGCAAGGAGGGAGCTGGAACAAGGACCTGCTCCTTTATAGTGAAACTCCTATGAACTCTAATGTTGGTATTTGTAAGCCTCGTTACCTGTGCTCATCCTGAAAACTGTTTGAGGCTTATGCCTATCGAGAATAGGACGGAATTATTTTCCAAGGTGAGAACGGGAAAAGGACAGCACCAAATTACCTTGGGTGTAGGAGGGATTTCTTTGAGGGGGGAAATGTGCAATTACACTAAAGCAAACACTTTTAATTATACTTTGACAATTGTACAGAATGTAGTGTTATGAATGCTGAATTGCCTTCACATAGTTGCGATTAGGAATTTACAAAACATTTTCTGGACTGCTCCTGTAAACCTGTCTGCACCTATAAAGCTGCCGGTGTAGCAGTGCTCCAGGCGTTCTCTTGAAAGCCTTTTGCAAATAAAAAATGCTCATCCCATGCAATGAAATACACTTATAACTGCAGATTTACGAATTCGTTAAGAATCAGGCTTAGTTACTTTGCTTTCTACTCTAAACATAGGAGTAAATGAATGTCATTAGTTTTAGTTTACACTGGCGCACTGCACCGCCGGCTCTCACTAAACAAATTAGTCTATTGCTATTACTCCTCTTTGAATATATATGTTCAATGCAGTATTCTGCTAAAAAAACTAAAAACGATGTAATTGTTAAATCTCACTCAAAAACAACGAATGCATTTTGAAAAAGCAGATATACACAGGGAGCCAATTATCATATTTGCACAGCGAGTGCTGTTATTCTTATCTCAGACAATACATACTGAAGGCACCTTTCTCTGTATTGCAATACCTGACTCGGACTTATAATATTGAGATGACATGTCTTATTTCGCCTGGTGTGTTCTGTTATTGGATAGCAGTGATGTTTATAATAGCTTAGAAAACCCATCAAGCACCGCGTTCTCCTTTTGGTGAGTGGCCCTGTCATGGGTATTGTCTTTGGAAGATTGAAGTGCTATTATTAGCCTGTTTTTCAACCTGAAGTGAATGTCAAAGAAACCCATGCACCTGCTTGCCATGTATCAGTGTGTGAATCTGTCAGGCCACAAAAATGCTTTTACGGAATGACGTAAACCCAAGAAAATCAAGCGGTTCCTTCGAAACATTATACAGAATAATACACCATTCTTGGTGCCACAACTGGAAAATAATTGCCTATTCATGCTAAGAATAAGGGACAGAGGAATCGGTACTTTGTTGTATGTTTACCTTTTACCTGTAAGTTAAAGACGGATTATTTTCTCTGTTTTAAATGTGATTTCATGTCTTGGAATTTGCATTGAAGGAAAAGCGGTCTGGATCACATTACTTAAAGGGCCTGTTCTGCTGTCGATTTAATTAAATGGAAATGCTGGCAAGAAAAGGGGAGTTGAGTTTATTGAAACAGTGCTATTTTGTAGGTCGAAACAGGAAACTGCTAGTTCCTCCAGTTATATAAAAAAGACACAAAATTGAGGCGTGATTCATTCCTTGTTTGTAGATCCCCCACTACTTTATCATGACCTTGAAGATGAAATAGCGAGAACTGTATACAAGGGATCCACGAGCCAGTGCAAAAACATTTACAGTAAATCTATTCCTGCCTAAAAATGTAACTACAAGTTCTATTTTACAGTAGGGCTGGATGGAAAAGTGCAACATTTTCCACTTCAATTATATATAAATAGATTGACAGGATGTGTAGTGGGTTTTCTGTTTGCTTGTTACAAGCTTGTTGTTCCTTTAAAAAATGAACAGCAATTCCTCTTAACTGCTTTTGGCATGAAACCTTTTTTGGGCTGCATAGTCTGAGACCCATTTGGTTTGGTTGCATAGGCAGGACTATGCATACTTAATTGTGGAAAAATAATCTTTTCCCATGTTAGCTTTTGTTTAGTACATTTTAGTATGCTGATTCTGTATTATACAGCAACTGTGAAATGCAAATATTGTACAGAATGTAGCTGCAGACTTGTCAACATGATTTATGACTTTGGAATATTAGGTTTGCCTCAGTTCTGAGAAAAGGATTGAGGAAGCCTTTAACAACAGACTTTGAAAAAAAAGCTGACGTGTGGAATTCTTTCTTCTTCCGAAGTGTAAAAGCGGCATTCAGAATACTATGATCGCTCATTGTTTCATGTGTCCAAACCATGAAGTAGTTTAGGCCCACTTCTCTTCGTTGAAAAAAGCTTATTTCCAGAACCTGTTCCATCATGCAGATAAAGTTTCTGTCCAAGCTAAGCTCGCTATGTTTAAGTGTAATTTTTTTCATAGAAGATCTAGTGTTGTATTGGTATTGACCCAAACAGTTATGGTGTTATCTGTCTACCATCCGTTACGAATTAACTAATTTACACTTAGTTTTCAATTAGTTTTGACAGCAATAAAAAATCGTTTTTTTATTTATTTTGAGCCGTTTTAGAACTACATTCTTTGTAGTTGTATTTGTTGTTACACTTTAAACTCGGGAAATCTTGACAGATAAATAACCCAGATAGATAAGCAACAGCAAGCAGGTACAGTTTATCTATACTTCAAACAAATGTAGAGAATACACTGATGTAGTGTATGGCTCCTTAGCTGGACAATACGAACAAACAATACACATGCTACATTTTAGGATATTCGCAATATCCTTTGGGTAATCCCTTCTAATCTCTCTTTTCTGGGGAGTCAATGCTGTTTCACTAATTCTGTAGCATGTACACCTGGCAATCCTTCCAAATGTCTATTGGACATTTCATTTCTCTATTTTTTTTATTAATTGACATTGTCACTTTATATTGATGGGGAATACATCACAATGAAAAAGAAGCACATTGTTCATGGCCATTTAACAAATCCAACAACTCGTCTTTAAAATACTTACCCTTTTTTCATTGATATTATTATTGTTATTATAGCGACCTGTAAAGTGTGCTGCTGCCCAAAAAGGGTTTCCTGGTGCTATGTAGAGGTAAGGCAGGCTGGGCCACCAGGACTAGAATATCCAGGTTTTAGGATTTTTGTGAAAAACGATCAGAGAGGAGTTTATATTGATGACCAATCAGATCACTCTATATTTTTATTAACAGTACTGTTGAAGTACATCAGCACTCCTGCAGGAGGAACTGTCCAGATATTACTAACTTTTGAAGCCTAATTTCTCAGAAATGGCTGAACTGATGTATATAAAATCACACTAAAACACTTACTAAGGAAATGTTTAGCTTTCTGCCAAATTTGGTGTAATTCTGTTCATTCTTTTCTCCCAAAATGATTCTCAAAAGTCCAATAAAATATTGCATTGCGAAAATGTGTTTCGTGATCCTCCCCCTCTAACTTTGCTTGACTGTTGACTGCCAAAACTTTACATGAGCTTGGATAGATGGACTTTTTCTATTGGAGAGTTTTGTGAAGGTTAACAAAACAGCACCAAAGTTATTGTCAAAACTGCTCTTCCTATCGAAACTGACCAGTAAAAACTGTCATGATGCAAAAAAAGAAATAATATATATATATATATATATACATATATATATCGCAAATGCCTGTAAAGTTTTATGCCACCTGCACCTCGTATGACCGTTACCTCATTTAAACACAACTCTCCATTTCTGAATAAATATCCGCAAGAAAAAGTCCACACACTATCTGCAGTTTAGTTCCAATTCTTCCAACATTACATACAATGCCTAAAATGTCAACAGGTTTCAGCATTGACGACTTGCTCACAACAGTTTGGTTGTGTACCTGCATCATTTAGTGCATTTTTACTAACAAACACTGAAAACACACGTAGGGCCTAATTTTGAGCCTCCCAACAACTGCTTAATTATGTTTCATGGGGCTGGTGGCACAGTCAGTGCAGTGGCATAGGCTTCATTTCTAAGGGAGAGCTGAGGTCATTGCCACATGCACTGACTGCACCTCCAGCACAGTTGTCATGGCAGGCACCACACATACCGACCCTGCTGTCAGGGGGGGCTAGTGCACTGCCCACGACATGTGGCCCCTTCTCTGCCCTTCCTCTGACCTTTTCATAGTGCTGGCCCTAACCCTGAAAAAGTCAGAGGTAATGTAGATCGTAATATGTACGACGGTGCCACTGCAGGCACCTCCTCCATGTTCCACCACTCTCCTGACTGCCACCACCAAGGTGGGTCAAGAGCTTGTGGTGGTGGTCACACCGCCACAGTCAGTACGGTGGTCTTTGGACTGCCATACTCGAAATCAGGTCCTTAATTTCGTCCCTGGTCAACCCACATGAAGATAACATGTAGGCCCTCATTTAAACTCTGGCGATATAAACCGTCTACCTCAGCGGCTACCGCCACAAAAAAAGGCCATCACTGCGGCTACCAGCCATCCGCCATATCATGACTACAGCCAGATTTCCGCCACAAGAATGGCGGGAATCCGGCTGTGGCCATGCCGTGGATGGAAGTAAGGTGGCGCTGCTACCACCAGCAGTGCCACGCCAGTAGCCAGCCGTATTATGACCCATAATATGGCCTTGCGGTGTTCTGCTGGCAGGCGCTGCTGGCGGTAGCAGCGCCCTGTCCCGTCTCCTGACGAAGGACCCCCTGGATCCAGGTAAGCCGGGTCTCTGACAGGGGATGAGGGTGGGAGGTGTTGTGTGTGTTTGGGGGGTTGTCTGTATGTGTGTGCATGAATGCGTGTGTGCATGTACGAACGTGTGAGTGCGTGTATGTAGTGAAATATGAATGCATGTCTGCATGTATGTTTGGAAGTGTGTCCGGATAGGCGGGGTCATAATCCCGCAGGCGGCACAATGGCGGCCGCTGGGCTGGAGATGAATATCTTAAGCTTAAGTCAACCCGCCAATGTCATAATATGGCGGTAAGTACCGCCAGCCTGTTAGCGGTGCTCCCCGCCACAATATCGCCGACCACCGGGGTTGTAATGACCCCCATAATGTCTAAACGGCGGGCTGAAAACTATACATTCATGTGGAAGCACAACTATTAATATTTCACTGAGTTCAGTTCTTGGTTCATAACTAAATATATAAGTAGAAGTTGCATCATGAAAAGCGTTTACCCAAAAATCATGGATGAAGAAATGGGACTTCATAGAAGAATACCATCTTTTCCTCATTTGGATTAATGTTATTTAAGTTAAAACTACTGTGTGTATATACACATTACTATATCATTGCGACCCCTAATCACCATTTTTTTAATGTAAATATTTTTTCCACAAACGTATCTTCATTTATAACAATCAGTGCAGCAACAACACTGCTTATTGTATAAACATCTAAGTGCCAGTTGTTGCAACAGGAACAAATTTAGACAAATAAAATGGGACGTGATTTTTGTAAATAAGAAATCTAGATCCATTCACCACTTTTCACTGCTCTCATGTATGTGGTGATATGATACTTTTTCATATTCTGAAGAAGGCATGTGCACACATACATACCAATTTTTAGCATCTAAAGCTTTAGTGTATTCTTACTCCAATCTTGAATAAATATTCATTGCATAATCATCTTTCATGTAATCTACAAATGATGTTTTCAATCTGGCTTTGTCAATTGTGGGATGATGTGCTGCATTCTGTAATAAAGGTATTCTCCTCTCAGTTTCTGATGTGAAATTAATCACAAAGAAACTTGCTATAGCTTCTAATACTATTAGCATAAGGAATTTCCCTTAGAATGTCTTAAATCTGATTCTAGTTAAAGTACACATTTTCTCCACAATCCGATGTACTACCAAAAAAATCTGTTAGGAACAGCAGTGAGAAGAAGAAAAACAAAAACAAAACAAATCTTTTTTTTCCGTTATTTTTCAGATTTTTTTAGACGATCCCCACCTTTACTCAACATTCTTCTCAATTGTTATACCAACATTTATTCTTCTCAATCTCGGCTTTAGAGATTGGTATGTTCAATATTTGTTTAAGATAGTATGTCCATTCAGGTGATGAATATCTGTGACAAGATACTCTTGTTTGTCTTTGCCTTCTGAGTGTCTGAGGATCCTTCTGTTTCACTAACACCATTTGATTCTTCATCATCTTTGATCATTTCCAGGTGTGGTAGATTACTGTCTACAATCAATCTTTGTTTATTTTTGGCACTCCTGTGCCAGATTTCAGTCACTGTCCTTTCATTATTGTGACTGCTACTGGAACTTGTGGCTTCTCCTGGATTCTCAAGTCCCTTGGTGCTTCTGCATTTTTTTCAGAACCTTGACTTCCGACAATTAGTCTGTACTTCATAGTTGTCCCAGCTGTGTGAGATGTCAGGCATTTGGACCACTTCAGCTGTTAGAGATTCTTCACCCCAGTTTTCTCTTTGCTGATTCTGACCACAATAATCTTCTCCTGCAGTGTTTGGTGGCACGTGCACCAAAACTCCAGGCTCTATTTCGTCTTCTGGACTTATCGCCTTCTGAGTGTGGGAGTCCTGGATCCAATTAGGAATTCCAACACACTTTAAAGCAATGTTGATGATCAGAATGACCTAAAACAGGCTTTTCCAATGAGGCTTTATTCAGAACTTTCTCACATGCTTCTTAATGTTAATCCAGTTTCCAGGATTGTGGCACTGCCGTTGCTTGAGTTTTTGATTGCAGCTTCAACCTGTTGAGAACCAGAACGTACCACATCAGCCTGACCTTTGCAGTAATCGAGTACCATGTCATCTGTTATATTCACAAGCACATTTGTTGGGACTACAGGCAATCTCATGGCTCTCCCCATAAAGACCTAGTGAGGAGACAACCCAATTTTTCGATCTGGTGTGTGTCTTACACTCTTCAGTACTAGGGGCAAGGCATCTGGCCACCTTAATGATGTTGAAGCACAGACATTGGACAATTGTGATGTAATCGTTCCTTTGATTTGCTCAATGATTCTGGTGGCTTTTCAACTGTAACTACAATTAAGTTCCTGATCAGTCCTTAATGCGGCACACAACATTTTTATAATCTTACTATTAAAGTGAGTACCTCTATCTGATTCCAGAGAAACAGGAATACTGTGCCCTGGAATCAACTCTCTCAAAAGTAATCTGGCCACTGTTAAGCTGTCATTCCAGGAAAAGATGCAGATAATCAGTACAATGTACCTCAACCCATTGAAAGGAGGCATTTCAATGAAAACCATCTGCATCCTGTTGAAGGGTCCTACTGATTTGCCTACATGACTCAGTGTAACGTGTGTTTTTTTGCCTACATTCATTTGCTGACATTCAATGCATCTGTTGCAGACGTCTTCTACTTGTGTTCTGAATCGTGGTTTGTACCAATACTGCTAGAATGTCTTAATCTTGGCATTCCTACCCAAATGTGCCTGACCATGTAGTTGTCATGTCATTGGAATCAGTAAACTGTCTGGTAATAAGCATCCATCATTGGTTCTTAAGCATGAGCCATCCACACAAAGCACATCATCTGGATTAATCAAGGGTCATCTTTTATGACTGGTCTGTGTTTTGTGCACAAATCCGTGACATCAAAACAATCATTCTCATAATGATCATAATCATTTTCTTCAGATATTGGTAAACGAGTACTGGGATTCAAGACTTGACATCTATTTAGGACCACATTGCTTCCGGACAATATCTGTTACTCATATTTGGTAAGCTGTGAATTTGTGAGGTGTTGCGTTTTAGTTTTGGTTAGTAAAACCTCAACTGAATGTGGGACCATAACAATCAAGGAAATTCCCATCACAATGTTTTCACTTTTTTTCGAGACTCGTACTCACTGTGGCACACTGCTTTCAGACGTCTAGGCAAAGTGGCTGCTGCAGGATCGAGAGTCACAGAGAGATATGCAGTTTGTCTTTTATAATTTCTGTGTATTTGGGTTAACATTGAGAGAGCACACACTTCCCTCTCACTGAGGATCAGAATGAACTCCTTTGTATAATCTAGCATTCCCAGTGCAGGTGCACGGCAAAGACTTTCTCTCAATTCTAGGACTTCCTTCATGCGTTCATTATCTCATGGAATCAGATCAGTAATATCATTTGTGAGTAATTTTCAACAAAGGTTTTGCCACCAGGGAAAAGTTGGGTATCCACCGTTTACAATATCCAACCATTCCAAGAGAACTCCTGGCCTATTTCTGTGTTCTCGAGACATTCATTTTCAGTGTAAATTCAATCCTATCTTTGGACACCTCCCTAGTCCCTTTCTCAATTATGTGTCCCAAATGTTGTACTTCTTTTTGACAATATTGTAATTTCTGTGGTGACACCTTGTGTCCTTTGTCAGCTAGATGGTCCAACAATGCTATGGAGTCTTTCTGACATTTTTCTTCAGTACTAGATATAATCAGTAAATCATCAATGTACTGAATCAAGTCTGACTTTTATGGCAAGTTCAAAGGTTCCAAATTCTTCTTTAAAATCTTATTAAAAAGCGACAGACTCTCAGATTACCCCTGTGGTACACAACACCACATGATTATCTTCTCTTGGAACATGAAGGAAAATTGGAATTGGCTGTCTTCATATAAAGGTATAGAGAAGAAAACATTACAGAGGTCAATCACGGTGAACCATTCAGCTGTACATGGTATCTGGTAAATTAGGGTCATTGGATTTGGTACCACGGCCAACATGGGATTACAATTTCATTGATTTATCTTAAATCCTGCACTGTTCTGTATTTGCCATTTGGTTTACGTAATCCCATGATTGGTAAATTGCATGGACTCCCAATCAGCTCTTTCAGTATTCCCCTCTACATGATTGTCTTTATCTGGGGTGTTGCTTCTGCTGTTGTTTCTGGTGTCATTAGGTAAGAAGGTGTTCTAGAAAAATCACACCTGGTTTAATCTTTACTTGCACTGGTTCCACTCCTTTTATTAATCTAATGTCTGAACCAATAAGGTCCCAGGTATCTGCCTTCACTTTTTCAGTCAGTTCTTTGGGCACATGATTTAATACCAGCATCGGAAAGACTCTGCATTCTCTCAAACCTAGTCTGATTCCCACATTTGCATCATCACATGAGTCTGAAAAATGACTGTCTGGAGTGTAAGTGATTGTGCAACTTACCTAGCACAATAGATCTCTTCCTAATGGTTAATAGGACTTGAATCACATACTACAAACTGATGTTTGTCTTGGAAAGAGCCTATTCTTACGAGAACTTTTTTTGAAATTGGACTTGTAACCAGTTTATTTGCAACACCCATGACTTAGTTTCCAGAGAAGGGTAGGTCTGACAGCTCTGTTGTTCTCACAGTGGAACGGGTATCCCCGGTGTCTAATAAAAACACCACTGAGTGACCATTCACATTTCCATCTAAATATGGTCCACTCTGGCCTACCCCTAACATTGAACATTGAACTAAGCATGCAATCTGCCTCCCCTCGTAGGCACCGTCATAGTGATGTGCCAAGATCCAATGCCTTAGTTTCATCAAACAATGGGAATAGTAATATTGTTTCGGGATTTTGGGTTACATTTCAGTACATTCGGGTAGTTGATTTTGAATTATTTTGGGGTCTGTTTACATTAATCTGAATCACTAGAGGTTGTGGCATAGGCATCAATTGAGTGTGATTCTGAATAGAGGCTTGAACTTGTCTTATTAGGACGTTTGTTTCTTGGATGTGATGCTCCTCTTGCATCAGATTACCGTGATTCTTATCAGGATTAAATCTACATTCCCGCTTGCAATGACCCACCTTATTGCATATGTGACAGATGGTCCTCTTCTTTAATTTTGCTTTATTAACACTTGTTCCAGAATCTATATGAACTCCCCTTCCTTTTCCTGGTAATGTCTGAACCCCAGTCTGCATCACCCCTCTCATTCCCTGAATAGCTGTCTTGTTGTCAGCGCCTGCAGAATTTCAGATCGCAAACCAAGCAGAAAAGTTGTGATAAAGAAAACCATATCTCCTGGATATAAATGTCCTGTATTCTGCTGAAAAGCTGTCATCAATCAGTCAGAGAATTAATGTAGTCTCCTTAAGTTCTTGCTGCAATCTCCTCAATTTCAAATAAGTCAGATCCTTAGGAGGAATCCTTCTCTTCAGAAACTCAATTGGTTCATTGTATTTTGTCATTACTACAGGAGACGGTGCATTTGTACCAGCTTCCCTCTGAGGCTCTGAAGTTGGCCCATGAACTACTGCCTTACATTAAGCCCACAAATCACTCATCACCACTATATCAAAGAAGGTATTTAAATCAGCCCACAAGATATTTGACAGTTTCAAAAAACCTGTCAATCTGAGTATACATAGCATTGGACTGTCTCTCAATCTTGGGAAATTATTAGTAAATGACACAAGCTCTCCTCTGCTCCATGGCATATACATATGTGTCCCACTTGGTGTTTTCTCTTCAAATGGTCATGCACCTGTGCTGCTCTTCTGGTGATTTCTTAACATAAACAGACTAATTATTTTTCTTGGTATTATTCAATATGCTCAATGTTTAAGCTGCCTCTTAAGATTTCTTCGAGTTCTACTTTTAATGGAGGAATGTTCATTGATTTCTCATGTTGAGTTTCTGGAATTGACTCAGCACTGACCACACTGGTGCTAGTGCTCGGTTTCTCTGCTTCCTCTGTCTTTCCTTACATTCTGATAACTTCCTGTATCCATTCTGGAACTCATCCTTCTCTCTATACTTCCTCTGCCTGATTAGGTTGTGTCATCAAGACAAATCGAGTTCCCTCTTCTAAGGTCATAACATTCTCTGGTGGTGTCCAACCGGTAATTTTCAAATTCTTTGAGGTTGGGATAAATCTACTCTCTATAGTATCCCCTGAAGTCTGCTGTGTCCCTACAACTGGCATAACCTGTGTAGGTCCAGTTATCTGTGATACTAAACCAGTAGTCTGAGTAACCATAACCTGTCCAACTGACATCTCAGATGGAGATATCAACTAGGAAGTTCTGGTCTGAGCAGAGGTACTAAGTATATCTCTCTGTGTCAAGGGTTGCATGATAACAGGATGTGTAGCAATTGGTTGGGCCATTACTACTTGTGATGGTATCTGCTGTTCCATTACTGAAGTTGTATGTACAGGCATCAGTGTTAGCATTTGACTAGTAAGATATGATACTGCAGAATCTATAGGGGCAGTGGCATTTGCATTGATTTCTACAGAGAATTCATCATATGGAGGAGGACAAGTTGATAACATTTCCTCAATATATTGTCCCTGAATCAGTGTCAGTATCTGCCTTTTGTTCTACCTATGTCTTACTTTCTTTTTTAAACTTCTTTCTAGGAGGACTGTCCTCCTCCCTCGGTTATCTCTCTTCTTCCTTTACACACATAGGGTAAAATCTCAATCCCTCAGCTACAGTCTTTCTCCAAATTTGTGCTTTCTGCTCCCAAACTGTATCCTTATAATTTTTCACTACTGTTCTTGTTCATTTAATGTCTCTTTCCGTGCATGCTTTAAAGCCATTCTCTGCCATTTGCATAAGGCTTCGAACTGAGTGGGTCTAGCAGGAACACTTAAATTACACAGTGTACCTCTCAAACATCTTATTATTGCCAAATTTTAAGTTCCCCATCCCCAGAAATCTCACTTCCCCCTCCTCTTCTGTTCTGCTCTTCCATTCTCGAAGACAGAGACATGTATGTAATCCCCTCTCTACAAGCATATGATGAACTGGTGTTCCTAACAGGGGAATTTTCATTTCCCTTTGTGACCAGAATCACAACAACTTACCGTTCGTCTTATTGTTTTTAAAATCTTCATTGTTATCAAAACGTAGGTTATTTGCAATGACTAGAAACAGAGCATCTTCTCTATCTACTTCCACCAATCCCAGCACAAACCTTCATCAACCAACCAATAACAGAGCGGCCCCCAACAACACCACAGCTCACTCTCTGTAGCAGCTATCCCTCCTTTACGATTTCTCTTCGTTCTTATCAGAAAAAACACTAAATATGTGAAGCTTACCAAATCTTTGTCTCTTTCTTCTAAAGAAATTAGAGGATAGTCCTGCAATCTATCTGAGCAAGAATCTTCTTTAAAAGAAATGCTTATCATGTTAATCGACAGTTCATTTGAGTGAGTTCTCGAAATGTGAAAAATCACCCAAGTAGCGACGAGTTACCTTAGTGCATCATGTTTCCCAATCACCAATTCCTTTTAGTACATCCACACAAAAGACATTAATTACCTAACTTTGTTGTGTAATCAACAACGTCTCACAATTTACTCTTTAACTTAGCAGACAAATAACTCTTATGTGTCTCTTATGTGTCCCAGGACCTTAGGCCATCCTTAGTCCGATAACCTCTATTAAAACAAACAATAACTCAAATATTTCAGTGCTCCTCAATGCAATACCCTATTGATACTCATGTCTGTTGAATGTCTTCACAGATTCAGCAGCTTCCACATGTGACCATCACTGACCACTTCTTCATCTGCTCACTGAAATCAGGCTTCGAGCATTCGAAGACATCTATCCCTTAATGTCTTTTTAATCTTTTGCAGCTTATTTTTTTCCCTAGCACTCAGCCATCCCTCTGCTGCCAAAAATTACTGCTGGTTGCATGTCTCCACTACTTACTTTAACTAAGCCCTCAAAATGGATCTTTATCGAAGAGTGGGTGGAGAATCCTTAAGCTGGAATAACAATTACTTAATTTACGCTTGAGTTTCTGTAGAGTCAATAAAGAGAGTTCTTAACAGTTTTAAATAATTTATTAAAGAATTAACATAGTCTTTATTGATCACAATTCTCAAGTTACAGAATCACCCATGAAGAGTGTCATGAATCTGTCCCAACTCTATTCCTCTTCATCCCACAAATGCAATATGTCTAAATAATTCTGTCTTCTCAGTCTGGCAAAGTTCAAAGCGGAATGGTCAGTCTTTTACGTTAAAAAAGATTATCACAACTATCTGTCTCATGTGCTTACAGCTATCGTACTAGACTGAAACAATGTATCAACTCTCTAAGACTCAATATAATTTCTGCAGCAGAATGAATACTTTGTTCTATCTAACTGCTCGCCAACTAGACAATTCCCATGTTTTTTCTAAGCTTGATCATGTTCCCTTAAGTAATACGCCCACTATGGTTTCTCTAAAACATCACCTCACAGCCTCTATATCATTCAGATAATGCTCTCTAGTTATCTATCCTCTCAGCTCCAACAGCAGCAGTGGCAAGAGTCAGTCACAGTGGTTGTTTCTTCTCTCAGCTCTCTCGTCTGTTCAGGTATGCTTGCATGTGTTTTGATACCAATGATACCCCGACCTTTCCCTAGGACACCTTTTATAATAAATCAATTGATACAATAGTTATAATGTCTTGATATTTGCAACAGTGAACAATGCTTTGTCTCTGTAGATGGCCAGGATCAGATACAATTGCTTTCTTTTCTCATACACTTTAAGTTCTGTAAGAAAAAATTTACAAACATAAGTATAACGCCCATGTAATTCACACACACATTTCACATAATGTTAATGTTTCCAATCTTAATCAATGTTACCTTTCTAAATACATGTCAGCACATTCCAAAGTATTTTAGTAGGTAGGTAAGAGTGTAAGTAATACTGGTTCTGCTGTTTTAAAGAAAGATGTCATTTCACAGGTCAGAAAGAGGTTATAGATGAAACATTTTTTAAAAACTGTGTCAGCCTATCAAGTTTCGCAAGTCATGCTGCAAAGCTTTGAGTTCAGAGTATACATTGAAATGTTCAAGCAATGACAGATTTTAGACCTAGCGATTCATTCTCATGTTAGTGATTAGTATTATGATTCTTAATTTTCAAATTTTCTGTTGGGGCCTTATGAGCTGTCAAGTGCTCTTTTTGCATGTGTGTAACATTTCTAGCTTTGCACTGTGCCAGTGGTTGATTTGCCTAAATACAGGGTGAGTGGTGTGGCTCTGTGTATTCAGGGTGAGAGGTGTGTCATGTTGAGTACATGGTCATCAGCATTTTAAGTGCAGAATAAGAGGTGCACCTATAGGTCTGCCACTAAAATGATATCACAGGCATACATAAAAGCAGTTTACTTATATTTGAAAAAGTAAAGCAATACCTATTGGCTTTGGTAGTGCTTGCTAGTAAATGTAGTAAAATGCAGTACTGTGGAGTACATTGAATCTTTTGTTATTGGAAACCTTTGAATGGAATGCAAGACGAGTGTTCTTGAGTCTATCATGCTTTTTCGCTTTCGAAACATCTCTTGGCAATACAAGCCCCAGAGAAGGAATACTTGGTGGTAATGTACTATTAACTAGAGGATTGCGGGCAAGAGGCTCAGGAATCTATTTTTTGTGCCTTAAGTTCAAAATAATGCTTTCTTGAAAATACTACTTTCTGCGCTTAAATTTTGTCTTGATATGTTCATGTTTGAATACTTGATTTAAAATGTGTGCACGCTTGAGGGAGTCCTCTATGAAAACATATTGCTTTACTTATTCTTTTTGATGCTGCGCTTGTTGCAGAACATACGTTTTATTTAAAACATGTTTGAATATTCCTTTCTAACAGCTACGTAAACAAATGTCCAGCTGTTAACATCTCTGTCCTTTTTATGATTTTGAGAATGTTGCCTGCATATTTTGCATATTTCTCTCACAGAGTTTCTCCCTGCATGATATGAGCATCAACTCGTGACACTGACCTACAATATAGAATACAGCAGTGGTTCCCAACCTTTTGATTTCTGTGGACCCCCACTTTAACATTAATGGAACCCAGGGACCCCCACTGAATCATCATGGGAATCCAGAGACCCCCGCCGGAGTCATTACTGGAAGCTGGGGACCTAATTTGTCAATATTTGTTAATATTTTTTAATTTTCTAGGCTCTCGCAGACCCCCTGAGAAGGCTTCGCGGACCCCCAGGGGTTCCCGGCCACAGGTTGGGAACCACTGGAATACAGTATTGATGGCAGTTTTTATCTGAAATCCAGGTCATTTTTGTAAATAATTGAATAAATGCTGTCTGCCACAGTGGATATTTAGGCCTTATTTAACTTTTAGAAGCCCATGTTTGCTTTCATCATGTGCTACGTTCTAAAATGGCTGAACGATTCTGACCCTGAAACTAATGCCTCTTCTTAAATAGTGCTTAGACTATTTAATTTATCAGATTATCAATCGAGATCTTAGAGGATCATACAAATCAAATATGAACATGTAGCTTGTTAAAACAGCATTCTATGCATTCCAAATGCCTGACATTTGACCTTAATTTGAATATCTTTCATCTGGCTATGATCAAACCTGTGCACATCTTGTTTATGGTAACAAATTAATACACAAATTAACGATATCTCTCAAACACAGATTGACAGTGAGTTCAAAATCGGATGTATACATTCTATGAGGTCCAGCAACATAAAGTTTAATGGCTTGAAATTAACATCGAGACTAGAGCCCCAATGGTGCATCTTGGGCAAATTCGGTTTTGCATAAAACTTTGTTTATTAGATTCATACCTTTCTAACCACACCAAATTTTAGTGACTGAACTATAAGACTCTCCCCATGAGTAAAATCAAATGATTGTTGGGCTACAGTCCTATTTTCTCATTACGTACTTACCACTGGTGTTTAGTGTAAGTTTCTGCTATCTCTGTTTAGAAAAATATGTTCAGAAAGTGATAGCTCAAGGGACAAAATTTATGACAAGGGTAGGTAGAAATTCATTATATGTCTTCTGGTGCCACAGTTTTCAGATAGGTCATTATACAACGAGTAGGCTTTGAGTGTTTCCAGTGGTGAGACTTGGGGACTACTCTAACCAAAGAAATACCACTGTGCTGTGGAATGTACTGAGACATTATATACAGTGTGTACAACCATCATATTTGTCAAAGTACTACGGCTAGGATTAAATGCCAAGTCTCCTAATGTCAAGGCTAAAGTTTTCCCACTGTCCCATGTATAGCGGTTGGGATTGGTTGGGTGATTGTGTCTGCCCAACTCAGGGAACTACATATCCTGTTGGGGGATATTTGTCAGGGATTTTTATGCCAATGGCTACCTTAACTGTGCCTATTTTTAAGCACTACAATGTTTACTGATGAGACTAAAGGCATAAGAGGTGTTATTTCATTCCAGTGTAATATTCACATTACTATTTTTGTACAGTTGTTTGCCAAAGGTAGCAACACCAAACAGAGGAGGCTTACCTCAGGC
Organism: Pleurodeles waltl; assembly: GCF_031143425.1. NCBI lineage: Eukaryota > Metazoa > Chordata > Amphibia > Caudata > Salamandridae > Pleurodeles > Pleurodeles waltl. Next base: position 1,455,945,736 of record NC_090445.1, on the reverse strand, counting down.
TGTGGTTGGAGGGATAACTACTGAGGTACAGCATAGCACAATATTGTCCAATCTATGATATCTAGAGACTAGGGGCTTAATTTAGCAGCCAACTTTTTGGCCCTTGAGAAAATGTTTGCGAGTAACCTTGGTTTAAACCATAACAATGCAGTGTACCAGTCGAGCTATTCATCATGGTGGCAAGCAGTGTGGATTGAACCCTGGATCGGGACTTTCTGAAAACTGGAATACCAACTGATGTACATAGATTACTTTTGATGACCTGATTTACTATGTAGTAAATTTCGAAATCATTTTCATATCAAATTGTATTGCGTTTCAATTAAATCCATTGGCTCTTTTTTTGTGTGCGCTTTACAGTGTGCACTCACAAGTGGCAGAACATGCTCCAATAACATAAAGATGTTTAGTATGATTTTCACTAACAAATATTCAGACATACTTAATTATTTGTGGTAATCCTGAAAATCTAACGTAATTTCGGTAGTGGGCTAACAATCCTAGTTCCTACAGTGCTCAATCTATGATGTGTGCATAATGGATTACATTCTATTGTGGACCATAAATGCCATTGATAGATTGAGCTGATTATATAAACCACAATGCACAAGCTGTAGATAGGCTTGCCCCTTTTCTCTTTTCACGCTGGAGGTAGCATCACTTGCCTGTACCTTCAGGGGACATATTTTTCAGTAATGGGATAAGTTTCATACCATTAAGGCACATGGTGTTGATATACATTGATGATTTGTTTGTAAATCTGATGGACTCAGCTTAGTCTGTGTAGAAGTCCCTTGACTAAGAAGTAAGCAATTGGGTGTGCCAAGAAGGTTGACCAATAGTAATCTCTTGATAAGCCCACCATAGGTATTTTGCAGCCTGACAGCTGTGCTATCTGGTAGGCTTGACTTAAACATTTCACTAGGGCACCTAAGATTTTTTTTGTCTTTCCCCATTTCTAGAAATTAGGGTTAGATTCCCTTTGATGATGGACAGCTGGACTCCAAATATCAGAATCTGTAAAGTGCTGGGCCTGAGCCCAATGCAGTGTAGCCCATCGTAGGACAATGAGGTCTGAATCCATATCATGTTTTTATAATATCTTCATAAGATAAATTTACATGAAATGAGGCAAAATTGTGATGTCTTTCAGAGACAGTAGCACCGCCGATCTCGTTTTTGATTTTTTTTTTTTAAATACATTGTTTATTGAGAGTAGTTATAGTTCTCCATTTGTTTTTTTAATGTTGTTTAAGCAACAGTAGGGCTGTCTACCCTCTCTAATCTGAAATAAAAACTATCAAAAGGCACTCATTTTGCTCTGAGAATGTGTTTCCTTTTCTAAATGTCAGCTTTGAAAGCCGTACGTGTTCTAACATCTGTTTTGTTAACAGGAGGAGGGAGGGCTCTTTTGTGTTGTATGCAGACATCTGGAATAATGAAAATCACTTTTCTTTTCCGTATGGTATTGCTCATCCTCCTGCATTGTAATGTGAAATCGGCCTGCCAGAAAACATTTTGAATACCATGGGAACAAGAGTTTATTTTCCCACTTCGTCCTAATTATAGCAACATCTTATTGGTAGGGCACGATTTATTTGTATTCGACTGCTCATGTTACACGATTATACTAATATTTGTGTATATTTATGTGCAGTTGTGTCTACAGTCACTTTTGACGTTGCTTTATAAGGATTTGTTTTCAGCTCCAGTTTGAATTCTAAAAGATAGTTCTCTAAAATTACATTTCAAATAGCCTCATTTATAGTCAGCAAGTCTTGATTGCTTGCAGACATGCTGGAAATTCACATGCCTTTTCCCCATTAGAAAACACTGATCTCTTCATATCATTAGTTCCCTCATGACTTGAACTTGGCGAATGGCCAAGAAGTCTAAATTCGAGACTCCATATCGTCATTCCAAAGGCCCGAAACTGAATTTGTGATCTAAAAGGATAAACTGTTTGTAAAAAGCAGTACTTTAAGAGTATGATTGATTACTTTCTGATTGTAGTTTGCACTAACCCGAGATCTCCAATGTCCATGTCGCTGCTAAACATGTTCTATTCCATTGCGGGTAGATTTCTAAACCACGCATGCGCCACAGAAATAAATCATTTTTTATGCTCACCGATTTGCCTGAAACATTTTAAATTAATAATTTGAGGTCGGACTAGAAATGATGTATCTAAAATGCATAACAGCTGCATTTTGCAGCCTGCAATCTTTCAAGCGAACACCAAAAAACACAGGAACAAAAGTTCATGATTCACGCCAAAGAAATGCTTGTGGGTGGCAAATTAATAATGCTTTACCCAGCCTTTAGGAATTTCATAAAACATCAAACACATTTGAATCACACGCTTTGTGTTTACATTAGCATCCCTAAAATAAAACCATAATTTTGTTTCAAAATGCATTGGAAATATTCTGTAAAACGATCAGAAGAAAAACATCCTGGCGTGGTTTAATAAGCCCTCCCCAGAGGAAAGGCAAGGAAGATGTTAAATTATATTTAAACCAGTTGTCAGAGGTAAAGAACTTGATGCCTGAGAACACCAGGGTGGTTATTAGAGAGGCAGCCTGATAACTTGCATTTTCTGTTTTCCTATCAATATATTTGTCTATGTTCTATGAGGGGAAGAATAAAATATCGCAGGCTCGTGAAAATGAATCCCTAGAAAAATTTGATTAATGAACCTTCTGGCTTAGATTGGCTCTGAAGAACTTCACTTGAAAGTGGCAGTGAGGGCTATGCTAAACATCAGCTCCTTGCTTACCCTCAAAGAGTCCACGTACAAAGTTTATTAAATTAGCGTATGGAAATGCCAATAAACTCCTCCTCAATTAATGGGTGGGCCTGGGGGTATCGTATCCACATTAATTAATTCACTTTATAAACACTGGTCCCCAAAGTGAAGGGCTAGGAGGAGGACAGCGCATGTGGACCTAAGAAACCTTCTAATGACCGGGCACGTGCAAACCGCAAACACCTGAAGAGGCCATACTTCACAAATAAAAGGAGGGAGTTCAGAAAATGTTCTGCCACCCCTGGCAGTGTGTCTACCACTCCAGAACACAAGCTAAGTGTAGGGCACATTAATGTTATTCGGAACAGCATTGGAATAGAATTCTTTAGGGTAGGGTTGATCTCAAAGTGACCATGTGGCGCACTAAATCATTTCTATGATTGGCTGAAATACCGGACTACGAATTTAAAGTTTACAATGACCCAGCCTAAATCAAAAATACATTTTCTGGATCTATCAATCCGAGTGACTGAGGTTAAACTATCAATAAGTCTGCATACCAAACCCACAGATAATAATACACAGCTAAATTTTTCGAGTGGTCATCCAAGGCACTTAAAAGAAATCCTGCTCCATGGGCAGTTCTTCAGAATTTTGAGGAATTGCACTTACTAACATGATTATTTTTAAAATGCTGGAAGGTTATGTACCAAGCCCATAGATAGAGGATATCTGATAAAAACCAGTGAAAGCTTCTATGAAGTGTGCATGGTATATCCCCCAGGAAACCGTATTGGTGCTCCCGGACAGGAATAGCGCAGATCCCCTTACTTGTGCTCTTACGTTTAATCCAAAAGCCCCGAAAATTCAACAGATTATTCTGATGAATTGGAAGCTACTTGATTTGTTTAACATTCCTAAACCCCTTTTCCTTTTAGAGAAGGCAACATTTTGAAACAACACTTACTTAAAGCAGCATGGCCCCAAGAAAAACCACTACAAATACCACCTTTATTAGCATTGCCTCCGGTAGTAGGAAACTTAAAAAGAAAAAATGTACAGAGTGCCAATTTACCAAAAACAGCAAAACCATCAGACTAAATGGCATTACAGTAAAACAGACCCAGCTTTCAAACTGCAACACGAAAAATGTGGTATACTACAGTAGGTGCCCATGTGACATGCTCTGTGTCGGTCAGATGACCCAAATGTAAATCACGAATAATACAGCATTGGTCACACATTAGCTGTAAGATTGAAGGAGCACCCCTTTTGGAACATTACCAAGCTATGAACCATTCTGAAAATGATATATATTGGTCAGTTCTGTTTGTGGCACACAATGATTCTTGTGGACTATTATCAAGAAGAGAAGCAAGGATGATTAAAAATTACACATTGCTTATAATGGTCGGAACATTTTGGAGACAATTTGGGCATTTATCCAGTGACCTGAAACCGTAAAGATAATATGACGTGGTTGTAACTCTACAAATACATGTAATTAGGTTGTATTGTATATATTGATTGTTCAACAAAATGTTTGATTGGGGAGCGACCAGTATGTTCTTCATGTAACTGGTTTTTAATGATGGAAATTATGATGCTACTGCTTTGAGACTTGCCCGTGCTGCCGGTGTTATGCACAATACATTCATAATATGGTCTGAGAGTTATTTATCACACACTGCCCCATTATTTTGTGCACAGTGGGCAGGGATTTTAAGTTAAAACATTATCTAAGGCTATTTTCTCTTGTTGTAGTCGCTTTTCAAGATGGCCAGCAGAGTAGCCCCAATTTGTTATTGATTTTTCCACCGGGACACATGAGTGGCCCACATGATGTCCCTTAAGTCTGCTTAACTCGAATATTGCACGTACAGGCTGTTTCCTTTGCCACATTTGCCTGCCCACCTTAGGATTCTAGTGCAGAGCAGATTCCTGCTTTCTATAGAAGTTCAGAGTGGTGCTGAGGAGCCTTGTGCCTCTCCTATCTGCGCTCTGCCAGTGCGATTGATTGACAAGCAGACAGAGTTAAGAAAAAGCTTGTGATTTCGCCCTAGCTGAGAGCTGCAGGTGTGGTGTTCATCACCCTGGCGTGGCTTTAACCTCCTTGTCCGACTTCTTAAGATAAAGTTAAGCCTGTATGCTGTCCAGGCAGCGTTTTCTAACTCACACAACAACGTGTCCAAGGCATGGCGGCAAATTAGGTAGTATTAATGCCCAAGTAGCATCTTTGTCTGTCCCAAACATTTCATGATGATATATCCTGCAGTATTCATTCCTGATATTGTTGTGGATCTAGTGAATGGTCGGTTGTACAGTTGATAGGGAGGACAGTCTAAGTTGTTTTACCTGGTTAAAGTGACCCTAGGAAACACATGGATCCCCAAAACAGTCTTCATGGGCTTCATGAGTGCGGGCTCCCCTTAGCTGTTATTATAAAGCATGTGCACCTGGCAGCACCTGATGACACAAAGTAATGCATCTCTTATGGACACATGGTTTTATTCAGAATTTGGGCAGTATGCATCTATTCACTGTGACTTTGCACCAGAGTTCATATAGGAGTGTGTGAATATGTCCCAGATAATAAGTATTGGCTGAGCATCTTTACCATTTTGCTATAGGCAAAATGCCGCTTGTCTTTTCGGTTCCATCCTGAAGAGACTATGAAGAGTAGGCTGAAACGCGTTGACGGTTGTTAGAGGAGTCTTGTGCAGATGAAAAAACTGATCAAGCAACATGAAATGAGGATAAATATATTGAGAACACTGCGGTCTTGGTCCTCCTTTATGTGACTACCTCTAAGGTGGACTGTTATGTGGACTTAAAATCGGACACCTAGAAGGAATTTGTTTGAGGGGACAAGAGATTGAGTTTTATTGTTTGACGATTTGTTTGTTCAGGGATTTGGAGCTAATGCAGGATAAAAGGGTTGATGGCAGGATTAAATAGAGTGCAATTGATGTGCTTGATTAACTCAAGGTCCAATAGGAATAGATTGCCATATTGCAGCGAAATAGTTGTGGATATAATTAATCCCTACTTCTTCAATGTTCCCATTTTGAGCAGGAAATTCAGTTGATTATTTGTTACGGATGCGGTACGCAAGGTTTATCCTATTTCAGATGTGCTTTTCCGAGTGGATACATATCACTGTCTTTCTTAAGTGACTTTAGAAACAGTATTTTATCTGGAGCCACAAGCTGGGCACTGAAGAAAGGACTAGGCTGTAAAAGTACTCCCAGTCTGTTGTTTAATAGTATTAGTCAAGAAACCCTAGAACATTTGATCTGCACCATCTATGGATCTCTGAAGATATAGTCACTCTATCAAGTACATAGGATGGTTTGGTAGTGGATTGTGAGAAGTATGTAGCACAATATATATGTGTGGTATGGAAACTAAAGACAAAACACCAGCACAGTGATAACGTAGAATAAAAATGGTGCCTACAGAAGCAGGATTTTAGGAAGTTGGGGAACAGTCACTGATTGATGATGTTTCATTGTTAGACAGAATCATATACTACTTTTGGTTTAGTGGAGTCATCATGATTTCGCCAGTAAAGTGAGTTCAGAGTCAAATTAAGATTACACGTTTTGTCGGAACACTACACTCCTTTATGCTTTCCCCACACGCTTGACTTGAATCATTGAGCTGAAAAACGGCCTGTAACTGAAAAAATGCATTGTCACCCAAGGTGACTTCCCATTTATCCAAACTAAACTTGGAAATACCAAGTAATTCCTACACCACAGGATAGCTGCTCCCCAGTGCTTAATCTGAGACTGTGGTTATCAAATGTTGAGCACAGACACTTAACTGCCAAGACGAGCACATGGTGGTGGTGTTGTTTGTCTTATTTAGAGATGAGCACAGCAACTATTGTTTAGTAATTAGATATACATTAAAAAAATAACCAATATATGCTACCTAAGCCATTCTTATTGCTTTGGGGACCTTGAATAGTGGGGACCTGGAATTGTCACACTTGTAGGAAGGCAATGGTTAGTAGGTCTGTTGGTAATGTCGTTGGCATTGCTGGCAGGGGGCAATTGGTGGTGCAAGCTCCAGTGGCCCTCCGATGAGGACCCTATGTTATTGATTATTTCGGGTGGGGGACACTGCTTCGGGGTTCTCAGTATATCCGAATTTGGGCAAAAATATTAACTTATTGACCTTTGAAGAAACATTTTCATACATCGAGATACAATTATTTAAAAATGTTGCCTTATCTAAATAGGGGTTATATATGTTTAGAGGTTTCGTTTTATAAATGGTACTTTCAAAATATGGATAGTAATACATCTTTTTACGTTTTGTTTAGTACGGTGAATGTGTTCATTTGACATGCATTAGCATTTGTTTCACTTAACCACATAAAACTTTCTTTAGTTAGAAGTGTGACTTATACATTGTAAGGGTGAGCACAATAACATTATTTTTCTAGATGGTTATGCAATGTATATGATTGGTGTAAATACCGTGCATTGCTTGAATTAGTATATTTGTACAGTAAGTTAATAGTGCTCGGTGATCTACCCCCATGGATCTCCACAATCGCTGGTAACTGTTTTAAGATGAAGTAGGTTTGGGCTAGATTTTCTCAGAATTTTCAAATATTAGAAATGATTGATTTTTGTCAATAACGCCTGTGGAAGTACTGTCGTTAAGGAGCACTTGTCTTTGACAAGTTTTCTTAATACCTTTCGAAGTACTTAATTAGGAAACGTGCCTGACATTATAATAATGAGCCATGCAAATTAAATTTTCTAATTTCCAAGGAACTTCTAATACAATTTAAACATTGGAACATCAACCAGAATTCCCCAGATTTTGCATTCTAAATTTCCAAATGTTCTGTTAAGAACAGTTTATTCTCAAATAGTTTTGGATTCTTTCTCGTGATCTGAGATCTTAATTAAGGCATTTAAAAGACTTGATGGGCAGTTTTTGTATTTATTCTCTGTGAGCATATACAAAGAAGTTGCTTTGGATCAGCTTGAGGCTACAGCAAATGGAACAATGTCTAAACAATGTCGGATAAAGTGTAGGAGTAGTTTAAAATATGTTGACTGCCAGGAACAGGATCCACAGGGCTTAAACCCAGGAGGCATATACATTATTATGTGTGAAGGAATGATACAAACACCCAATGTCGGGTAGAAAAGGCCAAACGGCTTGAGGTACTCAAGAAACTGGATCCGCGTTGCTGCGCAGAAAAGAAGAAACTGACGTCAGCATGTCAAAAGAGGGAATATATGGACTTTGCTGATGTCATGTCCGGGGACGACGATGCTGCGGAGTCACTCGAGGCCCTCTACCGACGCGCAGAGGTACTGCTGAGGAAACATTTCCACATCCACTCTGACGCCTGGGAAAGTGTAAATGGTAGTAGCCACTTCCTACTTAGGGTGATTTAAATAAAAAAAAAATCAAGTGATAGTCTTGTGACATATGCATTTTACACAGGGTATCTCTCACTCCTGCTGTTATGTATAAAATATACTGCACCAGCAGGGGCACATGTCCCAGATATAAAGAAAAAAAGGCAGACTATTCACTTATGATGTGGTCCTGTCGACTTAATTCAAAATACTAGTTGTCTGTTAGTCGGTCAGTCAAATAAGTGAGTTGGTCCCATAGTAAAGTTTTCTATCTAGAATTTATTTTTTTTGCTTTGCAGACCTTGCCCCATTGGGGTGATATAAGGCGTTAATTTGCATCACACTCGCTGCAGTTGAGTGAATGAAGAGTTGCCATAGAGTGGATGAATTCCACCAGTTCACAGCAGAAGATGAGGCTGATTCCAGCATGCATCTATTGCACTCCAGGACAGATGTTAAAGTGAATGAAGATTTTCCACAATGAAGCCAAATTTTATACCACACACAGTACCCATTGGACTTACTGTCCATGTTTGATTATTTTTTTTAATCTAAAAGCAGAATTAGAACCCTATGGGAAATACAGTTAAATGAAAATATTTTAAATAGTTAAAAATATAAATGAATATAAGTTCTTGTTTAAAATATGTATTTTGAAATTCTACTTTTGTTTTTAATTTAATATTTTATTTGATTATAAATATCTATAAACCTATTAAAACAGGTTATCAAATATTTTAATATTGAATAAAAAATCTGTACTCTTTAGTTTAGGTCCCTAACTCCATTATTTCCTGTGGGAGGGTGGTTGACCATGTGTAGTTCTGTAGTTGCTATAAAAGTACAGTATGTGGATCTTGAAATAAGTAAACATATTCAAAAGTGCAGTTTGTGAGTCAGGACCTGTGTGTTAATTTTCTTTGTTTAGGAAGACTGTCAAGTCTGGCTTTAGAGAAATACCTAGTTGACAGAAATGCCATTATTATTGTAACAAGGTGACGTCTTATCACGCCAAAGGATCTGTTTTGCAGTTGATTGAAACAGTGACTACTTGACCACACCATCTTGAGTGCAGATGACTGCTCTGACAGGAATTCCTGGTGGTCATGAAGTTAAAGAAGAAATTTAAATGTTGTCCCTCAAACTGAATGTAGAAAATGGAGAATAGTATAAGACAGATAATGTGGTGTCCTTGGCAGCCCTGGAATGTTGCGTTTGTTCTCCAGAATTCACACGTCATGAATCTGACTATCTGTAGTACATTGTTATACAAATATCTTTTAAATACCAAATGGTAATTTCATAAAAGAATGGTGTAAATAAAAAAAAAACAAAGGAGATATGCAGTTTGGTAGTTTGATTTGGACCCCTCAAAAACAGAATGCTTGCTTACTGTTTCAACTTCTCTGGCAAAACATAGTATAGAAAAAATGCCTGCACCCACCAGTATGACTCATATGCTTCTCGAAAACTCCTCCTAGAAGTAAGACCCCTCCTTCTATTTAATGACTTCATACTTTTGTAATCAGTAAAGTGCAGTAAGTTGTCTTTTCTGTAAGCGTCCTAATTTTGTGGAACAAGCTGCCCAGGTTCACTAACATCTGTGGTTCACAATAAACCTAAGAAGCATTCCCTTCTCCATTTTTCTGGCCCAACCCAGACCAAAAGGACCTCTTTTTAGACTGTGGCCCATATTTATACTTTTTGACGCTAAACTGCGCTAACGCAGTTTAGCGTCAAAAAGTTTTGCGCCGTCTAACGCCATTCTGAAGCGCCAAGCGGGCGCCGTATTTATGGAATGGCGTTAGACGGCGCAATCAGACCGGCGCTGCCTGGTTTGCGTGGGAAAAAACCACGTAGACCAGACAGCGCCGGCGTAGGGGGAAAATGGCGCATGGGCGTCTTAAAATGGGGCAAGTCAGGTTACGTCGAAAAAATCGTCTTAACCCGACTTGCGCCATTTTTTAACGACGCCCATCCCCCATCAACATGACTCCTATCATTGTAAAGATAGGAGTCATGCCCCCTTGCCCAATGGCCATGCCCAGGGGACTTCTGTCCCCTGGGCATGGTCATTGGGCATAGTGGCATGTAGGGGGGCACAAATAAGGCCCCCCTATGCCACCAAAAAAAAATATAAAAAATAAAAAATTATACTTACCTGAACTTACCTGAATGTCCCTGGGGTGGGTCCCTCCATCCTTGGGGGTCCTCCTGGGGTGGGCAAGGGTGGCAGGGGGGGTCCCTGGGGGCATGGGAGGGCACCTCTGGGCTAATTTTGAGCCCACAGGCCCCTTAACGCCTGCCCTGAGCAGGCGTTAAAAAGTGGCGCAAATGCGCCGTTTTTAGCCACGCCAACTCCCGGGCGTCTCTTTTGCCCGGGAGTATAAATACCACGTAAAGGCCTGGGAGTCATTTTTTAGACGGGAACGCCTCCCTTGCATATCATTAACGCAAGGAAGGGGTTCACGCTAAAAAATGACGCACATTCCGGGAACTTTGGCGCTATTCGCCTCTAACGCCATAGTATAAATATGGCGTTAGTTGGCGTTAGTTTTGCGTCGAAATTGCGTCAAAAAAAACGACGCAATTTCGGCGCAAACGGAGTATAAATATGGCCCTGTATATGACTTTTCCCCTCGAGTTAATTAAACGTGCCCTCAGGTACCCTGGATCCTGATGCTTGTCACCACTCCCCCTTCATGTGTAAAGCTCTCTCGCCTTTTTCAGGCCCTCCTGCACTCTCAGGTTTGATGATTCACGATTAATGGGCACATTCACATTAATTTGTTTCAATATGCAATGTTCATTTTTCTTGGGGTGGCTGAATTGGTAGTGTGGGCTGACAAATGTATTTGACTGGACGTGTAGCAGATTGTCTTTTGTTTTGATAATAAATCATTTAAAAAAAGACCGTGCTAGGAAACCCCCAGCTATAGAAACTGCTGTTGCTGTCATGCATTCATTACAATTCCTAGCTGCATAGAATGTCTACAAATGAGAAAGGGTTATCTTAAATGCATGTGAACCGCATATCATATCGAAGATCCACAGATGCATCAAATGAGTTATACAGAATTCATAGTTGCAGAATATGATCACTTCTCTCTAAAGTGAACCTTTTTTATATTCCAGAATTGCTGTTCTCATTTCCAAAATTACATTTATATTGCTTTATAGCTGCAGGGAAGAAGCCCGCAGATAGACTGAACATGATAGCAAAACTGTACGCGTAAGACGTTTTTATTACAAAAGCTTTTTGCATATTATGTTTGGGTATTATATATGCTGCCTGAATAGACAGACTCTTAGTTAGACAGTTAATTTCAGACACAACATATTAACAATTTATGTCAAGAAACAATTCCTGTTTTTTAGATGCCACTTTGCTTTTTCAAAATATTCTAATATACCTTACCGGTTTTTCAAAGACTGGTGGAAGGAGAACATTGCTCTCGTTTCCGAACAAAACATTTATTTTTCATGCGTGTGTATAGTGATATTAGAAAATTGAAAACACTGCATCGTGGAATAATGAAAGCAGGACCACTGCAGGAAAACCGAATAACTGTATGAAAAGATAATTTAAACCATGCAACAGGAATTGTAGATAGAAAGTCATTGCTCTTGTATATGGGCGTTATCTCAATTTTATACATGCTGGTTTTTCCAACAAATATTGTAAAGCATAGAAAATTAGAGAGAACACCTTGGCAGATTTTGTTGATGTTAACAGAATGTTTTATATGACTCTCAAAATGTACATGTTCATGTGGATATTTCAAAGAAATAGAGAAATCTGAGCCATTCAACCAGTTGCAGAGAAGCATTTTGAAATTGATTAGTTTTTAAGCGAAAAAACGGTATTATACATATACATATTGAATAATAATGGTCAACAGTTTTACATTTGATGCATTAAAAATAATAGTGCATTTCTTTAACAGGTCCTGGTAATCTGTCATTCAATATATCCTATATTCGTTTAGCTGAATTAATTCCATAGTCTCATTCATATTTTGACAGTCGACGAACGAGTCCCCTGTGGAAAGCCCTTTAAGACTCCCTGTGCATTCCTTCTAGAATGCATTTTTCATTTTGTGTATATTTCACTTGCTAAATATTCAGAACTAGGGAGGGTCTTGGTCTATCCAGTGTTAAACACATCTATTTTGAGCTACCACTGTTGCCACGAAGTAATAATATACAATATACAATAATAAACAATTGTCCCATGTTAGCATCAAGACTGAGAATTATAGAAGAGACATTAAAATGGATATTCATTTGTAGTTTACAGCTCAGTTTATAGGTTATTGCAGACCAAAACGTTTTCAATTTATTACTAATGGCAAATATATGCAAATCATTTGCTTCTGGTTTGCAGCACATAGGGCAATTAGAACTATTTTTACATTTCTGATTATATAACATAATATCTGCACAGTTTGCTAGTGCTGGAGCTGTCATTTACCAGTAATAAGACTCTCTGAGCCATAGCAGGTGCTTTCTAAAAATAAGTCCACTGTTTTGTTTCATTTATGTGACCAGCGAGCAGTTAAGGGATATATATGTTTAATTCTAACAAAATCTTACCCCTGTTCTAAAAGGTCCATCAATGGAATTTTGTCATAATTTAAAGTCCCGATTATTATCCCTCTCTAGAAAATACCTGCTCTGCAAATACTTAAAAAACATAGACTCCCTGTAGCCTAGACATAGCTGGTGTATACTTTGAGAGTGTGCTTCTCGAAGCTTTAGGGATACCCCACATGCATCTCTATAACCTGGCCTTTCATTTATCACAACTGGCCTCCTACCTGAGCCAGCCTCAGGAAATGATGTGGTGGGTCAGATACGAAAGACATCTTTTGGGTGCGTGAATATGCTGCTCCCAATGTGGATAGTCCTTAAAGACCGTGAAGTGATGGAAAACCCCATCCTGTCAGTCTGTGCTCCATTTGTGGACAGAGGCTAAAAACTCTTACGTACAGCACCACTCCTGCATCACAAAGCGCCCTTTAGCATAATGCAGCCATACATCTTGGAGGCAGATGTGTTACTTGATGTCCTGAGTGGGAGAGAGGTCTTAATAGAGGGGAACAAATGTACATTTTCAGGGCCCTTAAACCATTCCCTGAACTCCAGCTTGAATTTGGACTCCAAACTCAGATCCTTGGAGGTATCGCTAACTTGCCCATTGTATACGCCCCACACAGGCATCAGCTCCAGGCGAACTTTAATCGTCACCAGTGCCTCAGTATCTGCTTGCCTTGGTTCTATACTAAGGAGTGGTCCTATGCCTCTACAGGAATTTTCTTAACGCCCTCCACTCTGGTCCTTTGTCCAGTGCAGCTAGGCTGGCATGGCATAAGCACCTCAAAAGGTTATATACCTCAGAGGACTGGTCCTCATTACTCCTAGACCATGATAGAATGGTCAGGAGATGTGGACCCATCTGAGGTTATAGCCCCTTCCTGTTCTGTCGCGCCCCTCAGCTTCATTTCCTTGTCTCCCAGCCCCTCCATCATTATCCTCCATGTACACTGTTTAGACTAATAAATAGATCTTCTGATTGACCCCTGGCCTTTCCTGACAGGCAGTGATGTGTTCTGGGGTAGAAGCTTAGCAAAGAGACTGTGTTCGTCTTGGTCTCCTGATTCATGGACTGTTAACACAAACCGAGAGAGTGACTTCTTGCATAAACCTGTGCCTTTTTCTGTAAAAAGGCTATGGTCTCATGTACTTGTACATGTGTATTCCATGTTTGCATTTATTAACTACTAATAAATAACTGTTGCAAAAAAGTATGTAATTCCGTTATTGGGGTAACTGGTGCGCACCAGCATTTTTCTACTACAGTCAAAAAATAGAAATGAAGGTTGGAGCGACCAACCAACCATCCTTTAAAATGTGTAATATTATTTATCTGATAGTTTGAAAGGCTCATTTATAGTACCTTATAAAACTGCCAGCAATGGAATCCAGGGGACAATAGAATGCCTTCATCATTTCTAGGAAGCTGGATCAGAAAAGAGGTAAAAATTAGGAAACAATGTCTCTCTTAACTGTATTACATTTTGTGATCATTGAGGTCTGTAGTATATTCCAGTTACACAAAATAGAGAAACATTTTGTTCATAATTACGCCTATATAACTCATATTCTGAATCCTAGTTAGAACGCATTTCAGACAATTTATTGTTATTTAACACCTTGGTCTTAGTTACATTCCATTCATACCCAAAGATGTATTCAAATTTCTTGGCAATCCTTTTTAATGTGGGCATTTTCAGGATTTTAGCTGAGGACAGCAATGTCATTCTTATAGGTGGCAATTTTGATAACCATTCCGCTCAACAGGCTGTACAATTTCTCACAGGTACAGCTCTAAGTATAGGGTTACCAGTAATGGGAATATCAGACACACCTGGCCTGTGCCATAAGCAGTTTTCATAGAGTCACATCTAACATTCATAGTTGCTATTCTGAGAGTTTGGGGTCTTACAAAATTACTGCAAACATGTCTTGAAATTTGGGCTAAATCACATTTATTCCATCATTGTCCATAGATGTTGCCACAAAACCCTACTGAATGCTTGCTTAGCATCAAGGAGGATCATACCATCATTCCTTTGTAGCCTTTTAGCATCATCAAATGCTCCAGGAGTCATATTTGTGTGTGAGGTAGTGTCACTACCTGGAATAAAGCTCTGTTGATATACTGACACAAGTTTCTCTATTACCTTTGACAATCATGTGGCAAGCATTTTATAAAGGGTTTTGTCATCCACATTAATCAACAATATTGGTTTGTGTGATCCCCACTCAGCTACTCGTTTATATTTCTTTAAAAGGATGGCAGAATGTATATGCTTCCATGATGATGGGTTGTCCTCTGCCCTATAGAAAGAGTTAAAAAACATTAATTCCAGATATTTGAGAAGGTCTCATAGAATTCCAGGGGATGAAATCTTTGGTGCTTTTCCACAAGGCAGGGATCAAGTACCTTGTCAGCTTAAATATGCACATCTAGGTTAGAGGAGTCATCTCATGCTAGAAAGCTAAACAATAGCCCATCTAGATGTGTACTGATATATTCACTCAGTCATCGGACAGGGAGGGGTATCCCCTTATTCCAAGGCTAAATTTAATTTTTTTGGAAATGGCCTCCGGCCCATTAGTGGTAAGCTGCTCCCCCTTTCCCTGGTGTGTAGTGAGTAGATCCATGCTTGAGTATCTCCTTTCTGTGGCAATCCCTAAGCAGGGATTCACAAGGAAGCAGTACGGTTGGAAAGGCAGCATTGGTCTCTTTTCATTCTTACCTCTCCGATGTTGATCAGTGATCAGGGATACTGATCAATTTGAAAACGACTGGTGCTGACTGCTTTCATTTCAACGCTCTATGTGCTGCTCCTTACATGGTGGAAAAAAAAAAATAATCTTGGGACCCCAGTGAGAGATTTTTCCTCACATACTGAAAATATTTAGAAAACGAAAATCCTTCTTGTGTAAACAATTTATAGATATATCTATATCTATCGATCTATCTATCTATATATTCACTGAAGAAAGCCAAAGGTTACAGGGATGTTTATAGTTCAGAAATAGAATAAAAACAAAAACAAAAAAGAAATTCACTTAAAAAAACAAAGGTTACAGGGACGTTATAGTTCTTAATTTACTCGCACAAAACCAGAGACCTTCAACAGTTACAGGGTTATTTCAAGTAAGTTTGGTAACTGTTTTTTTCATTACATTTTTTTTTTTTTACTTAAAGTTTTGTTAATCCCACCACTGCTGACCACAGTCTTTGGCCGTGCATGGCAGGTGTTGGCAACAGGGCCTGCCTATGGCCAGGCCCTATGGCCAACACCTATAACCACCTAACCCTGCGCCATGCGCAGCCTTTGGCCATGCGCAGCAGGGATTTGCCGCAGGTCCTGCCAACCCCCATAACTGCCCAGCCACGCGCTGCGCAGAGCTTTTGACTGTGTGCGGCGGGAGTTGCCCGCAGGGCCTGTCTCTGGGTGTGAGAACAGGTGTGAGACTATGTCTCTGGGTGTGAGAGTAGGTGTGAGAGTGTCTGGGTGTGAGAGTAGGTGTGAGAGGGTCTCTGTGAGTGGGTGTTAGTGTGTCTGTGGGCCTCTGAGTGTGAGAATATGAATGAGTCTGTGAGTGGGTCCCTGAGTGCCTTAGTGTGTCTCTATGTGGTTGTGTAAGTCTCTGAGAGGGTCTTTGCGTGGTCGAGTGGGTCTGTCAAAGAGTGTGTGAGTCTCTGTGTAGGTCTGTGAGTGGGTGCGTAAGTTTTTGAGTGGGTCTGTGAGAAGTCTCTGAGTGGGTCTGTGAGTGGGTGCATGAGTGTCTAAATGGGTCTGTGAGTAGGTGCGTGAGTGTCTGAGTAGGCCTGTGAATGGGTGCATGAGTCGCTGAGGGGATCTGTGAGTGCGTGCATGAATGTCTGAGTGAGTGGACAGTGTGGGGCCAAGAGGGCGGTGCGTCCAATTAATTAGCACATGTGCATACTCATAACAATTTATAGGGAGAACCATGTACTATAGGGAAGAGGGGCCATGCGGACCCACTCACTGGGTCAGTTTCAGCCCACCACTTTTCAGTGGAGGGAGACGGTTGGTGCAGCCCCCCTCCCTCTGCCTATTTATGTCCCATGGACTCCACTCTCTGGAGCCCAACACTATTCAGTGGGGGAGGGTTGGTGCGGCCACCCTCCCCTGGCCAATTTCAGCCCCAGGGACCCCATATCCCAGGCCTGACCACGTCATCTGGGTGCCCAGTGTGCACGATGGGGACCACAGGGGAACCTCAAGGCCCTCATGATCCCAGCCAACTCCCCTCCTCCTAGGCGGTCCCTAGGTCCACGATTGGCTCCATGAGGAGAACTGTGCGGCCCCCCTCCAATGTTTCAATTTAGCCCCAGGGAGGTTGTGGTCCCTGGGGTCAGGGGTCCGCGACGGACCTCCTATGTTATTTTATTTCAGCCCCGGGGAGGTGGTGGTCCCTGGGGTGCAAGTGGGCCATGCAGGCCCCCTTCATTAACTGCATCTTAGCCCCGGGGAAGTGGTGGTCACCTGGGCTGCGGGGAGGCCCCTCCGGGTCACCCCATTAAAAATAAATATTTTCCCCAGAAAGCGGGGGCCGCATGGCCCCCAGCATACTTATTTTACAGTGCCCCAGGGAGGTGGCGGCCCCTGGGGCTTGAAAAGCCCTAGGACGGGAGCCCCATGCACCCATCCCCGTTTTTCACACCCTGTAATTTCACTGCGACCTGACCCACCTGAGGGCAAAAATAAATGCAAGGGCGGAAGACCGTGCTTGATTTTTTATTAAAATCAGCGCAAACATTTTTTTCTCTGCACCAGTTTTTTGCTGTGGTTAAAAAAACATAATTTTAAGCCTGGGTGGGGAGGGTCCCTGGAGGACCCCTGCACTAAGGCTAGAGGGGTAGGGTAACAGTATCCTACCCCCTTTTTATTTTTTTTCATTCTGCCACATTTGATGTAATTCCATCCAGCAGTAATAATGGGAAACATTTCCTCAGACTCGCTTGAAAGATCACCTCGAAGCTTTCCATGTACACCAAGATTCTTGGCAACATTTTGTTTTGAAAATTTCGTGAAGATTCGTCAAAGGGTGCCAAGGATATAGGCTAATCCTAACTATAACTACCTACTGGTGACCGCCGGTAGTTTTTATATATATCTATATAGATATAGCTATATATATATATATTTATATTCAGATGTGCTTTCTCAAGCCCAAACCAGCACTTTCCAAAAACACTCTTATATAGACACCTCTCCTCCAAAAACATTCTCAAAAATTAAGATTTGGAAGTCGTCCCGGATCTCTGGATGTTTTCTATTCATGGACATAATAGGCATGCACGGACATATCTGTGTGATAAATGAGAAGTGCCATACCTGACCCAAACATCACTAAAGATGAGTTAATGCTGAAGATTATTTTATCACATGTACCACCTTTCTTCTTAGAGGTACCACTGTTTTTAAACATTTTTTGATTGTGTAATGGTTAATGTGTTGAATGTTTATAATATTTTTCGAGCTGGGCAAAATATGTTAGATGTATCCAGATATTATTGTTTTATCTAGTTATCTAGATGTGTTAGGCATGGTGCAGGGCTGACATTCAGTCCTGGGAGGAAGACATCTTTGTAGATCAAGGAAAGCATTGCAACGTGTCATATTTAATCAATGCTATCTGGTTAACTGGACAGTGTTTGAAAAATGTATCTTCTTTCTGAGTGCATTTTAAATTATTGAAGTTAAATAATTAATTAAGATTGGAGTGATGAATGGGGCTGCCCTGAAATTGCCGATTCAGATCGGCACATAAGTGAGGATGTGGAACTTGTGCTGAGTACACAATTTTAGGGTGAGTCAATTAAGCACACATAATTGCCCTGGAAAAGGAATACAAATGCAGGGGGATATAGTTCCACAAACAGTTCCAGAGGGTAGGAACAGGCAGAGGTTGAATGTGATGTCTCGGATAAACACGTTACCAAGAGTCATAACACACAAGCATTGTGATCTACATGGCCAGCAGGAACTGGGCAACTGACACAGTGGAAGTGGGACTATTTGCCTGAGTCACAACACATAATGGAGTTAGAAGTCAAAGAGACTTGCAAGGCAGTGCACTTACACACACACACTCTCTCTCATCACACACAGTCTCAGAAGAGCAATGGAAGGTCTGCCAATGTTTTAGAAAGTGTGTGATGCTATTCAGCAGTGGAATGTTTGTGGCTTAGGGGAGCCTGCGCAGCCCAAGTGACTGGGTGGACTCAATTGGGTCTACCATAGGTATTCTATTCTCTGAGTCCAGGCCACTCCCTGTGATGGTTTGGTTTCGACAGGGCCAATAATTCATTAAGTCGTCTTACTTCCTCTATTTCAAATCTAAGTATTCTCCTCGGTACTCAAAAGAGATTTTCATATATGTGGCCTGTATGTTTTTGATGATTTAATCTTTTGCTCGCATTAACACACACTGCATTTATCCGATGATTACTGTGCAGTGTGAAAACATTAACACTAGAAAATGTTTGTGTTTCTGAAGAATCCCATAGGCTTTCCTCTATCGTGTATTTAATTGATATTTGGGAAATCTTTTACAAACAGACATAACAGATGTTTTCTTCTTCTGCATCTACTTTTATGTGTACATATTATGGACTATAGACACCTGTGATTGTAATGTTTTGGTGTATGACCTGTTTTTCTGTGACATGTTACATGAAAATCTGTGGTCTTCATTTCAGGCAGCCTTCGAAACCTATAAGCCAGAACGTGTTATCCGTCTTCTAATGTGACTGTATTGGAGCATAAAATGTAATACGTCCCCAGAGTCCCGTACTCATTATGTGGACAGACCAAATCAAAACAATATTTTGCGTAATAGCTTTACATTTTGTAATTGTAGGTCCCAAGTAATATCTTGGAGAAATATCATTGGACCTTTCTGCAGTATAAGCCTGAGGCAGTTGCTGTATGATTCATCAAATAATGGGTTAGATAGCAGACGTTAAATTCCACAAAACCCATTCCAGTAAGTTAATGCTGCCTAAAACCACAAATTGAATTGCAAATCAAGGAAGTTAAATACTGAGTGGAGTCGACGCAGCACTTCATAAATTTTTTTTTCAGGAGCAACTATCAAAAACATCATAATGGGGGAAGGAGATTACTGATATTACCAGAATGCTGTTTGACACATTACTTACATTTTGGAAAATACAGACGAAATTAAAATGAAAATCAGAAATTATATGGGAATATATAAAACCTCTGTGGAGGCTAGACACACTTATATATCAACTTCACAGCTTTCGCGATGGCTCAGCAAGGTAAGCCCTCATAGCTAGAAAGATGTTGTGTCCTGCAGGGTACGTTTTCTAATGCAGCAATACCAATTTGTCCTTTCGAGGTCATTAAACTGACTAAATGCCAGTCGCGGCTCGCTTCACTCAAAAGGAGCTGGGCAGGTGCGGCGCGCGGGGAGGGGAGAGGAGGGTGGGAGTGGGATCTAAAATGTAATAAAATTAAACTAAAAAAATAAACACTTACATTCCAATACTGCCCCGTGCCGCACTCCGGTTCCCTGCTGGCTTCATGCAGGCACAGGCTCCCAGCCTGCCTTGTGACCAATCCTGACACTGCTCAAAGCAGCGTCAGGATTGGCTTAGGGGACCTGGCTGGGTGCTCCCAGGCAGACTGGGAGCCTGTGCAGGCTCTCTCCAGCCCGGCAACTGTGTTGCTGGGCTGAAGGGAACCTACTGTGCATGTGTGTTTGGCTGGCCCAAGACAGCCAGCTAAATATACATGCGCAGTGAGGGGGAGTGCTGAACACTCTCACTCACTGCTCCTCATCCCTAATGCCACACCCATTTCACAACGAGGGGATAATAAACTATGTTTATTATCCCCTCGTTTTGAAAGTTTTGCAGCTTCTGCTGCTGGTGGGGTGGCAAAGCTCCTCCGCCCTAAGGGAGGAGCCGCCCTGGTAAATGCTGAATCCTGGTCTTACCTCAGCAATGCTGTGGCTTGAAGTATAATGTTAAAAAACAAGGTATATTGTGTTCTACACAGCAAAAGTGTACTCTTACTCAGGTGAAATGTAACATTCTTTGACTTTATTTGAACATCAGGATATTGAACTACTATTGTTGTAAGGCCACTCTCTATGTACAACACTTTCATGTTTTTGAACATTTATTGATGATCTTTCAAAAAGTTGAGCCTTGATACATTCTTGAGTTGGATATATGTCGAATACATTTGTTTCTTTAAGAGCTTTTGGAAAAAAAACTTTTTCTGTGGATTGTAGACACAGTTTTATGTAAGGTTTTCCTTTAAAATCTCTGAGAAGGTTTAATTGTTGTATTTTGTTGATAAACCAGTTAAGTTATGTGCTGAAATAAAAGCAACTTAAATCACCATCCATGAATTCTTGCAACTAAAATCAGTAATGACAGTTGAATAATACAGTGGTCCATAGCAAAAGAATAATCCAGCTGTGCTACATGAAACTGAAAATTGATGATGCTATCTTTCTGTGATAACCTTTGTTGGTTTGACCGTTTAGCCAAATTTGAACTCACTGAAAATATCTTTTGTCTCCTCTGCTGTTTTTGTTTCTGGAGGGTGGTGCATGTTTCTATAGACCTTTCCCTGTGTTGTATGCAAGAGAAGGATTCTCTATTGTGTGGAACAGGAAAAGTGTAAGGATTTTTATCTCTCCATACAAAGTACACGCTTGCCTGCTGGAGCAGGGGAACCCATGTACACAAATGCCTGCTGAAGCATGGTGAACCTATGTACAAAAAGCAATATTGGGCCTTTTGAAGTAATTTACCACTGCCACTAGGTTGTGGTGGAAAACTGCTATTTTACCTCACCTCATGCAAGTGTTGACTTCGTGCAAGCAGTTACAGTTACCTTCTATTGGTATTGCTGTATCATGTTAGAGTCAACCTGCCATATTTCTAAGTCTGGCTGTAGTCAACTGCTTTTCATTTTACTGAACTTTTATATCTGATAATCTTAGAGAGGCTTTCAGATAACCCGCTTCATCCATTGGTCTGTTATTGTTCCAGTCATATTTTTCTTCTGCCTGCTAAAGGATAGAGTGTGTGGCAGTGGTACAGCTCACTTCAGCCATTAAATAACTTCACTGAGAATGATGCCATTCTGCTTTTTCACAAGGAGCACATCTACTCACAATGTGGCTCCTTTCTGTGTTGAGTAGTGCTATGGTAATGTCTACATTCTAAGATTAAAAAATATTTTTGGTTTTAGCCAGTGTTTTGTATTGGTGAGACCCTGCGCTCTCCCCCATTAATAAAGTTTTGCAAATATAATGATCTAATTATCATTGACAAAGCCAAAATGCTTCTGGCTAATGCCAAACCTGTTAGCTTTGCCAATGTTGAATGTATTTTCCCTGCGAGTCTTTTATGTTATTAAAGATATGTTGCTCGTATAGGGAACTATGGTTTCTGTACTGTCATTCAAGCTGAATAAGAGAAAAACATAGTTTGCTGTACCCCTGCCTTAACTTTTAACTGATAGTGTATTGTTCCCCATTGAAAATAGTTTGTGGTACATATTTTTGTGATATGGTGAAAATGTAATTTTGAGAATGTTTTCTAAACCCCACCACTGCATTTGGAGCACTATTATTCTGATTGTCTTGCTGCTTGTGATTCTTCTAATATGGCTGATATTTTGTGAAACAATGCTTCAACTGTATTACGGCAATCTTAGTTATTCTAACATCATTCTAGTTCCCTTTTTTGCTGTGAAATTTCTCAAACTCGATGCTTTTCTTAAGATAAATATTGACATACTTTTGAAATGTTGGTGTTGCATTTACATGTTCTGAAACATGAACGTGTCACCAGTTTGAGTCCTTGGAAAACCAATAATTGTAGCAACTCTAAATAAATCCTCCCTAAAGTTTTTTTAAAAAAGCAAGTTATGTTCAAACTGAATCTGTTTGCTTAGATTTAAGGAAGATTGTCTAAAAGTTCAAAGGTTGCCTGATGATTGTTAGAATTGGTTTCAAAGCCCAACCAGATACCATCAAACAAAGGCTCATTCTGAAGACCAGGTTGCTGACAATTGTGGATGTTGCAAGATTTCATAAGAGAAGATTTTTTTCTTTTTTTCTCGATGGCCTCTCTAAGGTGGGGAGCTGGGCAATTAACCATTCTTCTTATTTAGCACATTTGGAAGGTTTTTGTTTAATTGTTAGACTTGTATGTAAATGATGAAAGCACTTCTACGCATAATTACAAAAAGAGTTAATCTTTGCTCATACACCGATCATAAACATATTTAAGGAACACATAAACAAAATGCCATTTAATGTATGTTAAAATCTACAAATGCAAAGCTAAATCATACCCCATTTGAAAGAGGATATTTTGATTTATGTCTTCAGACGGGTGGAGGATTTAGCAAGGTTTGTATGTGTTGATAGGATATTCAATATTGTAGTCCATTTCCAGAAAAGGAGCAGTTAAAGGTGATCACTTTCTGAAACGCTGAAATGTGGGACATCAAAGCATAGAAAATGTTAGCTTCTGCATGAATTAGTCAAAAGTTTGTATGTACATTGCTTTGTAGGTGATATGTAATTTTATAGTTACTGTGTTCTTTAGGAGAAGCCATAATTGAGAGCCAGGTAGTGGGGTGATTGAGATGTATGCGCTTCATGCTACCAGAGATAAACCTGGAAGTATAATAAATGAATTCTTTGAAAGGTGGTAGATACATTTTAATAAGGCTGGTTAGAAAGGCTTTTGACATTCTACCCTCAAAATAAAAAGAACTTAAACAGCTAAGTTTTTGTTCTGCTTTAGGAAAAAAATGATGTTGGATAGTATTCTTAGCAGATGTCTGACACACTTTCTCAGGTTCTGAATATGTAGATATACATGCATCTAAAACCAAGGGACTTTGCTGTGGTTACAGTCTTGGAAGAGATGGTAGCCAGTCTCGTCTGATCTGTCAATTATGTTGCAGGTTTGTTTTCCTAATTTGGGGAGGGGAATAGGAATTAATTTTTCTGTGACTTTTGATTTTGCCTCATCTGAGTCATTCATGATTGGTGAGATGGCTATTTGCGTCATTGAGCCTCGGATATAGCTGAATATTGACTGTAGATTGATGGATCAAGACTCCTCGTTTATATAATGGGGCATCCAGAGGGAAAAATAAATGTTACATTATAAAAGGACAAGAACAGAATGGAAAGTTGGCATGAGACTTGTGTGAGCCTTGAAATAGAATTTCTTATCTTGTACAATAATGTCTACTGGACGAGAATTAAACTTTTTCAATAGAGAGCCTCTCGAACTAATTTCTTTGTTAAGGAAGCTCAGGAGCATAGCATGAGCCCTCATGCATGACACTGTTGACTGATCAAGTAAAAAATAAAGACAGAAGCTGAAAGGATTTTTCTGTTCATACGTTCTCAACAAACACTAAAAGATCAATGTGAGAAGGGTTGAAGCCAGTGGAGGAGTTAGACTCTTAAATGAGGTGCAGTTGACTAGGATCTGCCTTTAGGAGAAGGGTATAGACCGCATGGGAGGAAAGTTTTTTTGTATTTCAGCAGACAAACTGAAGTGCAAATTAAGGATGGTCTGTTACCTATAAAGGGATTACCTATTGTACTCCCATATTGTTCTCAGAAAACCATGTTACTCTTTAAATATTTGTTTACAATGGGGAGTCCTGACTAATGTGGAATATCCTGAGTCTATCACATATCAATCTAACCTTTGCTTTATCTGAATTTGCAGCCCATTTGGTAGTGCCCTACACAGAATAATTGGAATGGAATGAAATGGAAAATAATTTATTTTTTTCTTAAGAAATATGAAATTGTTATGGACTTTCCTACTGAGAGCTGTACAAGGCTGTTATATGAACCGTGCATACCTTGTGCATGATATGGTAGGGATAAGAGAAAATGGCAGAGCTACCATCATGGGATTTTTTCTTGTGGTCACAAAGGACACCATGGTGCACCTGCAGTGTGAAAACTCCACGTCAATTACAGTAGAGGAAAGAGTGTGTGGACATGGGTGTAGCTTCGGCGGAGGGGGTGTTAGAACACCCTAATAGATCTATTTTCAGATAAATAGTTGTGTGCATGTGTATTCAGTTGTGTATTGTGAGAAGTCAGACGGATTTCCACAGGGAGTTTTACACACACACGTACACTCACACTCTCCTGCCCTCTCATGCACCCTGCTTGTTGTATAATATATTTAAACATTACCTCCCGTCCCTCCCTCGCCTTCCTTTTAACCAATGAGGCCTCCCGCCTCCCCCCTAGACCCTCCCTTCCCCTTTCAAAAACCCCCCCCACCCTTATCCCCTCCTGTTCTTTTGTCTAGCCCACGCTAGACGGTTTTCTTTCCCTTTCTTACCTGCACGGCGGAGCCTGGAGGTCGTCGATGGAGGCACTCCTCGGGACGCGGAGCTCCGCGAGGAGTGCTACGGCTGGGTCACGTCTTGAGCGAACGGCATGGCTGCTCGAGAGGCGTGTACTGGGGGCCGGCTGACGGGGTCAGCCGGCCCTCTGTGGCTGGGGCGTTAGTTTCCGGGTTTCCGCGCCGCGGAGCCGCGAGGACCGAGGAACTTCAATTTTTGGATGCTGGTCAGGTAGGACGGGCGTTCTGCCCGTGGTTTTTTGGATTTTTACATGGATTGTGAAGCCCTGTTGGGGGAGGACCAGGGTCCTATATGTAGGGTGGTGTTTTGGAATGAGAGGCAGTGTTATTTTGGTTACCGTGCCTAAAGCTCCAGCAAAGAGACGTGGTTGTCTCTGCTTCCTCCTCGGAGGTGGGAGGGGAAGGTAGCATTGCTCTTCCTGAGAACCCACAGGTACCTGACAGGGGTACTCCCCTCATGTCTAGTGAGGAAGTGCAGGATATGGTTGAATTGGCTGTCACCAGGGCACTGCAGGCTGGCGTGGCCAGGACTGTTCAGTCTAAGCGTGCGCACTCATCGGTAGCGGCAAGGAAATCCTCATCGGAGAGTGAGGATGTGGCCCCATCAACGTCATCTGGGGGGAAATGGGTTCCAGATGAGGTAATGTGGGCAGTGATGACACATGGTCGGGACAGTTTAGGTTTCCCTGTGTTTCAACCTACAAACTCAGAGGCTCATTTATTTCCTCAAATATCAGACGCCTTTTATGTTTGCCATGCCTTTCCAGGGACCTGTGAAGGATATGGTGTTTCGTGAGTGGAAGGATGTGGAGAAGGCTCAGGTTCCACGATTCCTTCAGAAACTTTACTTACTTGAGGGTGAGGGGGTTTTTCCTCCTTCATTAAGCCTGGACTCTATTCTGGCTACTCTAATTGGCGAAACGGCAGTCAATCCGGACGATTGTGTGCCTACGGATGCCACAGACCGTAAAGTGGGTCAGGTCTTAAGAGGGCTTTTGCTGCGGAGAATCTGGCGCTGAAGGCAGGGTTTTATTCTGCTTATGCGTCACAATCATTGGTTCAAGGCTTTGATAGACTGGCGGTGGCTGTCCAGGAAGGGGCAGAATGTTCGGAGCTCCTGGCTGGTATGGAACAGCAGGCCAGATTATTGGCGGATGTGTCTTCAGATATAGTCCGTACTTCGGCTCTGGCATCTGGGTCTTTGATTGGGGCTCGTAGGTCCCTCTGGTTGCGTTCATGGAAGGCTGATCCAGGGGAAAAGGCGGCCTTGTTGAGACTGCCGTTTGAGGGTTGTAACTTGTTTGGAGAACTATTACCATCCATACTTTCCAAGGCGTTTAAGGAGCGGAAGCATGCCTTACCTTATAAAGGGGTTTCTTCTTCGGGTAAAGGGTGGAAGAAGCATTCCAGTTCTTCTCCTACTAGGGTTGCTAAATCCTTTTCGTTTAGGAGACGGCGTTTTCATCCGCGTTTTTCAACTAAGAAGTCTACTCCTGGGACCCGGGGTGGTTTCAAGAAGGGGTCCTGGCATTCGCTGTGGGCCTGGCAGAGGGCCGGTTGGGGGATGACTGTGTCACTTTCTTTCAGCTTGGGAGGACAGTGTAAACGATCATTGGGTACTAGACATTGTGTCCAATGGTTATGTCATTGATTTTGTGGCGGTTCCTCCAGATTCCGGGGTGCGTCCCACACCTCTGCCTTCAGAGGGGTCTTGGAGTGGTGCATTATTGGACGGCGTGCGGGCCTTACTGGTCATGGGGGCCATTTCCCACGTTCCGCTAGACGACCGCGGTCAGGGCACTTATGCGGTCTTGTTTTCTTGTGCGGAAAGTTTCAGGGGGATTTCCACCGGGGCTCAATCTGAAGGAGGTGAATACCTGGATCAGGACAGTGCATTTCCGCATGCTGTCCATTCGGACTATTTTTCCTTGGTCAGGCAAGGGGATTTTCTGGTGTCACTGGATCTGCAGGATGCTTACCCACACGTACCGGGGGCATGGTCCTCTCAAAAGTTCCTGAGGTTTGCTGTGGGGCAGGATCATTTCCAGTTTTGCGTTCTGCCTTTCGGTCTGTAATCTTCTCCCCGAATTTTCACGATGGTGCTGGCTCCTCTAGTGGCTTTGCTTCATTCAGAAGGGGTGTTTCTGCACCCTTATCTAGACGTCATTTTGATTCGTGCCCATTCATGAGACCTTTTGCAGAGGCAGGTGGCCCAAGTTCTGGGGGTCCTGCAATGACACAGGTTTTTGATCAATTGGGGGTAATCAGACTTTGTGCCGTCCCAGGATCTGGTTTTTCTAGGGGCTCGGTTTCAGCCTATTCTAGGGTTGGTGACTGTGTCCGAAAAAAGGTTGGATGCTCTCCAGGCTTTGGTAAAGAAGGTATGGTTACTGTCTGCTCCCCGAGCTCTTCTATGGTTGCGACTGCACATTTGGCGTCAGTGATATTTTGGGGTTCTGGGGCACGTTTCCATCCCCTGTGCTTGAGGACGTGGTTCTTGAGTAGGTGGGCTCCAGGGTCCGGTTCTCTGAGGGACGGGGTTCCAGGGTCCGGATTGATTCACAGAGAGTTGCAATGGTGGTTGGATGCAGACCACCTGAGGGTAGGGGTGTCTTTGTCACCTCTGAGACCCGTGGTGGGGACGACGGATGCCAGCCTCTCCGGTTGGGGGGCATGGATGGGGTCAGCTCAGATTCGGGGGTTTTGGTCCCCTCGGGAGGCGAGTCGGTCATCTAATTGGCGAGAATTGCGGGCTATATTCCTGGCTCTGGTCCATTTCCAGGATTCCCTGAGGGGATTGGCGGTTCTGGTTCGCACAGACGTCTTAGTGGCCGAGGCTTATGTCATTCGGCGAGAGTGGTAAAGGTTTGGGCGGATCTACTGTGCAGAGTGATTCCTTCCTCTCAACTTTTCTCTCTCCGGAGGTCTCTGTTTCGGCATCTGGTTCGGCTTTGGGGTCTTCCAGTGCTGGAGGTGTTTGCGTCAGTAGAGAATGCGATGGTGGGGTGCTTCTGCTCCCGGTTTCGGTGTCCCCAAGCATGGGAGGTGGACGGGATGTCAGGTCCTTGGCCGCTGGGCCTTTTATATGCGTTCCCTCCGTTTCAACTATTCTGGGCGTTTCTGTTAGGTGCCAGTGGCTTTGAGTTCTACCTTGCTGGCTTCATGGAGACGTTCAACTTTGCTTTCTTATGGTAGACAGTGGAAGGTGTTTTCATCTTGGTGCTTAAGTCGTGAGTTGGATCCTTCCTGCGCTTCTCTCTTTGAGGTGATGCAGTTCCTGCAGGTCGGTGCTCGTTTAGGGTTGTCAGTGGCTTCTCTTCGGGTACGTTGGGCGGCTATTCAGGCATTTAGGGACCGTGGCGTAATCTTCAAGTTGAAGGGCGATTGATGCCTGGATTTTTTCAGGGGTTTATTAGTTTATTTCCTCGCCCGGTACGTTCTTTTCCCTCATGGGATCTGTCCTTGGTTTTGGATGGGTTGAAGGGGGCCCCTTTTGACCCATTGGGGGACTGTGATTTGCGACGTCTATCTTTGAAGACGTTCTTTTTGGTCACCATTACTTCGGCTCGTCGGTTGGGGGAATTGGGGGCATTTGCATGTTCCTTTCCTTTTTTGTGAGATTTTTCCCGATGGGTGGTTCTGGTTCCGGTGCCTTCCTTTATTCTACAAGTCAATTCTTCGTTCCATTCCAGGCAGGCGGTCATCCTTCCTTCATTTTGTCCGGATCCCTCATCAGGGGAGGAGGTCCGTTTGCATTCGTTGGATGTACGTAGGGTGTTGTTGGAGTATCTGCGGGTGGTGGCTCCTTTTCATACAGGGGATTCACTGTTTGTTTCTTTTGGTCCGGCGCGCTAAGGTGAGAAACCTTCCACGGCTTCCTTGAGTCGGTGGGTTCGTTCTTTGTTTCTGTTGGCCTATTCCTTGAAAGAGGTGGTTCCTCCTCTAGGGATTCAGGGGAGGTCTTCCAGAGACATGGCGGCGACGGTGGCAGGGCTTCAGGGGACTTCTGTGGTGGAGATTTGCAGGGCCGCCTCTTGGGCTTCTCCTTCGGCGTTTGTGCGTCATTATAGGCTGTCGGACTTGGGTGGTTTGGAGTCGGTGTTTGGTCACCGGGTCTTATCCTCTATGAGATAATGTTTGGGATGTTCTTGGTGCAGGATATTAAATATGGGTCTTGCAACTCGATGTCCGTCTCCTGTGTGTTTTTCTTGCTATGTCTCATTGGTTAAAAGGAAGGCGAGGGAGGGACGGGAGGTAATGCTTCCATTTTCTTACGATAATGGCATTACTCCTAGTCCTACTCCCTCGCCTTCCTTTTCCGTTCCCTCCCACCCTCCCGGTACGGACTGTCCGAGTTGCGGCTTGGGCTTGGTTTTTGTACAGGAGGGGATAAGGGTGGGGGGGGGTTTTTGAAAGGGGAAGGGAGGGTCTAGGGGGGAGGCGGGAGGCCTCATTGGTTAAAAGGAAGGCGAGGGAGTAGGACTAGGAGTAATGCCATTATCGTAAGAAAATGGAAGCATTATAAGCCAGTCTGATTGTTGAACAATCTGAAGCTCACACCCCTCAAATTATGCTGATCAAGCTATGCCGCTGTGTGCCAACTATAGAGGCAGGGTTCCAACCGTTATTTTATCTTTCCCATTCATGGATAAGATTTGTGTACAAGTAAGAGAAATGGGCTTTACGGATTTTTATGATTGGAATTATACAGAAGTTGGATTATTTGTGATAAATCTTGCAGAGAGACGGGGATGTAGTATCCTGTCTGGTAGACCTATCTATCATGTCTGAGAGACCTATCTTACTTTTCTGGTCTTTGGGATACAGCCTAGTGGCTCCTCTTTCTCATGAATTGTGTACCACATATTTTTCCTTCCATCCCGAGAATATATTCGACCCACAGTAGTCTTCCCCACAAATACTGCACTTTGCTGCCTCCCAGATAGATTTGTGCTATACTAGCATTCCTTTGGATGAATAACATCAAAGAACAGTGATCTGCCCCAGGGCTATAAGCTCAAGTTCATCTTCCATAGTAGTTAATAAACAGACCACTAGTCATTCATACCAGGATATGGCAACTGAAATCACTGTTGCAGTAAAACAGAAATTCAAACAGTCATTGTCAGGAGTTAGACCCTTAAATCATTTGTGGGTTATACATTCAGTGAAGAAGCTGTCTAATTTGGTAATGAAACAGCATGATTTTTTATTTCAGATTGATACCCACTAAGAAAGAGCACGTCCCATGTTGCAGGAGGGAAGCGGTGTTCTAAATGTCCCCGACTGGCGCAGCAGTGCACTTCTGGCTCCTTTCTTCCCAGCAAAGCACTCTTGGTTTGAAGTCCTGCCCCTGGTCCCCACCAACAAAAAGTGCGGGAGAGAAGTGGTGCTCTTAAGCAGTGCTTAATTTGTAAATAAAAACGTGCCGGTGCCCAAAGCCCTCCTCTTAAACATGCGGCTGCCACAAATAAATGTGAGAACACGGAATGCTGAGGCGGCCCAGTCCTGAAGCCCTCTCGGGCCTCTTCAATCCATATAAAGCCACTCCCTGCCCTTCGGCTCACTCTTCAGCTTTCTGCCGTCCCCCTTTGTGACGCTTTTTCGTTTTTCTCTTCCTCCATCCTTCCCATATGAAGCTGTTGATCGCAGCAAATGCTTGAGGCAGAAGAATAAGCCCTTCAAAACAAGTGCCGTGCTCAGCACCGGAAAAAACAGCCCAAATTAAGCACTGCTCTTAAGATGCCTGACTGGTGCAGCGGTGCACTCTTGCCTCCTTCCTCCATGCACTCTGGGGCTTGAAGTCCTGCCCCTAGTCTCCACCAAGAAAAAGCATGTCACGCACTGCGGGAAGAAAGTGGTGATCTTAAGGTGCCTGACTGGCACGGACGTGCACTCTTGCCTGCTTCCTCCCCCTAAAGCACTCTGGGGCTTCAAGTTCAAGGAAAGAGGAGTCAGTTTTGCCCACTTAGCTAATTCTGAAAGATTTTATATGTACATGAGGTGCATGCAGTCTCTAATGAACTTAATGAATGTTTGCAGAGTTGTTAAGAAGAAACATTGAATCCAAAATCATTGAGCTATTTCAAGGATCTAACCAACGAGGAAGTTAATCATATCTAAGAAGTACATGCTGACTAATCAGAAATGAGTTAGAAGAATATTTAAGATGTTTTTCAGTCCAGATGATGATTAATTGCAGAATAGTGCAATGACAAAATGTCGTTCTTGAATGTTAACGTTTCCCAGTCAGGCCTTTCTTCTGGTGCCTAAGCTTTGGTTATTCTCCAGTGGTGGTTAATAGTTCTGTCTCTTGGACTCCATTTGGTGTGGTTAGCTAACTTGCCATCTGGGATCATGTGTGTCATAATTGTATACTGGGCTAAAGTAAAAGCCTGTCTCTTCTCTCAGTGGATCCAAATTCTTAAGGGCAACAGCTACACCTCTATGTGGTTTCAGATGGCTTCATTTACAGTGAGTGCTGTACATGTATTTTATTTACTCATTTAGTATGAGCATATTGTAGACTTGCAGGAAAGATTGCTACAATGAAAGAAATTCAGCTATTTTAAGTGTTGTGGTTCAGGACAATTTAGCACGTTATAAAGAACCTTCTGTGAGTTGCCTTCTCTTTATCTTATCGTTATTTTAAGAATGTGATTTCATTCAGCAGACCGATCTTGGCAAACCATTGTTAACTTTGAGTATATTTGTGTTTGGTCTGCTTCTTAGGCCTGCGAACGGGCGTGGTGTTACTTTTAAATGTTTTCATGAGTTACTCTTATCTGATCATGAGTAAGACTTGTCAGAAAGAGATATTTGGTATAATATTATGTAGGGTAAATCTGTAGTGACTTCAGCTTTTCTTTGGGTTGCGAAGAGCTGAGTCAAAATCACACAAGTATCACTATACTAAAAATACGATTCTGGGTATATCACCATATCTACCATGCAAATATGAATAATGTAAATATGTAAAAGTCAACTGCCTACTGTGCTGCTTAGTTCTGTCTTAATTGCACTCCCTATGGTATCCTGGTTTCTCCAATATAGTCTTACGCAAACCAACACACCATGGAGTTCAGTAGTCTTTCCTAGATGCCCAGAAACTCAATGACAGCAAATAATTCTACTTGATATACTCCTGATTACTATCCAAGTGCAAAGGTTTGTGTCTGAGCTGTTTTCTGCCGTTTTTACAAGAGCTCATTCTTATGCTTCTAATGGTATGGACGTATTGGTACCAAATGGGCCTTCAATGCAGAAAGGGTAATCTGTTTTATGCTGGCATCACTAGCTCACTATTGAGAGAATATTGTGTGCCCCACAATGGCAAAACATTACACTACAATGAAATTTACTCTGTTGCATTGCCACCACTGGAAAGACAACCAGTGTTAAATGATTTACGTTGTAAAACCACCGTTGACACTCGTTAGAGAAAAAAAGTTGCTTCCCAAATACTGCCATGTCGTGTCTGCAAAGAGAACAATATGCTGTCTGATTAAAATGGGCACTTTTGTGCTAAACTTATTCATGGTTCTGGCTCCTAGAAGGAAGTTGCTTCAAATTCAGTATCCCCTCAGCTCTCCTGAAATGCTTTCAAAGAAGGGCCGCTACGTGCATAAAAATGTTGCCAACTCCAAACCTCTGATCGGAGCCCCCAAGATAAGGCTACTGGCTTTCTACCACCACCTTTCTAATTCCAAACTTGAAGGAGCCTTCAAAGTCTTGGAAGGCATCAAGATATAGAATGTCCTGCTCCCAGAAATAAGGCTCCTAAAAACAATATTTCTTCCTTCCAACCTACTTTGAAATCCCTACTTTTCTAGATTTGCCGCCATCCTTTCCAATTCTTTTTTTTGATCTGCACCAAGCTTACTTCACAAGTGTGTGCTTTAAAAGGGTTCACACTCACTCAGAAATAATACTGCATGAAATGTTGGTGCCTATGAAAAGAAGATTCATAGCCTTTAAGAAGCCAGAGCTGCTGGCAATATTTTTGACAGTTATTGAATCATTATTGCCCTGGTGCTATTTCGTTTAGGCACTGGTGATGAGGCTCATAGAACTGATGCATTTATCCGGTGGTAACACATAATTTGCATTGACAGATATTTTTGCTGATGGATGGATAATCTTTACAAGGTAGAAATTTACTGTTGTTTTCATTCTTTAAAGAAAACCAAAGCCGCCTATTGTGTGCACATCTAATCCACTGATTTTGATAAAACGGCCCAGACTGTGTTGTGATAAGAATTGGACAACTTCATATTCATGTATTTGGCAGAGAGGGGGGTATAAACGTAGGATGTAATATAGTGAGATACTTTACATAGCACGCAGTAGTGGAGCAAACCCTCTTGAGGTACTGTAAAACCAACATTGGCAAAGGCAGTAAGCTTGGTCAAGATACCAGCTTTGTCAATGCTTTTTGATTATGTGTGATGGAACTGTGTGGGTAGCATTGGGGGAGGTGGAAAAAGCACAGAAAAAGTAGGGGAGAAAGCAAGGAAACTCGTGCACTCTGATGGAGTGTTTAAAATTCAAGCTTTGACACAAGCGTCATGATGTGTACTCCCTGGCATCACTACGCATGTGCACGCCTATTGGATGATGCAGCGCCATTTTTTTTTTAAATTACTGATACAAGATGGTAGACATCATTTGGAGGGTAAAATTTGGATTGTGCAAAATTGCATTTGTGACAGTGGAGTGGCCAGGCATCAGATAGACTCTGTATGATGTGCCAAACGAACAATCATGAGGGGTACAGGAGCTGTAGAAGAATAGGTGGGGGAAGCAGTGAGGAGCACGTGGTGAGATTAAATACAAATTCAACAATGCTGAGGTGGGTAAGAATAAAGCGTGCAATCGACTAGAACAGCAGAAAATGTGTGAGAGAGAGTGAATAAGTGGGGTAAGGGTGGAGTAGGTATTACGCAAACAGCACTGCACAAGGAATAAGGCATTTGGGGAGGAGAAAGCAACAAAAATCACAGGGGGCAAGTATTTGTGAGGTAAAAGCACATGGGGGGGAGGAGAGGTAGAAAATACATGTAAGTTGTGAAAGAAAAAAAGTCGTTCCCTGAATGTGAACAGTGGAAGCATACAGTCAGGCCATGGAAAGAGGATATTCCCCTGGTGACAAAAGAAGAGGAAAGCTAGCCATTGAATAAGAAGCAGGCAAATAATAATGACAATAAAGCTAACCAACGGTAAGCATGGGCTGGCTCGAAACCCACTGTAAGTTTTTTTGGTATGGTCCACAAGAAGCATTTTCCTACAGATAACTAAAAGCTGTTTGGTAGGCCAGATCCAAAACAAAGTCCCTTCAAGTAAGCAGTGGGAGGATACCAAACATCCAGTCAGAATACAGTCAGGCAGAAATGCTCCTGAGCAAAACAAAATTAGATATAAAAAGAGAAGATATCAAATCAAGAGGAGACATCTAAAATAGACATCCAGTCATGAACAAAGGGTGATCCAAGCCCACCCTAAATATATATCATGTTTTGGAAACAACAAGTCGGCCTGCAGACAGTTGAAACTGCTGGTTGCATGGATCTTATTAAAAAAACATACACCCCTGCTTATTCCAGAGTCCATTTCGTAAAAAAAGAAAAAATCAAACATATTTTCTGTTCAAATGCCGTCACTGGAAAAATGTTAATGCATATTGCTGCAGACTAGGACACTAATTCCTGTTATGTTTAAAAGACTAAGTGCACTAGTTGGACCATATTACCACTTGAAAGTACAAACGAGTTACTTTGCCAGCTCAGGGACACGATAGTGTTGCAAAACAAACCTTGAGTGCTAGATCGGATATTACGAAATACTTGTTAACTGCAGTTATAAAAAGCTATGCAAACATTTAGGAAAATCAAATTGCAAACAAATGAACGTTACATTGTACAAAGATAACAGATCTGCAATTCTACTTGAAAATGCGATTCCATCCAAGCAGCACAGTCTGCTGGCCTCAGCTTTCATGAAATAATCATACGTGTTTTTACTTTACTTTACTTTTTATGAGCCAGCCGACTTGCAGCACTAATCATTGCACAAAATAACCACAGTTGTGCAATACTGAGGCCTACTTTACGTCAGTACATAGTTCACGATCCATTCATTTGATATGTTTGTGTAATCATGTCCAGGAAGGCTTTTAATACTGTTCACGTTAAGCTGTGTTTTTTTTGCCCGCCTGGAATTTAATGGCATTAATGGGAAAAAAGAATTCTCTTTGTTAAATGTTTAACTGGCTTGCTTGTTCCCTCTTTTGATGTTTACTTGAATGCAAGGTCAGCTGCCTAGAGGAAGATGTTGTAACAGAGATTTGATAACGCCGAGGCACTCGTTTATAATTCAAACACTTCTTGAAAAATTTGCCTCGCACAACCACATTATGCGCTCACCAAAGTATGTCTGTGAGATATCTCGCAACTAGAACAGGAAGTCTCTGAGTAACCGTAAAAGGGATAAGGGGCACTTAAACAAAGAGAACACGAGCTTCCGAGAAATTAAATCTCCGTGTTGTAAGTACCACAACGTCGTACAAAACATATTTACATGCTCTATTCTGTTACATGCCTTCCTAGTCCGTTATCTGTTGAATTCAGAAGTGTCAGAGTGACACGGTCCCCGGAAAATAAGACATTCTTAAACACAAGGGATATTCTGCCCTGCACTAGGGAAGCAATTAAATTAAAGCTTCAAGCTGGCTATCAATATTTGCGAACGCTGGAGCCTCGCCAAGAACATAAAGTCAGATCTGTGCATTTGCCTGACTGCGAGGGCTCGGTGAAAGCATAAAGCTTAGGGAATGGAATGTCTGACGCAGTAAAACAACAAAAGGCCGCATAAATCATCGTGAGAGCAGTTGCCATTGACACGATTTTACTTAAATTCATATTGAACAAGACATTTTGTTTTTTAAGGAAAGCAAATCCATCATTGTGTGTTTTCCCCATATAAACGTACATTTGCTTTCAAGCCTTGGCGTGGTAATGTTCCTAACAGACTTTCAGAACATATCGGGACTCTTTTAAGCTGAAGTCTTTACGTGTTTGTTTCTACTGGCGTCAAAATACATTCGCTGTAATACGATTAAGGGAAGCAGAGGGCACCATACTTGGCAGATTCTACAGCTGAGGCAATTATATGCAGGAAGGAACGCGCTTATTTTTTCCATCCAGCCCTACAAAAATCTAGTGTAAGGCTTAAATGAAAACATCCCCAGGATATAAAGATAACTGCGCTTTACTGTAAAATATTCATTATCAATTGGCATTTCCTCGGAGCACGTCCGCAGACTAGTTATACAGTTCAGTGACGAAATGGAATATTGCCGTGATTCTAGCAAAATTAAAACGTGAATTAATGTTAACAATCGTGTAACAGAGTAATATTTTCCTTCTAGATTATGAAAGTGTAACATCGCTGATGTCCGCCGCCATCTGCTTTCGTACCGACATTGTGCGTGTGTGCCCCTCCACAGCAACATGTGCACCACGCGCCAAAGTGTACCCTACATGTTGTTACAACTTATGTAAATTACCCGGTTAGGTATGCACTGACACAGGACCTCACAGTGTCAGCCACACTAATTGCCACGATGTCACAGTAAATAATCACCTATTATTAGTGGTCACAACAGGTTGCCAAGACATTTGTGCGACCCATGAAGCCACCCGGTCTTCCTGGGTACCTGAGTGTGTACATTACAGCAAGAACAGTGTCTCCCCTCAGAGTAAGCTCTAAAACTGTGCTTCCTAGGCAACAAATATGTGCAGACTTATAACAATGAAGGGACAGTTATTCAAGTATTCTTATGCTACATGGTTGTGCAGAACAGCACAACAAGCAGGTGCTCTGAAAACGGTGCAGTGATCGTGACTTATGCAAGAAGCGAATAAGAGGTGCGCCGATATACAGAAACGAATAAGGTTGGCTTAACGTCTTATTGAACCGACCACAGTACTGCTCCATTAAAGCCAACATAGGACTGCAGCGGCTGTAATACATACCGTAAG
Organism: Pleurodeles waltl; assembly: GCF_031143425.1. Lineage (NCBI taxonomy): Eukaryota > Metazoa > Chordata > Amphibia > Caudata > Salamandridae > Pleurodeles > Pleurodeles waltl. The sequence continues at coordinate 1,455,908,542 of NC_090445.1, read as the reverse complement.
AATCAGGGGCCATATGTACGAACATATTTTCCCATAGACACAGAATGGGTAAAACGGTTTGCTACATCTGGCCAGATAATTTTTGATCGCATTTAGCGAATTCAAAAGTTTTGTAACATACAAATGCCAAGAGACACTTTCTTGTGAATTTGACCCATGGTGAGCGGGTTCCTACCTATATGGTCATGATGAAGACCCCATTAGAAATAGTTTTTGATGGAGTCAAAACCTGAGTGAGTTTCTATGTTGACGGTAAAAGATGTGTACTCAGGTCCATCAAACTTGTCCTCAAATTCTAAGTCTATGTCTCTGGTGTTCGTATAAGCATGTTTACCCAATTTATCCTGTAGATTTCATATTCCCTCATAATTAAGGTATTCATGTCTGTCACCATTTTTTCGTTCCTGGGCTGTCATTTTCTTTACAGTAAGATGAAGCAGGTAGGATTAGTCTGTAGGATACAATTTGCACACCCATAGAAAGAAGGCCTGAAAAACATCAACCATTTTTCCCCAATTCAGTAAACTTAGGCCCGCATTTATACTTTTTTTAGTGCCGCATTTGCGTCACTTTTTAACGCAAAAGCGGCGCAAACTTACAAAATACAATTGTATTTTGTAAGTTTGCGCCGCTTTTGTGTAAATAAATTAGGCAAATACGGCGTTAAAAAAGTATAAATATGGGCCATATAGTAAAGTGGTCTTTATGTTAATACAATCACAGTGGCATGAAAGGAAGGACGAAGCAGGAAGGCGAGTTGGTGTTACAGCTTTGACTTGCTTTTTGAATACCCTATATTTTGTTAAGTGTGGCTGCCTGGCACAGATTATGACTTGAAGAAGTATTTCGAGAGTTTCCTCCAGGCTCCAAATTCCAAGATGACAGACGAACAGGTACACTGTCTATGGCATTGGTTCAAGTTGTCAGTCTTTGCCAAGTTAACAATATGCTGCTTTTGATAGGTGTATTTTCCTAAAAAATTGAAGTGCATCAGCTGGTAAAAGATTGCCCTGCCCAAGTTTCTCATTCCAGCCTTTTCGGTAAAAACTGTTCGGATTCCTATCTGACAAAAGAGATATGAATCTCATATTTATTGGTTTAATGTGTCTTGCATATGGATACATAACTGATACTCCTAGTTGACATATGTATATCTTCCTGCAAAAGGGCCTTTCAAAGTAGAGCCTTTGATCTTCGTCATACATCTCACGCCAAGAATTCGTATATGGGATTACTATCATTGCCACCTAAAGAATTATTTTATGCCTGAATCCAGCCTGGTGCTTATTACACCAGGGCTGAAGACTGGCAAACTGACAGCTTTCAGGGGTCATATTAATATTATGCTCCATCAACCTACTGGTACAGGTTGCTAGGTGTGTATTCTAAGCTCTTCTTGTAAGGACTAGTTTCATTAACTTCCTGAATTTTCATGTATGAATTTACTGCACATAACAGTCTCATCTGCATGTGAGACATTATTGCAGTAATCTGTTCACCATGATGCACATGTGAATTTGCTGCAACTCCACCTTGGTTCTTCGCACTGCCTTACCGTGTCCGTCCTCTTTATGAATATAATACATGTTAGACCCCCTCTGACGGTCATTAACAGTTATAAACGACGGTACATTCAAACAGTTTTGAAATTAGGTTAGTGTTAACGTGACCAGAGTTTGCCTTCTACTATTGTGAATTTGAACAAAAGACACGTTCATGAGTTTTACACGATGTTCTGTGAGCAGTGCAGGACATGGGTGATAACACTAATAGACATTTCTGAAGCTTCTTTAACTGGACTATAAATTAAAGAACACTGGTGAGCTAAGCCTGTAGCAAAAACGTGACATCAGAGAACTTCAAGCTCTTATTTTGCAGGCATTTGACGACGTTAGTAAGTTTGAAATTATATTTGTTGCCACATGTTACCACATAATAATGATGTTCAGGCAGCTTCCTGTTAACTATCATCTATGTCCACATAGGCAGGATATACATATAGAAGAGCTATTGGCTTTGGCAATGTGTTTTTGCCATGTGGTACACCAGTGTGGCTGCTGTTCAACACGGCTAAAAGTGAGTGGAACGGAGTGTTGTGGAGTAGATTGGGCGAGTAGAGTGTCATTGAGTGGATTTGCTAGAGTGTCGTAGAGTACATTAGGGGGAGTAAAGTGTTGTACAGGTGAGTAGAGAAGGCTAGAGTTAAGTGGCGGAGAGTGCCGTAGAGTGGAGTGTGGTGGCGTAGGAATTGGTGGAGTGGGTTGGAGTGGATTGAGGTAGTGGCGTGGATTGGATTGGAATTGGGTAGAGTTGGGTGGATTGGATTGGGGTAGAGTGTGGTGGGTTGAGTGGGGTGGGTAGATTGGATTTGAGTGGCGTGGAATGAAATGGGGTGAGGTGGATTGATTTGGGGTGGATTGGAGTGGGGTGGATTAAGTTGGATTGAGGTAGGTGCAGTGCTTAATTTGTGCTTAGTGTTTACGGTGCTGAGCACCGGCACTTATTTTTGAGGGCCTGTGCTTATTCTTCTGCCTCGAACATTTGCTACGAGCAAAAGACACCTATGGGAAAGACGGAGTATGAGAAAAACGAAAAAGCGTCACAAAGGTAGAAATCAGAAAGCTGCCAGAGTGAGCTGGAGGGACAGGGAGTAGCTTTAAATGGATTGAAGAGACCCGAGATGGCTTCAGAATTACACTGCCTCGGTATTCCGTGCTGGTGCATTTAAACGCAGCAGACACATTTAGGAGGAGGGTTTTGGGCATCGTCATGTTTTTATTTACGTAATAAGCACTGGGTGGGTGGTTTGGATTGGAGCAACAGGACTGGGTTGGGGTAATTGGGTTGGAGTGGGGTGGATTAGATTGGACTGGAGTGGGGTGAATTTGAGTGGGGTGGATTGGATTTATTGGATCAGAGTGGGGTGGATTGGTTTGGAGGGGGGTGGGTAAGATTGGAGTGGGGTGGACAGCTATAGAGAGGGCTGGATGGATTGGATTGATGTGGGGTGGACTGAACTGGGATGGGGTGGGTTGGACTGGACTGGGCTAGAGTGGGGTGGATTGGAGTGGAGTGGGGTAAATTCGAGTGGAGAGGATTGAAATAAGGTGGGGTGGATTGGATTGGGGTATGGTGGGCTGGAGTGGGATGGATGGAAGTGGGGTGAAGTGGATTGGGGGAGTGGGGAGGACTGGATTGGTTTAGGGTAGGCTGGATTGGGGTGGATTGGGGTGTGGTAGCCTGGAGTGGAGTGAGGTGGAATGGATTGCGGTGAATTGAACTAGATTGCAGTGAGCTAGATTGGGGTAGATTGGATTGGGGTGAGGTGGATTGTGTTGAGATGGGGTGGATTGCATTGCTGTGGAGTGAATTTGATTGCTGTGGGGTGATTGGATTGAGTGGGATGGATTGAATTGTGGTGGGCTGGATGGATTGGATTGTGGTGGGTGGACTGAATTAAGATGGGGTGGATTGGATTGGAGTGGGGTGGATTGGATTGGAGTAGGCTGGATGGATTGGAGTGAAATGGATTGGTGTGGGGTGAATTGGACAGAGTGGGTTGGATTATATTGGGTTGGATCAGATTGTGGTGGGGTGAATTGGAGTGAGTTAGATTGGAGTGAGGTGGATTGGAATAAGTGGGGTGGATTGGATAGACTGGACTGGATTGGGGTGGGGTGGATTGGATTGGGTGGGGTAGATTGGATTGGGGTGTGGTGGATTGAGGGTGGTGTGCTTTGATAGATTGGACTAGAGTGGGGTGCATTGGATTGGTTTGGGGTAGATTGATTCAAGTGGGGTGAATTGGAATGGAGTTGGGTGGATTAAGGAGGTTTGGAGTGAGGTGGAGTGGACTGAAGTAGGGTAGAATAATGTGGACTTGATTGGACTGGAGTTGGGGGGAGTACGGTGCATTGTATTTGAGTGGGATCGATTGGAGAGGTGTGGGCTGAATTGGATTGAAGTGCAGTGTAGTGGAATTGATTTGAGTGGGTGCAGTAGGGAGGGGATTGGGGTGCATTGGGTTTGAGTCTGGTAAACTGTATTGGAGTGGGTGGGTTGGATTAGACTGGATTGGATTGGACTGGGGTGGTTTGTACTGACATGGGGTGCACTGGACTAGAGTGTGGTGGACTGGAGTGGACTGGAGTGCAGTAGATTGGACTGGAGTGGGGTGAATTGGATTGGAGTGAGGTAGATTGAATTTTGCTGGATTTGGATGGATTGGATTGGTGTGGGGTGGATTTGACTGGAGTGGATTGTGGTAGATTGGAGTGGGGTGAACTGGGATAGAGTGGGGTGGATTTGATTGGATTAAGGTGAGGTGAATTGGATTAGAGTGGGTGAATTGGACTGGTGCAGAGTGTTTTAGATTGGAGTGGGTTGTTTGGGATGGAAGTGGGGCTGACTGGCGTGGGGTACATTGAAGTGGGGCAGACTGGAGTGGGGAAGACTGCAGTGGGTCAAGTTGGAGTGGGGGGCAGATTGAAATGGATTGGAGTGGAGAAGTTGTTTTGGATTGAAGTGGGGCAGATTGTTTTGGATTGGAGTGGGGCAGATTGCTTGTGAGTGGGTGGTTTAGGGTTTTCTTGAGGTGGACTGGATTGGAGTGGGGTTGATTAGATTGGGCTGTATGGGTGTGGAGTGGATTGGATTTGGGTGAATTGGATTGGAGTAGGGTGGATTGAATTGGAGTGAAGTGAATTAGGATGGAGGGGGTGCATTGGATTGGGGTGAAGTGAATTGGATTGAATTGGAGTGGGGAGGACTGGAGTGTGGTGGATTGTTTTGTACTGAGTGGGACAGATTGGAGTGGGTCAAATTGGAGTGGGTCAGATTGTTTGGGTTGGAGTGGGCAAGAGTGGGGTGGATTTGAGTGGGGCAGATTGTTTTGGATTGGAGTAGGGTGGATTTGAGTGGGGCAGATTGTTTAGGTTTGAAGTGGGGCAGATTAGAGTGGAGCAGAATGTTTGGAATGGAGTGGGCCAATTCTTTTGGATTGGAGTGGGGCATATTGAAGTGCGGTAGATTAGAGTGGGGTGCATTGTTGTGGATTGGAGCAGGGCAGACTGAAGTGAGGCAGCTGGAGGGGGGCAGATTCCTTTGGATTGGAGTGGGACCAATTGTTTGGGATTGTAGTAGTATATTTGTTTTTTGTCAGTTAAATTAAATTGAAACTCATCCAGTTCTGATGATACTGGCACGTTCAAATTAGTGCATAAAGTGCAACTGTGCAGATCTTCTTTCCCATATGGTCCTTAGCCAGTAAGCAGAGGCAAATAGCCCTAATTCCATCCCATAATTACCTGCAATAATATGGGGATGGTCTAGGCCTCTACAATGTGCAAAGTTACACAAGAATGCAGATGTACTCATATTTTAAATATGAGTCTGGCAGACTTAAATAGTGCACAAAAATGTGCAACAGATTCTAATATTTCATCAAGCAAGTGATTAAAAGAAAATGCAGGCTTTCAGAGGATTCGGGTGGATTGGAGTGGATTGAGGTGATTGGTTTGGATCGGAGTGAGGTGAAGTGGATTGAGTGGGCTGGATTGGTGTTGGGTGAGGTTGAGGGATTGGCATGGATTGTAGTGGGACGAATGGGAGTGGGGTGGATTAGGGTGTACTGCACGATTATGTGTTAAAGCATAATTTTCAGAAATTACACATTAGAAAGAAAAAATGTCACTTTGCTATATTTAGAACAAGATAATTGTCATCTTTTGACAGCTCCCACAAGCAAAAATCAAAAGAAAACATGAGTGCAAATTGAGAAAAGATGACTCCACAAATTAAAAGAAAGTTAGCTATAGAAAATAAAACTTTGTATTTTTGATTGTCCTGCTGGGCACATTTTTGTCAGTCACATGCCTTCTGGTTGCAGGGCACTAGAAGTTAAAAAGAACGAAATAGTACCTCAATGAGGTCGGGGGCACCAGAAGGGCACTAATTAAGTTGAATCAGTCAGTGCTTGATCCCTGCTCCACAGATAGGAACGGAAATGATTCTTGGCCTGCTATGAACAATTACAAGGGTGTAAAGAAGAGTGCCACACAAACAAACAAATGATAAGTAACGGTAGGGCTCACAGCCCTTTGCTTTAAACAACAGAGTCTCACAAGCGAGACACATGTGCTAGCACATGCACTCGCAGGCTCGGCCCTAAAAACATTTCAGGGTCCCTTTGACTCCACTGCCACATGATGTGAAAAATATATCAATGTCAGAAAATGCAAAATAAAACTGGTAAATGGTAATTCTGCCCAAAATGTTTTTTTCCTCCTTCCGTCATCGTAATTATTTAGGTTTAAGGATTAGCTTAAGTTTCTAAGATAAAGCAGCTAGAAAAAGTGTCTGGCATGGATACCTCTTCCATTTCATGTGGACCTCTTTTAACTGTTGTTTCCTGCTAAGTGTTATGGGGATGATGTCGTTGACAAGACCTATGTGGCTAGGATTGCCCTACATAGCATGGATGGTTTAAATGTGTGCATTGTTCTCTAGGTAGGTGCTACTTATTCACCCTCTGCATTGTCGAACCACAGCTTCAAAACTGAAGGCATGTTCCAACATATGTTATATATAATATTCTACCACATTTTGGAAGTAAATAACTTGTGTAGACAGGCAAAATGGTTAATTGATAAAATGGCACAGTGCGTAGGCTGCAAAATATCAATGCCATTTTTAGGTCTTACAGACAGCTTTAATTGCTTGTTGTCTAAACCTATGTGCAATACCAGTACTTAAAAGGGACTTTTGGTCAATTCACTGCTTATCATTGCTTGCTTCTTATTTCATTGCTTTTTTTCCTTTTCTTGTATTTATCCCTTCCCTGGAGCATAGCTGTTTTACCATCATTATGATTGGATGAGTTCTATACTTCCATTGCTTACATTCAGAGAAACAATTTTTTTCTTTTTCATGCAGCCCTCATTGGAATGCATGTGTTTTCTAGGCCTGTGTGGAAATTGCTGAGTTTCACCCCGTGGAATTCCACGGAGTTACATAATAACTCTGTAAGATTCTGTGGAATTCTGTGAGCGGACGGAATTCTGGCACGGCATGGTGTTTGTGCTGATTTTTAGTTCCAGGAGCTTGTTCTGTGCTGTAAAATCAGTGTGAACGGCACCACATAGCGCCAGAGGGTGCTGCTTCTTTCTGCCACTCAGGAAGATTCTCTAGTTGAGCAACAGCTTTCTCAATGCAACGGTCGCAACTTGCCTTGACCGTCCACGTTGACAATGTGCTGTTCAGCATTGACAACATGCACTGGAAATGCCAAAAGGACTACTAACGCGTTTTAAAGGTGAGACTTTTGGATATGCATTTGTTTGTTTTTATGCACATTTATATCTTACATAGGTGATCAGACGGCAATACAGCTTATCCATGTATATTTTCTACACAAACGTATATTCGGATACACAGGGGCAGCTTCGTTCGGTTTTCTGATCAATAAAATATATTAAACATATACTTTAGGAACCATTTCAAATAGTTTCTTTTTTTGTGGAATTGTGCTGTAAAGTTGAAATAGTAATACAAATCGGACTTCAAAAGTAAATACAGATTAACAACTGTGTGGTTTGGAAATTGACATATAGCTATAAAGTGTTTGTTTAAATGACCAAGCAGGAGCATATCATATATTTTCTAGAGATTTATTTTTGGGAAGTCACGCCTTTTTCAGCTACAATACATTTACGCCCGCAACAGACACTGCAGTGCCAGTGTTCTCTTTTGCTAAAAATGGATGTAGTTCAGCTATGAGATGATACCTTTTCTTCACTGTTTGGCCTGAGTAAATTGTCTCCAGTTAAAAGTCATAAGCTAAAAAGTGTTGCCCTATGCCTCCGTGCGTTAGGTGCTAAGGTAGAACAATTTCTGCCTTTTTATGCTGTAGGTGGGTATGGTTGTCATAAAGCCTATGTTCCATGAAATCTTTTATTTACTTTCACTGAAAAATCCGTGATTTCTCCATACCTTATTCAATTCATTATTTTAGATATCCTCATAGATCATTATAGTCGAGAAAGAAAAACACTTTACAGAGTTGTGGAAACCTAGATGTGTAGTTCAGATGTTTGTGTTTTTCAATGGACTTGTGGATGTGCCAGTAAAAAGAGAAACACCTTTTCACCAAGGCACAAACTAATAAGGATTTCCATAATCTGCTCCATAACTTTCATTAAAGTGGAGGTTGAAATTTGAAACAGTGAGGATGCCGCTGTGCAGTCTGTAGTAGAACACAGAATTTCATGTCCCTTTTTTAAACAAAAAGTTTAAAAAATCGAGGCGTTCTTTTTGGCAGCGTTTTCGTGAGGACAACAACGCCAACATTATTTTGATTAGCCAACATTATTTTGATTAGAAGACTTGAAGTGAAGACCCATTATCATACTTTTTGCGCCTCTCAGTATAAATGATTACTCATCTTGTCATAAATTATTCGTTCTCCTGATTATGGGTTCTACAACAAGGTGTGTTTATACAGTGTGTAGTACAGTATTTCTTTCTCTCAGTACTGACATTAAAAAAGGTGTTATACATGATTCCATGTAACCGTTACAATTTCGAAAAATATGTTATTAACATAAATAGCTGTGGATTGGTTAAAGATGTCTCTTAATATTTTCTTGCAACATATAGCATTTGTTCATTCCTTCTATAAAGATTTACTGTACTCGAGAAGTTGGCATAAAGGACAAATCCTTGCACAACTTTGCTCTTCACAAACTTTAAGTACTTTACGCACTTCCAAAATAGTTCAAACATTTTTACTCCAACTTTCAAAATTTAAAATAGATGTATAAATAATCTAATGCTCTTAGTTGTGCACACTCATTTAGAATCGTGTCATTTTGATCCACTGGTAAATCGTAATATTTTGTTAAATGTAGGTGAAGACCATTCAACTTATTTCAAACAATTTCTGACATTTATGGTAAATTACATTTATGAGGTAAAGTAATGAAAGTGTCTTTGTTGAAATAAAGAACCCACTTCAGCAAAGAACTCAATAATTTAATGGATTTTGTTTTGTATTTTATCTTTTTTAACTGTATTATATGCATATATCAACATGCAACTCTTACAGAAAACAAGAGCTAACTTTGGGCATTTATCTTGTATGAGACTACTTATTTGCAAATTTTCTTTTGTTATAGCATTATGTCAAAGTACTCGATTAAATTTTTTTAGTGTCAGATACAAAGTGATGGGATAGGAAGCAGAAGGAGAAAGAGTGTGTAGAATAGGAAGACATAGGGCAACATATAGGGGCTTACAACATAGAGTGAAATAGATCCTCAACTTTCCTTTCCAAAGTGACCCATCGTCGTTCTCAAAATATGTGGAAAGTGAGTCAGGGTTGTTGAGCTTGTTGAAGTTCAAGAACTTTAAAAATGTTTCTTTGTCCGTGGCCACTTAAACAAGCTATTTGTCCAGTTTGCCTTTCCCTTGCAATCTGAACATGCTTTGCTTCATGAATTCATCCACTGGTATAGAGTGGTGGTTAGCTATTTAGTCCTGTTTTCATCATGGTGCCCAAATTTCAATTCTCCTGCCACTGAAAGCCACATATTGACTGTTGTAAATAAAAGTATCTTTCCTAGTCACACTCAAAGTAAACAGCATCAAGGCACAGTGTAAGCATTGGGACACCTAACTGTGCTTGATCATCTCTACTGAAATCATATCTTTTCTCCCGTTTGGTGTGCTGCTTTTCATAGCATTTTTGCTCCTTTTCAGGAGAAACGCATGGCTCCACCATCATGAGACTCTCCAAGTCCTGCTGAGGGATTCGCATTATCTGCAGATGGCTCAACAGGGCAGTCTTTGCACAGAAGATGAGCTGGGACTGTAAAGCACCCATCTTATCTTATTTTTCAGTGCTTGTAGAACCAATATCTTACTTTGCACTGACCACTTATTTTGCATCATTATAATCACTTTTTTCTTAAGTTTTTGCTTCTATAATTGTATACAGCTCATAGGCCTTTTTGCTGTCTAGTGCAGCCCATGTCCTTGGTTTCAGTTTTATAGCCATATAAGTCATGGTGCCTCATCCGTTAACTGAGCACCATCATATCATAACATTTAATCGTGTGTTCACTGCTAAAGATACAGTTTACAGTCGCTCATCTTGGGTGCCATTTCATTCCGTACTTTTGTCCTGTGGTCACTCTGGGTTCAGGGTCACCAGTCACCACTATGGGCCTGCTGTGTGACTGTACAACACAAGTGACTTGAGTGACGAGCCTTCCCTTCAGGTTTTCACAGCTCTTCTGTCACACAACATCTTAGTTCATATGTCACTGGTTCTTTAATAAAAGTGGGCTAGCTATTAGGGGAAAGCCTTATCTTGCACACCATCTCTCATCACAATTTTGTGATTGGAGTTGAGCTCCAGAAGACATGCAGAGATTTTCTCCACAACATCTAACTGACTTCTCCGGCAAAATGTCCTTATAAAGTCTGCCTATTTATCTGTAAATTTACAAGTTTCTCAAGTATTAAGCAAAGCTCTACTATCAAATTGATGCTCTGCCTACACATATTCCTTTTGCATAGACAGTTCAAACATGAAGTTGTGCTTCTTGTATAGCTGAGAGATTTCCTTCTCTTCTTTAAAATCTTAGGGCCTAATTCCAAATATGGCAGTCCATGGACCGCCGTACCCGTGGTGGCCATCAGACCGCCACAACCTTGGCGTTACAACTGCCATATTACGTTGCTGGCGGTTGGACTGCTAACACACCGCTGCCACCGCCAGGATCAGAGATCGCAATGGGTTGGCGGTGGTGGGCCCCCATCAGCACCCTCGGAATGCCATGGCAGACAGTGTGAATTCAGAGGGTGCTGGAGCACCATCTGTGCAGTGGCAATGCCACCTCTCTCTTTACACCGGCCAGCCCGGCGGAAACATCATAATACTAGTAATAATGGGAAGTGCGCTGGCTTGGCACCCCCTCTGTTGTATTGGCGGTCTGGCAGTCGGACCACCAGTCTGATAATTCGGCCCTTAGTCTTGGAGGGACTCTAGAGTCTCATTTAACAAGAGCCTAATACTAAAGCTAATTACAGATAGACTTTTGTAAATAAAGTGTTTTTAGGCCTGGAGTTAGCTAGGACCTTGGATTTCACCCAAATTATTTATATAGTATACTTATTTATGTGGTCTTTTACCTAGCCTTCTTCATTGATTCATCTGTTATTGTGTCATTCACATATGATTATATCCACTACAACATTCCATCTGGGACACTGAGTCAGCCCACATCAGCAGTTAGCTAACTCCACTGTGAGTGACCACCTTTGCCATTTCTCTAAGAACACATCCACGCACAAAGTGGTTCAGTTCATTGCCACTATTATGGCAATGTGTGCTTTTTGAGATCAAAAGATATTTTTGATTTTAGCTAATATCTTTTTCCAGATTGATATGAAACAATCAGCTTTTCCAACAATAATCTTTTGCAAAAACTACGACAAGACAAAACAAGCACTGACAAAGCCACAGTTTTAGTGTGTTGTTGTTAGTTAAAACGTGCTGCTATTTTTGGGGGCAAGGGGAAGGGCTGCAAAAATGCAGTTCAACCTAGCAAGAATGAATTTCAACCCAGCAAGAATGTATGGTGGGTGATGACACAAGACTTGACTGCATTCTCATTTAAATCCTTGAAATAGTTGCTTCTTTTCAAAAGGAATAAAACAGTAGAATTGTGCTAGAGCGTAGTGGAGGTCCTAGATAATGTGTAAATCTTATTGTAAAGACAAGCAATATATGTAATTTAAGTTGCAGTAGTTTTTCAGAGTAGCAGTCATCGTCAGATGTGGTTATTTAGGCATTCTTTACAGTCTATGTTTATGATGAGCGCATCAGTCAGTTATGGAGCATTTGGGTTTGGTTTGTACTGCTAAAATACTGTTAGACACACACACAGAGTTGATGTTTTAAGTATCTTTAGAAGAGAAGTTCATTCTGTGTGCCTGCTCTTTTGTCTATTACCATTTATTTTTTCCTGCTGTTTCAATAAATATGATTAGGGGATTAAGCATCCGCCTCAGTGGATCTGTATCTTAAATGTCCATGAGATAAATCTAACTTGCAAATCTAATTCGTGAATGCGGAAATTAGTCATCATGTTGGTCACTGAAATTGAAGATTACTTCCCTGCAGAATGGCATTCAAAGCTTCAGTGATGCCCAACTGGGGGGCCTCCTGGTTGTGATTCGCGGGCTTGGATGTGGGAGCCCTTCGGGGGAATCAGAAATATCATATATTCAAAATCACCTACTAAGATTGGCTTCTTCTTGTCTCACGGTGACCCATGTGCCACATGCAGTTTCAGTGCTAGTTGAATTTGTAGCTCTTTTCATAGTTTCACTGCACATCTTGCAATGAAAATAGTTAGCATTTGAAGATACAACAGGCTCGGTACACTGTACTGTACATGTAAATCTCATCCATTACTGCCACCTCTCCAGAATAAATGTATAGGTCCTCATGATTTACTCTTCATAGCTTCTACTCCCCCTCAGCTGCTAAATCAGGATATAGTAGTTGTAAGTAAGTTGTAAGTAGCAGAGGAAGACTTATAGCATTGCATCTTTTTATAGAGGGTCCAGAAACCTCTCAGGTAGGAGATAAACTGAAGTATTGCCCAGTGAACCTCAAAATGAACTCCTCTAGGGCAGTTTACTGGATTAGTGCTCTAACCATAGCCTGTGATGAACTATAAGAAAGAATGCATAAGAGTTACACTGGCTCAGAGTTGTGACATTACAGAGTTGCTTGACATATGCCATATGAACTCTCACATGATTAGCTAAGCATAATACCTGCTTTAGATATACCTTGATTTACTAGGATTTACCTTAGTAATTGTAATATTTAACAATCTGCAACCAGCTTAACCTGTACAAAAGTTTTTACTGCAGGCATGCTGAACGCTTGTAAAGATGAATAAAATACACAACCTTGACAATGTGATTTTTTATAATTTTCTATTCCTAAATGCACACATTTGGTGAACTGTAGCTCACTGTCTGATTTGGTTGTTGCCAAGGAATTATTACGGCACTGAGATAAAACGGTCCATAAAGGTGATCCTTTTAAAGAGCTGCCCATAATGTTGCCCGATGAAGCAATCATCTCTGGGGAGGCTGATATTAGAACAAGCATCTGCAATGCAATGGGTCTCGCGTTTGCTCGAGTTAGCGCTATTAGCATAGTAAATTCCTAACTGGACTTTTCTTTGCCACATAAATTGAAAATGAAAACTAAAACAATTGACAGGAAGCAACCCGATTCAAAGCGCTGCTGCCGCTATGAGCGTGAGCGCGAGAGTTGCTGGCTCCTTAAGTGAATGTCTAGATAGGATTATGGCTGGGATGAAAGGCACACCGAAACCAGAGGATGGGCCATCACACGCTGTTACAGGAGGAAGCGTGACATTGTGTGATGGCCAACAAAAATGTTCACTTAGTTTAATCTCCTGGGGAGGGAAATCGGCACACAAAAGATGAACATTTCACAAAATGCACCAATAGACATGAAACATTCAATTCAAACACAACAAAGAATGAATAGCAAGGGTGGGTGTGGTTAAAAGCCCACAGAGACATTACAACAGGTTAGAGCGCTTGCACGCTTGACCCTAAAAAGGTTAGAGATCATCAGATGGTCTCTTGAATAGGTGCAGGTTTCTGACTGTTGGAATTCACAAAACTCTCTATGTTACATCTAGAAATGTGCTCTAATTGTAGCTTTCCAAACAATATCTTGAACTAGTCTTGTAAATTACTTTTTTCACATGTAAAAATAAACACATATATTTTTCAATATAAAAAGCCAGCAAGTGCAAACATAACTGATATTTTTTATAAATAGTTTTCTTTGGAAAAAGCATTTTCCCATTGAGAAATCCTCTTACAGTTCTTACATTGCTCCTACTGGTTTTGGGCGGTGTTCATTTCACACCCTGCAAAGTGATTTATTCATTTCCTTAGGAGGAGTAAATCTATGACCCTTTCTGCGGTGGTAAAGAGGTCGATAACTGGTTTGTGAACACCCACAATTATGCATACTTATGGATATTCCGAAACTGTTAGGGATTTTCATTCTGGAACTTCCTGTCCCCACCAACAGGAGGAGGGTTAGTCTGTCTCTCTCTGATTAAGTATATTTAGTAGTGTGAAACAAAAGTAATTTTGCACTCGTAAAAAATATATTTTTCTCTGCAAGTCACAAATACCCACAAAAATAGTTTATTCACAGAGGCTCGCTGTAGTGAAAAAGGTCCCCTTGCAAAATCAGTAAACATTGACAAACTTAAAAATAGAAACTTGTATTCCAGAAATGCCTAGCATGGCATTTATCCGTTTCTCACTGACTTTCTTTTGTAAGGTTGACACGGACTTACCAACTTTAGAATTGTTGTTCATTCAGTACATTCAATTGATTAACCTTGCTTATAGGTGAAGAAAGGACTTTTATAAAGTTGAATAGGTGAAGAAAGAACTTTTATAAAGTTGAATTGAGGTGTCTGACCTTTGTAATGTTATTGTGCTGCATCATATTAAAGTGAATGCCCTTGTACTTTCTAACATTTTTAATTTAGTAAGGAGAAATTGTAATGGTTGCTCATTATCCCTTCATTATTTTTATATTTCATCACAGAGCCTTTAGTGGAAATTAAGTGCCATCATTGTGAAATATAAAGCATAGAACATGTTGACAGATCTTTCAGGGATTGTTTCAGTACAGGTGACAAGTTGCAAGCTTCAAAAAGTCCAAACAGGCAATTGAGGAACTAGGTAAATGATTTGATACATGTTGCAGGATATATGGGTATTAATGAAACCACAAGCTGAAGACGAATGTAGCATGTAGTTTTAACTGTGTGTGGAGTTTGATCCCGATTTCATTTTATACCAGCTTTTAAATGGGCTGGTTTTGTCATGGCAACAAATCTTTTGAACAAAAAGATCTGTAGCTCTCGGGATAAGCATTTTACTATGAACCCATACCCATTGTAAGATAATATTCACATATTATGTAAAAGTTAAACATTGGTCAGATTGAGGGGACTTTTACCAAAAATGGTATTCATAAATGATAAATGCATTTATTACAAGTTTTGGCCTTGCATAATCCTGAAACAGTACCGTTTTAAAGATGTTTCAGAACATGTAAATCGTTTTTTTTCATATTGTAGTGCTCACTAAAACATTAATGAATAAATAAAGTCCAAAATAATAAAAGTAAACAGGAGAAGGAGCAGTGTTTCCAGTCCTTAAGACACACCCTATAATCTTACACATTTAAAATGATCAATGATAGTTTAATTTATTTCCAAATAAAAATAAATATAGACATTTAACACTAACAATATAAACCTTCAAGGTGAGCTAGTTTACTTAAGAAAGACATTGTTTATTCTAACACTTAATAATAATAATAATTACAATAAAAGTATATTTATGCATATATTTTTGCATATGCACATAATACCAAAATGGCCCTGTACATATTAAACATATAGAAATTTGGTCTAGGAAATAAAACATTGAGGGACCTTAAAGTTATCTCATGAGATTTTTTAAATCTTGGAAATTAGATAGTTGTAAGCACCATACCCTTTACTTTATTAACTGGATTATCTTCTTCATCATCTACCATTGCATAGATGAGGCTTTTTTGAGGAAGAAGTGATAAATGGAAAAGCATTGCATTATAAATAAACTGGGATTTCCCATTGACCTGTAGTGAATTTAACAAGAAAAATATGCCAATTTATTTTGAGCTCTTCCTTGTGCGTGAGAGGAAGTCCTAAACGGGCTGGGTCTTGAAGAATATAAGTATACAGATACGACAATTTTGATTAATAAGTCTAACATGTTTAATTGTAAAACATTCTAGCTACCTCATGGGTGAATAATAGCATTGCTTCAATTAAATATGTATGAGCTGCATGGGCTTGATTGTTTCAATATGTAGAAAGTATATGTGATCTTCCAGTAGATGACAGGATCAACAATGTTATGCTGTCGGGCTATGTACAGGAAAAAAATTATCATCCCTTTGGAAGGAAGGTTTTTATTCTTTGGTCATAGTACGCTTCCTAAAGCATAAAGAAATGTGACATTTGTTCTTGAAAATAATGAAGACATTTGTAGGAATATCCTTCAATGAAAGTTTCAGAAGCTGCTGGACTTGAGTTTCTGCTTAATGCACAAACTATTTATACAAATTCCAGACTTCTCCTAAGGAGAGACACAATTGTTATTCATGTAACTGCTGATTTGTTTAAGAAAGAGATTTGAAAATTTACTCCATTTCATTTTGATGGATGTATGGCACTATTTAACCTACTATTACCTTTCCCTACACCTGTATCATTAACCACTAGCTTGTCCTGATAGGTTTTATGTGTGTTTTGCAGATGCACTCACTAACACATTAAACCTCTCCTCATCCATTTTTTACATCAACTGTAAAAAAGTGCTTATTTTCTCTTCATTAGAATTGTACTCCTTTTCTTTTTTTGTGCATCATTTATAATTATGTCTACCTAGCCATCATTTGTAATTAATTACCTAATTAATAGTTAATTATTGTATTCTGAGTTTCACTCTCAAAATCTAAATACAATTAAATGCAATTAGTTGAAAATGTATTTTATTTATTATCCTAACCCTAATCTGTTTTGATTAAATTACAGTAAGAAACACACTTTACAGCTCTATTTATTTATATATCTATTTTCACTAAAACAAAGCAAAGGTTATATGGATGTTATAGTTAGGTTCTGCATGTCGTTGCCCAAAACCATAGAAATTTAGCAGTTATGGGTATAGTTAACTCAATTAACTATAACTCACGTCCTAAGGCAATTATAACGTGCCCCCACCGTGCACAGTTTTTTCATCAATAATTTTTGTTGCTAGTGTTTCAGTGATAATATTAATGATGATATAGAAGGTGTCATCAATGATCTACTATGTGGAGTAATTAGCTGTGCATGGCAAAGGTACGGGTTATAGTTAACAAGTTATAGTTACTTCAGTTAACCCTACCTATAACTGCTGAATTCTATGGTTTTGTGCAAAGAAATTCAGAACTTAACTATAATGTCCCTATAACCTTTGTTTTTTTCAGTGAGTTTCTATGATTTTTTGAGGATGGTCAGACGCACTTTGACCGCAGGGCCTTGCCCATGGCCAGGCCCAGCATTCAACCCTTCTGCGTGTACCCAAACCTAAGCTGCACATGGCCTTTGGCCGTGTGTATCATGAGTTTGGTTCCAGTGGGTGGGTATTCTTTCTTCAAGGTCCGGATCCACAGAGGATCCTCATCCCTATATATCTATAATTTTTCAACTCTAATCTCTCAGAAACTAGTGAGCAGATTTACACCAAATAACGTGCTTTGGGGATCATGATCTGGCTTTCTGCCAAATTTGGTGTAATTCCGTTCAGTGGTTTGGGCTGTATTCGTAGTTCATAATCTGGTCCCCAGAGTGTTTTATTCGCCTTTACTTTGATGTAATGTTTTAAAATATGTATCTAATTAATATTAATGTTATGATATATCCTTTGTATTTTATTTTAAATATACTTAAAATAATGTATTTACTTGTCATTACTATCCTTGACCCTACAATGATTTAATCAAATTTAAATTTGTTTTATTTTTTTTTAAACCCAGCCCCCATATAAATTATTTTGCTGATCTGAATTGATGCAGGGTTGGGCTTGGGATGTAGTGGTCAGGCTTTGCAGTGGATGTAATTTTCTAAGGGTAGACTACATTGCTCTTGAGTTTTTGTTTTCTAAACCCTATACTTTTGTTGAGTTGTGAAATGATATAGCCATGTCTCATTTGGAAAGGGTCATATCCCTATATGTAGATGGAGCCCTTGTTCTTATGAAACTGAATATTTAGTGGAACTGTATCTTCTTTCCAAAGCAGAAAATTAAAGAATTGTTACAGCAACTGAGCTCACTAAAAGTATTTAAAAAGATGATTTTCGTAGAAGAGATGAAATATTATTTCATATGTAGCCATTTTTTGGGCTCTTTGTGATTGATTTTACAAGATAATGGGGAGGTTGTGTCTCAGTACTTAATCCATTTTCTCAAGGTTATTCTTTGCTTATTTATGTGTAAATTGTTAGTCTTATGAGTGGATAAATATTGTTTGTCTGCCATATCTTTTACTCCCTCCTAAATTGCTGTTATTCTTATTTTATAACACACAGTCAAGGAGTCTTTTAGTGCAATTTGGTATAGATTATTCTTTTATGATTACACTTGTTCTCATTTTCAAACATAACTTGTTATAGCTGTAATAAGAAATAGTATTAGAATATATAGCATATTATGTAGTTAGACCTAATTGAGCATTTACTTTGCCAGACTAAATTATTACTCCTGTCTTCTCAAATATTCTTTATGGACAATGGCTTGGGTGTTTATACTAATATTTATTTATAGTTGCGAAAATTAAGAGAGCTTTTGTAAACACTTAGGACAGCTAGTTTCCAGAACGATTTAATTTGATGAAAAAGAATACATTTAATAAGCGACAAATGGAAGCAGGATAGTGCTTAACATATTGAACATGCCCACTCATCACAAGAGAATGTGCACGGTCTAACTGTTATCACGTTATCTGTTGTCTTAACTAGTACTGTGGATGCACCACTGCTATCATATAGTGTCACATTCAGTGTTCAATAGTCTATGCTATTATAACTTTCAAAATCCTTTTTAAAAATTCAGTCAATTTTATTTTTAAATAATATAATTTTATTTTTCTATCATATGAAAAAGACACCTAAACTGTTAACCTGCAAGGCCCTTGGGTGCAGTGGGCCATCTTCCCAATAGTTTTAACAAACTTACACTTGGATAAATGTATAATGTCCACATTCTTTCATTGTTCGCAATCCTTAAAAATGAGTGAGTATGCATATGTTATATATCATGCTTGTTTCCTTTGCTCACAGCCAGCCGCTGACTGGGTGTCACCACGGAAGTGTATAGTAGGGACCAAAGTCATTCAATGAAAACTAGATATATTCACAAAATGAAGGAACATATGATGTAATTTAGAGGTTGAGTATATGAGGAAACATGCACAAATTGCATGTGAGCTATTTTTAACAATTCTGTGAGTACAGCTGTAGTGCAATCCCTCACGTTTAAAGTTGATTTTCCCACTAGCTAAAGAAAGTAAAAGGCTTTTGGATTTTTGTTGTTGAGTGCTATGGAGAATTGTTAGGTCTAAATAGCGAGTTGACTTACATCTGGGGTGGTTTCCCAGCTGTGCTCTTAGTTATGGTAAACTCCTAAAGCAATGTTGTTCTATCTGTTTTTACTTGTACCATTTTCTCTTTATGTATGGAGTATATTGAATTTAATTAGAATATTACAATTCTTAAGATGCTCTTATAAGTGCATTGATGTTTTAAATAAAATTTTGAAATGTGGATTGAGACTTTTGTTTAGTTATATTTATTCTTAGAAAAATATACATTGAAAAAAAAACCTCACCAGTGTAAATATAATGTGCACCAGGTAGTTTTTGCACTTTGATTTACAAGCGGACTAAATGAGGCCTTCAGTGGGTATTAAAACTGAGCCATGCACTTCCTGCAGTTATTTATGCACCAGATTTCGTTCTGATGGCCAAAATATAGGTGGTCCAGAAAGAGGAGCAAAGTATGCCTTTCCCTCAAGGGTCGCCAGGAAGTGTCACAAATAATACTTTTAAATGTAAAAATGTACATTTTTCAGGATTAAAAAAAATAATAATAAAGTTGAACATTCTCAATTTTCTAATCCAGTTGTATGTGTATATAGACTATGAACTCTAGGGTGCGAAGTGTAGGTGTAAACCTTAAATGTGAATTCCAAATAAATACACATATAAGGGGAAACTCACACATCACACATGCATTATATGGTAAACCACATGTAACCTGAAACAATCATGAACTTTGTTCATATGTACATTTTAAGGATGCATGGCATAGTTTACCTTTCTAAATCATTAGCTATGTAAATTGACTTCAGTGTTTTTGGAATGTAACAAAACAGATTGAATAATCACTTTTGAAACTCTTCATTATGGATCATCATGCTCCAGACATGGTTTACTTTCCCTAATATTAACTCTGGTTAAATGAACAATTTCGTATGTGTGTACATATGTATATGTGGTACTTGTATAGGGGGAACCTAGCTGGAAGACAGAGGACTGCTGTTCAGGGTCAAAGGCAAAGATACAGTCAAAGTGTAATTGCAGACATAGCTGGTTTCTAAAAGTGAAATTAGACTGTGACTACCTTGTGGCGTAGTGTTCTTTAAGGGTATGTGCCCTCAAGTTTTCCTAAATTGAAGCAGTGTTAGGACAGTGCTGATAGATATTGGATGCATGTTTCCAGGTCCTGAGTGCACAGATGGAGATAACATGGTTGCTTGTTTTTCTTTTTTTGCACCTTTAATCTAATGGAGTGGTGGCTGCAGCTGTGCTGAGAGCCACTGGAGATGGTGAGCTTGCCAGACAGACCGATATCAGTGCTGGTCATGATGACTATGTGGATGATGTGGCTGGTTTTGAGGATGGTGTGGTCCAGAAAGGGGAACTAGTGGAGTTCCATTAGGATGAGATTGATGTGGTCATATGCTGTGCATAGGGTATCCTTAAGGGGAAGGCACTGTAGAGTGTGGGAGGGTGTCAAGGAGGACATTTCCACCACTCAGGTGCTAGAATGCGAGTACATGAAGTTCTGATTTCTTCAATAGAAAGTTCTTGTTTCAGGCCATCCTGGTTCTCTTGCTGATGTGTTTTGGGGTGAGGTTGGTAACCAGCGTGAATCAAAGTGACTTGGCATTTGGTGAAAGTTAGGGTTTATTATGCCCAGATTTATGTTATTGACCTAGGCTAGGACTAATTTTTGCTTGTTTTTGGCAAGTAGCAGGAATTATGTTTCTGTGGGGCTCCGTTTCAGGTAAGGGCTGAAGGTCCAGGTCTAGATGGGGTGCAAGCAATAAGAGGGATTAGATGTTTACAACACAGAGCTCCAAAACTCTACTGGACCACTCACTATGGTGAGTCATTTTTTATCAGGTCAGGTTATTTTTAGGTCCTACATCTTCTGGCAAGTTGACAAAGAACATTTTCTGTTCAGTCAAAAAGTTAAAATGATGCATTTAAATCATTGCTCTGTGTTCAGAGACAGAGGTCAAAAGTCACTTTGTCTTTTCCATTCTGACTGCAGAATTCTAGGATTGTCTTAGGTGACCTGTCTGACCTGATGTAAAAACTGTGAAATGAAATGCTAGTTTTTTTTTTTCTAGCACACAACATTTAAATATCTATGTCAACTGTACAAACATTTCAAGGTATGTCAAAAGCTATGAAAGACTATTTTGTGTTCTTCAGTGTGATGAAAAAATATTTTAATAGGATGAAAATAAATAGGAACACTTTACTTGATGTGCAAATGATAAATATGTTTTCTGAAACCCAGTTTTCACAGATTATTAATACACTATATAGTTTTATCAGTAAAGCTGTAGGTTAGTGGGAAGTTTTGTGAACTTTCTTGGAAATTTACTGTCGGTAAATGACAGTGTGCTACCACATTATGCTTTAGTAAGATATTTATGGAAAGTGGATGTTGAAACATAAACTGGGAAATACTTCTGTCCTGAAGGCAATTCTATTAGTAAACAAAAGCAAATCACAGATCATGTACGCTGGCTAGATTCTTATTATACATGGAGCAAACATTTAGGGCCAGATTTACAATGTTTTGCCGTAGGGCAGTGCCACAAGCCTTCTTGCCTAGCTGCTCAGGGTCAAAATAAAAGGTCAGGAATGTGGCGTACCTACGAGATACAGCACGTTCCTGGCTTTTCTCCTGTGCTGGTGTACAAATTGCTACTGTGTGCCAAAGCAGGCACCTTTGCCCCATGGTGCTAGGGTGCCTGAATTGCAGGGAATGATTGTTTTTGTGCAGGAAGGGGGCCCCTTCTAGCCCCAAAACAATCCCAAGAGGTGATTTCCTTTTTCTATGTGTGCTGCAAAATGCAGCACCCATAGAAAGAGGAAAAAACGGCGAGAAATAAAGATATATCTCCCCGTTGTGTCACTTCTATGCAACCCCTGGAGTAGCGTAGGGCTTTGACACATTCCCAGGTTTACAAAACCTTGTAAATCTGGGAATGCGTCACAATCCATGGGTGTTGCGAGGGAACACCTACACAACAGTCATGATAACACCTCTCCGACACAGAGTAAGGCAATGCAGCGACTTGGGCTGCATTGCTTTGCTCCATATCTAAAAGGCCATGTAAAGCTACGCAAAGTGACTTTGCGTGATCTTGTAGATATGGGTCAGCAGCCTGCACTGTCAATTTGTCAAAAAAAGTTATGCATTGGTGGCGCATGCCACTAGTAAATCTGGCACTAGTCTATTTAACCAAACAAAAGTGTTTTTTTGTACAGCAGAAATGCTGAACTTACACATTTGAAGGTGCACTTTTATGTGTGAGGATGAAGGAAAAGGCAACTCTGTAAAATAAAATATTTGCCTAGGATCACACAATTTGAGATCAGTTTACGGGTCAAGTACATTATAGTTAGCCGACGTGCACCTTCAAAATATTGTTATGTGTTTTTGGTGCATTGGCGAATTTTTATGCAATTTTGGCAGTTGTTTTTTAATGTAGAGGGTGTTGTTCTTTCAGTATAATTCCTGCATGCTAACTTTGAAAAATATGTAGAAAAGGCTCTTGATTTAAACATTTCCGTTAAACTGATGAGTGCAAGACAAAGTAAATCTACAGTATTGTGATACTTTTTTTGTTTCTTTGTAGGTGAGAACGAAGATGATGTAAAAGTGATAGTCCTGAGTTATCCACAGTACTGTCGATATCGATCAGTGTTGAAGCGCATTCAATCAAAATCATCTTCGTTGCTGGTCGATCAGTTTGTTTTAGCTCTTGGAGGTATTGCAGTGATCAACAAGAATACGCACATTTTTTACTGTCGGAATACTTTTGACCATCCAAGTTTAATTGAAAATGAGAGTATATGTGACGAGTTTGGTAAGTTATTTAGCATGCAAAAGTTACACAAAAATATTACATTTCGATGATTTTAATTTAAGATGTAAGTCATCTCTTTGTGTATTCTCAGTTGCGTATATATATATATACATTGAAAATGTATGTTGCTAAGACACACTTTGCTTTTTGTTTGTGTATAACACTGTGACCTATATGCAGTAAATATATGCTTTTGTTACAGTTACTCTTGGAAGATCGAGTGAAAGAATGTATTTAAATATTGCAGTAAACTTTTGTAACACCATCTTTAAGTACTCTGCAACTTTTGGCAAGTTGCTTCTGTCCTGCCTGTCAATATATTGTTAACGTTACCTGGAAAGATGTTTTAATTAGATTTTCTCAGCCACTTATTTGAGTGGAGAGACTTCAAGTTTGAACCATTGTCTCATGTGTAGGTTTTAAGGAGCATAGGCTCTTTAAATGCTTATTCTTGGTCTAGAGTGGTGAGATCTCCCATGAAATTCTGCTGTAGTTTGTTGGGGACATCCAATCACAATAAAGGAGTTAAGAGACAGTGGCACTTTAAAAGTGGCTACAAATAGTTTTGTTCGGTCCAGTTGGTGTCGTACACCCTGATTAGGTGATGTAGTGCTAATGCTTCATACAGTGATTGCGATGTGTTCCTACTAAATGAATCATCTCTGAGCTTTCCGTACCAACAGTGTTTTTAATATGCAAAGTTTACAGAGGCCATAAAAAATAAGGAAATCTTTCCCAGCTTTTGCTCCTGAATGCTACCGTGCAGTCTTGTCTTTAGACTTTTGTTGACTGCAGAAGATGTGACTTCATAGTCCAGATACCCACCTGCTACCATGCTGTGCAGATAATATTGTCAGTTACCTCTTCCATATATCTTTTGACACAAGACAGTACCTCATAAACTGTCTCTTCTCACCAATTCATAATCCCAGTCTCAGGCTGAAACATTACTGTTAGGTAGGACACAGTAGATTTTAGGTTCAGATCCTTGTGCAAATTCTAAGTAAGTTTTGTTTCACAAACATACTGAAAATAACAGTACTCGGGTAATGCATAACCTGTGCTATTAGTGTGACAGATCAGTCCAGAATAGTGAAGCCAACATCTGCTTTAAATGGAAAATGTTATACTGGCTTATGGAAATGTTTATTGTTCTTTCTGAGTAACATATAATTCTTCCAGATTTATGCTGTCACACACAAATCAACGATATCTTTCCTCTTTTGATTAATAATAAACTGAAAAGAATTGTTGTGTTACATGAATCGAAAGGCGTCGCTTGTTCCTTATAAAAGACAATACCACACTGTTGAAACCATGCACAGCCAGTTTTCTAGTAATGTAATTTGTGTAGTTCAAACTAGATACACATTAAATTATTTAAAGGCCCCTGATTGTTATTTTTGTTACTGTTCTGTAAATTGTGTGTTCCACTCCGTTCTTTTAGGACTGGAAAAGGAGAAGCTTTTAACAAACTATTCTCAATGTACTTTCTGAAATGGACATTTTCTGCTATGGTTAGATTATGCCTTTGGGTAGAGGGAGCACTGGCTAATTGCTTTACCTTGACCTGACATCAAAGTCCTGATGCAGCATCAAAGCGCTATTGTCTACTTTGGTGAATAGGTTTGCATAATCTTGATAGTTGTTAGGTAGAATGACCTAGTTGGTGCAGTAGTAAGGCAACAAAGAAAACAATGAAATAGGTGGCAGTACTCTTCATGCCAATATATTTCTGGATAAAGAAGATATCCGCTGGCTTTTTTAGCGTTTTCGTAACACGTGGTAAATGGTTCACTGTGCTAAGAAATAATGTGAAGAAATAAGAGATAAGCTAGCAACAACAGTGAATTGATGCACAGATACATAACAAGCATTTGCCAGGCAATGGGTCTTGCTTTTGCTCGAGTTAGAGCTATTAGCATTGTAAATTCCTAACTGGACTTTTCTTGCCACATAAATTAAAAATGATAAACAAAACAGTTGACATAAGCGAGCCGATTCAAAGCACCACAGCCGCCATGAGCATGAGCGGGAAGAAGAGACACAAAAGGAACAAGCATTTACAATGCATCGGGTCTCGCTTTTGCTCATGTTAGAGCTGATCGCGTTGTAAACTCCTAACCCGACTTTTCACCTACCGGGCAAAAGTGCATTTAAGTACATAACCCGAAAAAGTGAAATCAAGTACGTAAAGCACTCGACTTCTGCCAAGCGAGATTGGGCTCATAAATTAGAGAAAAAAAAGTCCACGAGCCCGATGGAAAACAGCGAGCCTTGCATGTTTTCTGTACTTGGTCGCTGCGCTGGAGGAGGGCTAGCCACCGGAAAAGGCATGCCATATGCGTGCCTTCGACTAATGAAAGCAAGCAGATTTTATTAGGGAAGCCCACCAACCAATAAAGAACACTGATGTGAAGTTGACAGGGCTCCGAGCCCTTTTATAAATACAAAAGAGTCTCCCTGCGAAATGCATGCGCGAGCGCATGGAACGTAGGCTCGACCCTAAAAAGAAGTTTGCTTGCAGTCAAACATATCGGAAAACGTGCAATTATGCATGTAACAGGGTCAGTCCCCAAGGCGGCAACAAAACCGCCCCTCGGAGGGACAAACGTAAAGCATTTACCAATGTCATCAAAAGATTCTTGAAAGGCAAGCCCATGAACGAGTGAAAGTGATGAGCATGAGGTGGGCATGGTTAACCGCCCAAATAGATACCAACACATCAGAGAAGCAGTGCTTGCACACTGCTATGCTCGTCCTAAAAATGCAGTTTCTGCTGAGGATCTTGCAAACATGTAGCTGCTGAAAGCATGCAGGAGCCTGGTTATACGACTTTTATCAAGCAGGTAGAGTGCAGGCATAGTTTCTTGTCCAGGGTAAGAGTGTAGACCAACAAATATTGCATCACCGCACATAGTCCCTGATTCGCCCTTGTTCCAGCTCATAGTGAAGCCCATCATTTCTCGCCAGACATTCACAAACGCATCTGACCTCCCTGGAGCTCCATGCAGGAGGATTAGGTCAGGACTTGATCAGTGCTTCCATGTCATAGTGCCATTTTTGATGCATCTGATCTGTCTTGGCACATCTGCGGTTTCTTAGACAAAAGTAGAGGAGGACTCAGTGTTTTACCAGGATTTCCCTTATATGACGTGGCTTACAAAACATGGGGTTTTTGCCGCAGCAAGACACCCTCAGTCATGTGTTTCACCTTGGCCATTTCACTTTGAACCGGCTTAGACTTCTGTATTTAAAATAATTTTCTCTAGTTCCAAAGGAGCCGCTTCAAGAGTTATCCTTTGCCATTACATTTAGTGCTTTCATATTGTTTCTGTAAACCAAATTGCCACTGGACTACAAAACTCAGCGCCCTGTATCTCACGCTGAACCCACGCCAACCTGTCCAATCCTTAATCTTAACCATATTCAACATTGTACAGCGTACAAAGAAAGGGGAAAATGCCACACCAGATAAATCAACATTATGTGACTGTTTGAGTGATAGATATTCTAAATGCATCTGATTTTTTCCTTGAATAATTATTGCAGTCTTAACAGTGTGGGTGCTTGCTTTCATAGCTAGTCAACATGGGCCCTGTGTAACGTCTTCTGATTTAGATTTTCGCTGCTCAGGCCAATCTGGTCTAGTACTTTGGACCCCCCCCCCCACAGGTAAAATAAAAATCATAAATGGCGTTCATGCAGAGTAATAAAAGTTCTCCACATATTGGGGTAATTGTGTTTTTCCTGCCAAAACGGACTCACATTCTGGTAGCTTGATTCTGCAGAACACAGAAATAGCTGATCAGGCTGCCATAACGTTGAATCATGATCAGTTACAGTTTTGCGGAAAGTGCTTACTCCGAAGCACTTTCCAAAAATGAGAGGTGGTCATCCATCATTATGGCAGAAACTGGGCATACTACGACTTTGTGAATCCTGTGGTCCAACCACTATTTTCTGATGACCAACTTAGGAATCTTATGATACGTCAAGTGAAGACGTACCGGAAGAAGACAATTGAATAATGTTGGTCCCTCACAAGCAGATGTTGTACGAAGTGTGTTTAATGAGGAAGGTTGCAGAGCTACAAGATAAATGGCAGTTTGAAGATACCATTAATGTTTTAGTTTGTTAGCAATTTAATTTTATTGTATCTGGGTTTCATTTGTTGTGTAATGCAAACCAAGGGGTTTGTTATACTTGAGATGCATGCAGCCCAATGATAAATGCTTACATCAAAACATTTAAAATGTATCTACACAACTTCTTTGAAAACCAATAGAATAAGACACATTTGAATGTAACAAATTTTGAGTGTTACTTGTAATTCTGTTTGTGTTGTGCATATCTCAGACCCTACATGTGAAAATGTGGAATGAGTAAGACTCAGAGTGAGCTTCTTAAGAGCTGAAAGCAGTGACCATTTCCCAGGTTCAGCTACTTTTTCAAGAAAAGTAGCAGTGCCACCAGGGTGGTTTTTAAAGAGGTTGTTTTTAGGCTCCTGGAGAGAAGAAGATTCCTGCATGCTGTCCCGAGTTTAGGCATCATATGAAACCATACCCCCGACCTGCGTGCATATGGCTTTTATTATAGGTTTAATGACTAGATCACCATATTTACATTGGTACTGCCTAATGCGTTTCTGGTTTGGTTCATCTGCTTCTCCAGCGTCACTTATTAGCCATATTGCAATTGATGGGGTACATTAACACCACAAACTGAAAAGAAGTAGGCTCTCATTTCTCACCCCCAAAATAAAGAGGTTGTTTTTGGTTGGTATTTCTGCAATGTACATGATTAACAATTGTGATTAGTTTATTATTCTGTTTATCTTCAGACAGAAGGGTGAAATGCTTTCAGTAGACATTAAAAGCATTTTCTGTTCTGTCTAATGAGATGGCAGTGTCTAGGTAAGGCACGGTTGGAGAAGATAGACCAAATGGACTTTAATTGGGCCTCTTAGTCTGTTTGTATATTCACAAGTACAGTTTCTGTACAGCAATAAATATAATATTGCCAAGTAGCTGCATGAATTTAATATGTGTTGCACGTACATTTAACCTTTTAACTATACAATTTAACGCTGTTTTTCAATTTTGGAAGGGGCATGCATTTTAACGTTTGGAGGACCACATACTGTGCAGTGCTCTGTCGCAATAACATTCAATAAATATGAAACTAGTAACATAATAAACACATAGAACCAATAGAGTAAGGTTTAGTATTTAATGGGTGTGGTAGTTCCTCGCCATTTCAACTTTTACACCGTGAAATGAGAGATATAACGCAAACGTTTCCCTCTTTTCCAGACTGAAAAACTCAGAATGTGCACACTTCCTCCCACAGATTCCTGCAGGTTTTACTTGTAGAAATCTGTGGACATGAGTTTACTGAAAAGCTTGTTTTGCCAGTGCTTAGTTTGTAAAATAATAGGTGGCTGGTGCCCAGAGTTTTGCTAAGAAGCTCCTGTCGCATGCTATCGAGTGTAGAATGGATCACCCATTTCACATCTGCAAGGTAGTCAGTCCGTTAGTAGGAGAGTGTCAAGGCTATGAAGTCTCGATTCCACCTCATGCTTCCTTAGTCCACCACAAGAGACGCCCGTCCCTTAATCTCACTCTTATAGGTTGTTTCTCATAACACCTTTCTCCTTTTTTCACTGTTATTCCATCTTTTTCTTGATCCTTCTTTCCCCTATTTGTGTTTCTACCCTTCTTGCTCTGGGTCAAAGTCTGAGGAGGGAAAAAAAGTCCCAGTCCCTTCAAACGAGGCCCCTACTGCAACCATCGGCTACAATTAAGCATTGTGTGTTGCAGTATAGGAAGCCACCACAAAATCAGGGGGCGTGTGGGGGATGCGGGGCGGTAGGGGGGTACCTCGAGGCACGGAGGAATCTTTCTTCAGTCTTTTTTTCTCTTTGCACAGTCTGCTGCTTTTCAAAAGCTAAGCAAATCATACATTACACGGAATTACAGGCTGCAAACAGCACAGCTAAATATAGCCATTTAATTTTCCCCAAACATCACAAGGCTATGGCTAGAGGTAAGTTATGACTCATTGAATGCATAATAATGTGTCATCCGGCAGTTACATATTAAACACAATGTTCCCATATCGGCAAACATACAGTCACTGAAGTTTAAAAGCAAATCTGGAGCTGTTTTGCAATCGCGATGGGTTTTTCTATTCTGTGGCTAATCCAACTGTGGAGCACAATATTAATGATCCCCAGATGTTGTTTATAATGATTGATTCTTCGGGCTACGGAGGAAGTAATTCTCTGTGTTGTTTTAAGCAAGTAATACCCTGTCTTATGCTCCGTGGCACTTGAACACAGACATCTAAAACCAGAAATGTTTTGTTTGTCTGACTAATATAATCGCCTCTGTTAAGCGAATTCTTCCTTCTTAACGTTTTAGCTCTTAATTGCTCAGTTTCCCATACTGCTAAAAATAAATATTTGCAAGTTCTTCCTTCTGCCACTTACTGTGGTGCATGAAATATTTCCACTGTGTGACAAAAGTGCCTGACGATGCCAGGAGTGCAGCTGAGAGATGTCTAAGTACATCTTATGGTGTACATTTTAATATTTTCTCCATCAATAGCAAAGTGAAATAATACCAACCTCGTCGAATTCATTATTTGTGGAACACAGCTATTCAGCAGCGGCATGCCATGAGCACTGACAAACCGTGATTATCCTGATGGTGCTCCCACCGCCACAAGGTGATGTGTGGCAGGAGCACTCGAGAGCGACACCTGGAGTTTATGCCATAGTACTGCAGAAACAATGGGAATACATTTTCGCGATGAAAGGAGAAATTCGGGAAGCACAATGCTATTTAGTTTTGAACACTGACAAATTTTGAATGCATGGCTCAGCCGTGATCAAACTTGGATGACCAATCTGTGATAGAGTTCCGGTCATACCGCTTCAATTGATCAGTTGGAGATGTGATACTTTTTAAATTGTCTTCCTGGTTTATAATTGCAGAATATTTTGCAAAAGCAGCAAAGCACCTATGTCAAAATTCCACGCGTGGATTGTTGCAAACTATTAAGTGAAACAAACGTAATCGACTGCATTTTCTTTTGTTTATTTTCTCGAGAGGCGCGTTTGATATATTTTAAAAGCTATTCTAGCTTGAATACATGAAAAGGGAGTACATTTGTTATTGCTCAGGTTTCTTATACTGATTTGATTTCAGGTCGTCACAGATTAAAAATACTGTTTTGATGGTTGAGTCGAAAAAGCATTTGGCTGAAATTTGTTGTTGTAAGTATTGAGAGGTTGATAAAATATTTAGATTAATGGCATCTAATTGGATTGAAATCGAGTAATGAAATATGTGAGAAACCTGTTTAAGACAAAATAGTATGCAGTTGTCAGTTGAATTTGAGTGAACTTTTAATGTGTTGGGAATTTGAGGTCCTGATTAAAATCCAGTAGTGGCTATTCAGCAGAAGAGAAAGAATAAAATACAAGAGAACCCTCAAAATAAAAGGAAAAACTGTGTTTTAATTTAGTGTGTACAAGTGGAATCTTTGATACACCAAAGAGTCAGGAGAGGAGTTAAAAGAGTTCCATCAGCCTTTGGCCACTTTCCATTGATTGCTCAATTCTGATTCAGGCATCTGTTTGCACTCAGATGGGGACTATTGAGTCGTGCACACATTAGCACTGCACCTGTGCTGTTTGCTTGCATGATTTTTATACATTTAACTCTGGTGCGGCACGCGCAGGCACCCTTCACACATGCCTGGATTGTGCACTTCGGAATGTAAGAACAAGCTGTTGACACATTTTCCCCCCATTCTGAGGTTCAAAACTCAGAATGGTGTGTTAATTGAAAAACAGTCAGGATTGTGTGGGTCCTTTAGTGAGGGCCTTATTAGTGTATCCGCACCAGCGTCAAAAACTTTGGTTGATACTGCAAGGCAGAAATAATCCTGATTTCCCTCCACCCCCACCTCGCCCCTGCCCCGGAATGTACACTTCTACTGATCGCATTAAAGAAGGATTATTCCATACAGAGAAAGTGTGTAGGAGTGTTGGCTTTAGAAAGACATCCATCTAAAAACCTATAGACCTATAGACCTATAGGCCACAAAACCCCACCACCAAGGTCAAGCAGCCTTTTTGATCCTACATTGTACAGCAGCCCAAAATTGTAAGAGTGGGCTTTCAATGTACAACTTTGTCAAGAGCTTACTTTCAGCTATTGGATCAGGTCTGCTGTGTGAATGCTGTCTTCCGGTTCTACATAATGAGTATGTCCTCTGTTCTAGCCCTAACACGCAAAATAATATAAATGTAATTTATGAAAATGATCATCCGTAGAGGCCGTATACTTATATATATGAGTGCACTGTTCTCTAACTGCAGGGGTGAATAAGTGGATCATGGATGTTAGCACTGGCAAGTTTCAGGACAAAAACATGAAAACACTTTTTTCGAACATGGAATTTAAACACTCACTGCAAGACTTGGAGAAGTAAAAATAATTTTTTAACTCTACAGATTTTTTGAGACATAAAAGTCTTTATATTGGTAGGTAAAGAAACACCGCACCTCTGTGTACTTGGGTAAACAGTGTCATTGGGAAGCGGCAGCTTTTTCCAATTTATTTTGGCCATTTGCAAAGACAGCTGTACATCCTGGTGATTTTTGTGACCGGATTATACTTTTGAGTGGCTTAACAAGTGCAGCCATTGGTGGTGCTTTCTGTGAAATCAAAATATTTACCATATTATTTATATTCTCTTTATTCTGCGAATCTTCGTCATCAAAAATCATAAATATACATTCACATAAAATGAAAATAAGATTATAAAAGCAATAAAATAAGAGTGATTATTAAGCACACATAAAAACCAATTAAAACAAATTAAGTAGCAAGCATTATGCATATACTTTTTAGAGCACTCTTACCATTTTCTCCCACATCAGCATTAGGAACTGTGAGTCTAGGAAGACCACCAATTGCCTATTGTTAGATCGAATAATCCTAAGGGCTTCTCTGAAGTCTCTGACACCTGCTGAGTGGTGCAATCCACGTATTTCTTATACCACAGTAACCAGTACAGAAGAACAAAACATGTTCAATTGTTTCAGTCATGGATACACAGAATGGGCAGTAAGCATCTCTTGGGTTTACCACATAGAATATTCACTGTCACACCTAAATATAATGCACAGAATCGTAAAGAAAATGCAAAACTTTGCTTTGCATTCTTTTCTACTCTAACAAGCTGCTAATTACACTTCATATCCACCTATAATGCCACTCCTGTTACAGATTTTGAAAGAAGTTTACAAAACTGAAAGCCTAAGTAAAAGGAAAAGGTTAATACAAAATTAAAACAAATGAGAGGGATATTTTTCTTCATTGGGAATCCGCTAGTGCTAAATATTTATACAAAAGCAAAACTTATTAGATACTTGAAAGCCTTCTCTGTCTCATTCAACATCCCTGCATACTTTGAGTAAGTTATTACATAAATTGCCTTTGGGTTGGACCTGCTCAAATATACTGAAGTGATTCTTTTTCCAGAAGAGGCCACTAAGTATATGCTTGTGATAGCTGGCATGCCTTGCTTTGTCCCAATTGTCCGTAAACAAAAGGGGCCACCCAACCTCACCCTCTGAAGTCTTGATTAACTAACTATATGTTAATAATTGTCCTGCCACAGTGCTCTTGTGACTCTAAGATCTGATAATGGTTGTGAGCCGAAGGAATAACAATAATTATCTGAAAAAACACGATACCATCATGGTGAATAAAGATCCTGCAAAGGTAGTAATCTACTTTGAGCATCCTTGCAGGCAGTGTTGTAAACTTTGTAGATTATAGGACATTTTCATTCTATTTGACCTGCTGGCTTATGTAATTCCTAGTTGGAGGTTACGCTTACTTGAATAATAAATAATTACAAATATAGTAAAATTGTGAATGCGAGGAATTACTGAGATTGCACAAAGAGCGCACAGGGTACCATCTTTGTAGATAGTATGCCAACATCGATTACATTTAACATGTCATAAATAGAGTTGTAAAAATATCAAAACTTGTAATGGAATTCGAGAATTATATGCCCAAATATGAGTATCACATTTTAAATGGCTTATATCTTCTCTCATATGTCTGCTTTCACCTTTTTCCTTTTTATGTGAGCTTGTTTGCAAGCCCAAAAAGTATTTAATTTGTCAAGTTGGCAGTGTTGGCTCTCTCTAGTTGAACTAATATAGGTGACAGTTCAGTAGATTTTATGGTAGTTCATTAGGGCCTGATTTTAAATTTGCTAATAGCACAGTGTGGTTACGTAAAATCTACCCCTAGATGAATATTTATTTGATTTAATAATTTCCTCATTCGAATAGGACTTTAAAATTGCTGTCGTAAATACATTTATCAGCAAATGTATATATGGCACAGTTATGGAGAATAAAACATGAATCCTCCTTTTAAATCAAGTATATCTACGTTTTTGTCAAATTACCAAAGTGCCTTGCATTCTGAAATTCCTCTGAGAAAGTAGATAAGATTCCTTTGAGAAATCAAAGCTACTGTAAATTTAAAGTTAGGTGGCTGCTGCATCACTTGAAACATTGCAAGTTCATAGAACTATAATTTCTCGGTGTCCATTGCCAATGCTACACTGTTGGGAGTTATATTCCCAGAGGATAAACCTGCATCATAAAAAGGTAAGGCTAGTTTCATAAACATCTCCTGTAAGACTGTGATGAGTTTGTGTTTTTTTGCCACAGACCTTAATGCCTGGAATGCCTTGTTCACCTTTTGTTAACAAAGGTAAGATAAGTCCTCCATGCATTTGAGTTAATATGCTCCCCAGTTCCTCTGTTCCTAGGTGTTTGTTACACACATGTATAGAAGAAAGGAGCCAGAAGTATAGTGGATATTGTAGCTCACTTGTCAGTGAGCTGTTTATATTCCAGTACCACAGGGGAATGAACCTTCACTACACATCAGAACAATAAATGGGAGGAGTTCTCAACCTCATCAAAGGAAAACTTAGCATTGGGAGGCCATCTCCTTCAAAATTTGGTAAAACCAGGATAGTGAAATACATGTCAGCACTATTTTTAGCAATTTAAATCACAGCAGAGCGCATCATCATTAGAAATATGTATTTTTGATTAATCCGTTGGGTACTTAAATTGAAAAAAAATCAACACAAAAGGATTTTACACATTTGATCTTTCCATACAAATAATTTAAGATTCCTCCCTAATTACAAATACGTAGTGTGAATATTCTCATTTAAATTCATGTTTGTAATGGAGTCTTTACATGAAGACGTATGCTCTTCCTGTTTCATAGCATATGCACATCACATTATTTGCAAAAGGTGACCAACATTCATGTGTTAAGCCAACTTCTGCCTCAATATGAAAGACACAACTATAATTTTGACCATTGATGTAGTGCATGCAACCTGAATTATCTCTTAGATAATAGATGCTATATTACCCAAAGAATAAAAAGTTATTAATATAGGTGTAATAAAGGAAAATCATAAGCATGGATGACCATTAAAAGAGAGCGCAGAACCTTGCTAGGGGTTCAGTGAATATATTCCTCTGAAATTTATACAGCTATCCCATTATGCATAGGAGTTGCTGAAAATCCAAAATCAAACATGATTTGCTTTGATTTATACATTAAAGAATATGGCTGTAGTTATAATGATGTATTTTTCTTTTCCCAGATGAGCCTTGTCAACATCAGAATTGTTTGGAAGCCATATAGAGATTAGACCAACATTTGCTGCATTAGACTACATGGAGCTATATTGCTGTTAACTTAAAATGCTCTCTGGATAATTGAAAGGGGATATTGTGGCAAAGACGAAAGACTGAATTATATTCAGTTCCATATAGCTGTTTTTCTTTTTCCAGCTGTGACTGGTAAAACTATTAAGAATTCAATTAGGGACATTTTGTAATCACATACACCAGTAAATGTCATAATTATTATTAGTTATTAATTACATTTGTCATAAACCTTCAACAAAAGATTTGTTGGTCAGGTAAATGATACATTTGAAAACGTTAACATATAACATCTTAGCGTCTTAAGAAAACAATATATAAAATTTATCTGAATTTAACACACCAGGGCCAAGTGTAGGTTGTCATAATCTTTGGCCTTTTCTAGAATAATATCTATAACTTTAATATTCAAGGGAATGCGACATAATTATTGTCCTCATATTTTCCCATTAGAATGGTGTCAATTAAACATGTACCTGAGCATCTGTGTTCCTATTCAACTATGGTATGAGCATATTAAAATGTCACTATCACAATTAAGTGAAGTTGGTTAACTTCATATTTCATGAAGGCTTCAGGGTTTCCTTTCACTCTATGAAGCTGTGCCTGAGGGCAAAAACGTTTTCCTACTAAATTTGTTCAATGGGAATCTTTCCCTCAACACCTAATTCTGCATTTCCCCTCATAGTTTTGTAAATCTTCTACTTTCATGGAGAGTACAAAGGTTTGAAAGAAATACACGAAGGATGTAAATGCACATCATAGCAACTTCACACACCTTAACTGCTTAACTTCCTGAAAAGGACACAAAATTCAGCTATTCAGCTTCTTGTCAGTTTGAGACACTTGGGTCATATCTCCTAGCCTGTAATAACTGCACTTACCTCCTTAGAGCCTAATGGGTCTACAATACAGTGCCATGCCCCCCAAATATGGGTTTCTATAACAGGGGACCACCATTTCTTAAAGCATAATAAAAAAAAAATACACTATACGTCTTTGGAGCATGTGCCTTGCACCTTGTATAAGTGCAAAGGGCGAATAAATCCTTTTGGGCTGCACATTGCTTTGGTGTTGACCTTCAAATGTGGATTCTCTTTTTTATTACCCAGGGTAACCTAGGCTAAGCTCCTTTTTAGATGAAAAAAAGTTGTACATCTTTTGTTATCTCAGAGCATTTATCTTGTGGGCACACTCAAATACTGTCCAGCCAGGCATCTGTTTACTAGCTTTCCTCCTGCTAAATAGTACAATGTTGACTCAGAGTTAGTGGCAGATGGGCAGTTGTGTGGATTTCCCTATGCTGTAAAGGAGTCTGAAGAAAGCAAGAAACTAATGAAAGGGGACATTTTATTCAGATGGGGTTAATTGCAGAATGGCTAAACCCAGTGTGGGCTCATGTTAGATTTTCAGGCTATCCATTTAAGGTAAATTTGCATTCAGCATTATGAAGTGTATGCCAATTCAACGGAGCTGGAGCCTTGACATGCTACAGAATTGCATACGCTGGGAGACCTATACACCAAGGGAGTACTAACCCCATTTGATACGCTAGCAGAGGAGGCAGGCCGCTGTCTCGACACTGGGGGGACATTTTCACTGAACCACCAGTGCACCTCTTGGTAAGATACTTGCATGTTATGGGGCATGATGGCCATTTAGTACGATGGCTCACAGATGCACTCCAAACACAAACACAGTACACACCAGTGCCTCACTGCGGGCCGGTTGGGAAGGTGACCTGGATAGGCCCTGAACGGATAAGGAATGGGAAGCTGCCTTGGAAAGCTACACTAATATTCTGCGCATTGCACGATTTCATCTGATCCAATTCTATATCCTCCATAGAGCTTACCTTATGACAGCAAAGAGTAACCAATACTTTTAGCTTGCCCTCGCTGCGCGTTAGTGGTGGGCGACTTGTTACACATGCTGTGGTTCTGTCCTTCATTAGGCACTTATTGGCGAGCAGTGTCGGCGCAACTATCGATTTGCATGGCACGCCCACATCTAATCACGTGGGAGACATGAATCCTGGGCCTTTTCCCCAGAGCTAAAAAGCATAAGACATCCACGAGATTTCTAGATCTGGGCCTCTTGACGGCTAAGTGACTCATCACCAGGACATAGAAATCTGCAGAGCCTCCTTCGATAGAAGCATAGAGGAGGTTATTTGCGGTATGGGTGGAGGCGGAGAGGGTGGCGCTGTAGAGGGAAGACTACTTGGGACTGTGTAAATTTCCCTTTGCCTCTAGCTGCGATGAGGTGTTGCAGGAACTCCGGAAACAGGAGCAATGATCTGATACAGATGCTGCGCATGGGGTGACCGTGCTGTCGGCGAGGGGTTGGGTTGGTTAGGAGCGGTGGACCAGACCTGACCCCACTAGATGACATGCTTAGGCCCCCTCAGGGGGTGTGGCTCGACAGAGCTGGCTGGGTGGGTCCTGCAGTGGTGCGCCAGTGTGCTTCGTTTGAGTGACTGGGTAAAGATGCAGCGATGTATGGAGGGAGGGATGGGTGGCCGGACTCTAGCCAAGGTTCCTGTTGTTTTGTTGTATATAAAATTTATGCTGAATCTTAACTCCTTTGCTGTGCGGTGTGTGACAGCCACCTGCCGAAAAGATATACTGATATACTATCTCTCTCATGCTGATAACCATCCCGTAAATTGGTGGGCATGTGATATATCGTAATCCTAATGTACCACCACTTCAGCCCTGATTGTATATCCTAACTGCTAATAAATGCTGGATTTACTACCAACCAAAATGATTGCGGGGGCAAGGGAAAACAGAAATGAAATGTCCTAGATGTTGTAACTCTAACTCCCAAACCGTAATTGACGTATACGATGTGTATTTGTATTTTTCTCTATGAAAATGAAATAAAAAGATTCAAGCAAAAAAAAAGAATTGTATGCCAAGAGCCTTTGTAATTGGTCAATGTGATGGCATACATATATCAGTAACATAACGTAATTTATAGCACTATTGCAATATGAGTGTTTTTCCTTTATAAAATCACAACATATTGTCTATAGAGCCAATTATAAGTAAACTTAATGAAAATTATAATAAAATATTCAAGACTGATTACTCGTGCCGTATAAAATTTTAATGCTGGATATGGGACTGCTGATAAATGCACCTACTGACACTGTAACTCCAATATTTTTAGGATTTTAGGAGGAGGGAATAGTCCTATACTGCTCATTCAAAAACTATTGTAGATCACCTTGCCTGCCTACCTATGTATTTGTCAACATTGGCTTTAAAAAATAATCACCAACATCTTTTCTCATTCAAAAACATGAACACTGTAGTCAGATGGTTGATTGAATGTTTTTCTGACTGAAACGATATGAAAAGTCTATGTAAAGAACATCCCTGCAACCCTTTATGAAATTCAAAGGAAAGTTAAACATTATGCACACTTAGGGGCAGATTTATTGAAAGTGGCGCTGCACCAAGAGCAGCGACACTTTCCCTGCAGCCCTTAGCACCTGCCTACCTCCACCATGTGTGTGCTGTATTTAAAATAGGTAGGGGGCAGTAGCATCATTTATCATGACGCTATTGATGTACTCTGCAGGAGTAGCGCCAACACATTGGCGCTACTCATGCAGAGTACATAGGGCCCCATTATAAAGAATGGAAGTCCCCTTAAAAGAGCCATAAAAAATGGCACAAGGAAATCTCGTAGATTTCCTTACACCATTTTCCAGCTC
This sequence comes from Pleurodeles waltl, assembly GCF_031143425.1. Taxonomy (NCBI): domain Eukaryota; kingdom Metazoa; phylum Chordata; class Amphibia; order Caudata; family Salamandridae; genus Pleurodeles; species Pleurodeles waltl. Next base: position 1,455,869,882 of record NC_090445.1, on the reverse strand, counting down.
CCCTAATGGGGGAATGCCCCTTTTGCATACGTTATGCCTAGTGCAGGCATAATGTAGCACAAAGGGTTACAGAGTGGCGCAGTGCATGCATTGCGCCACTCTGTAAATACGGCTTGGGGATTTCGGCCTCATTGAGCCACATTAAAGTCAAGAATAATGACATTAATGTGGCGCAAGGTGGCGCTAGGGTATTATAAATATGCCTCTTAATTTTATCTTATTAGCACCAAGGTCAGAGATTAGATTAAACGCAGTGCTACCTAGAGTGCAGCATTAATTTGCTGTTAAATGTTTGATGCAAAGTTTGCATTCTAACAGGATGTCGATATATGTTAAAATATACACATTGAATCCCAAAATATAATCTCAAATTCAGCTACAGACATGCAGGGTTGAGAAGCCTTTTTGCCAAGCAAAAGTTGAATGTCAGGCACCTTTCTTCAGGTATGAAAGGCCTCCTGGGACCCTTAACCACTTGTTTCCTCTGTTAATGTATCATTGTTTATGGTGATTCTCATTAATAAATACTTGTCGTTATTTAATTTATTTTCTTGACCATTGTGTTATTCATCTATTAAGTCTCTTTTATTTATGTATTCCTTCCTTCTTGGATATCCTATTTCCTTCTCTAGTCCTTGAGCCATGAGCTCATCAAAGCTACCAAATGGTGTTACCTTGGGTAGACTTATTTATTATTTATTTATTGATTTTATATAGCGCACAGCTACCCGGAGGTTTCCCGGCGCTAAAGACAATGCAAGACAAAGGCAGGCTCAGGCGAGCAGCTTAGGCAGTTACTGGTTAAAGAGCCATGTCTTAAGCTCCTTTCGAAATCTAATGAACACCCTTTCATGACGCAAGTAAGAAGGATGGCAAAAGGCTTCTCAACCCTGCATGTCTGTAGCTGAATTTGAGATTATATTTTGGGATTCAATGTGTATATTTTGCATGACTTATGCATGTGAATGTCTGAGGCCATGCGTTGTTGGAGCACGTAAGCCCCTCAAAGCCTCCACCTGTCGCTAACCCCTCTATCCCAATGTAGAGAGTTCCTTACACATGGTCTCTGAGAATATAAGAGGTATAATTAGATCAGGAGTATTATTAGAAGCTGAAGTGTCAGTTCTGATACATCAGATTGCAGACATGGCGTGTTCGTTATATCCCTAATGTAGGGATATTGGGTTACTTTATTTAAGATACTTATTGTTGTTCAAAATCATTTGAAGAATTTTCTTAGTGCACTTTGCAGGGCAGAGTTAAATTATCAGTTGTTTTGGGTTTGATTTGTTATATCTGTGAGTGTGCAGGCTTTTAACTGTGCCCTGCTTTTTTGATAAAGGAAATTCTTGTTTTACTAGCGATACACTACATGGGCTTGAGCTTAAGAAAGCATTCATGTAGAAATAATAGCCTTGCTTTTGAAGTGCCTTGCCATTACAGCTTTAATAGCTCTCCATTTGTACTAAACAATTAGTCCATACGTTTTATGGTCAGGGGCAGGAGTGCTCTAAACACCGCAGCAATTACGAGATAATATGGCAAAAATTCTGGGAAAACAAAGGGCTGCATTAATTGCTTTCTAAAAGAAATGAAAGGATAAAACATAGACCCTTGGACTTTATCCCACAAATACCATGGTTATAGACTTTATAGCTTGAGAATTAATTGGCAAACAGAGTAAGTATTAATAGCTCAGTTCTAGGTAGAGCAGACTGATTCTTGAAAATGACTGTGCCTATTATAATCACACAAACCAAGGTTGTATCTTCTTGCAGCTGTGTGTGCCCACATGTACCTGCGTGAGCACCCATAGGTGCATGTATGTGGGAAAGGGAGGGAGTGACATCCAGTTTCACATGTGTAATTGAACAGACAGTGGATTTGAAGTTTTAGCTATCAAGGTTGAAAACAGGGCTTCAGGGTCTCAGATGGCACATGTGAAGGTGACATCCTGCTGTACCATGTGCCATGAAAGGACCTGTGTGCCATTACACATTTTGCACGCTTGCTGATGAACATTGTATGTATAGACTGTGTGCATGTGCTGTCATGAGCAGCTTAATTACCAGTGGTCATCCCACCCTCCACTCTGTCAATAGTTGTTTGTAAAGGCTCCTGGGGTGCAGAAAGATGATCTGTGCCTCGAAGAGAAGTTTAAACCCTCTGCAAAGGACATACGAAGATGTGGGCTGATGTAGATAAAAAATGTGTTGCATGGACCGTGCTATTTGCATCTGCATCTCCTCTCGGCTGCTTCTGCACAGTGCTTTTGCTATTTTTGGTACTTCAGTATACTGTAAGTAAATGGATTACAGGCCTGAAGTAGTACTGCCCTTTTGCAAACAAATTTGCTTACCAACTGATTTGTAAATGGAAATGCATCTTAGGATGCAACTCATATACAAGTGCATTGCACATTGTCCATTCGAACAGGGTTAAAAAATGACCTGCCTAATAACAATATTTAAACACATTTTAATTTCCGTTCCCCTGAGATTGGCCACAAATGCAGACCTTTGTCACTGCATTTACTATCCCCAAATGGGAGACTTTTTATTAAAAAAATATGCCCATGTTCATTATAGAACCAGGTGCTGTTTTTTAAAAACAAAGTTTTTGCTTGTAACCCACTAGGATGAGCAGGCAGTGGTCAAGGCCTTTGTCCACTTCCCACGAGGGCACCAGCACGATTCTCAAAGGAGGCAGTCACCACCCTAACTCAGGGTCAGTGGTTTGCAGTCACAAACCATTGATGCATGCTTTTGAGAATCACAAATAGAAGGGGATGCCCCTTTCACGCCCTCTCCCATTTGTTTTGTTAAGTTGAACGTTTTATAAAGTACCAACTTACCTATAAGGCATCCTGGCACTAAAACTGCTTATCTGAAGAGGTATTGTGAGTTAGCATGCAGACACAGAAGTTTTAAGTATTTTCTCGAAGGCCAATTTGGAAAGGTTCGCAAAAGCCATTTCATGAGTCTCAAAGACTTTTCTGGGTCATAAAAGGTGTTTTGTACATTATGAGAAGCTGCTTTGTGGGTGCAAACTTTGTGATTGTGCATATGGGAGAGTTTGTAACTCCAGAAGAGCTTTTTACATCTGGCTCTAAAATCCTTATTCAGGACAAATAACATTTGTTTGTAGTTGTTAAATTAGTAAGACAAACTTTGGTGAGGAGACCTCCTTGAGGGAGTTTGCCTTCCATCCCACGAGATGCCCACCTCATGGATCTCTGGAATCATCTTGGACCACTATCAGATGTCCCTGATGGAGGGAGGGGAAGATTGGGAAAGAAATTATAGAAAATAACTTATTTTACTGCTGAATCTCGCGAGAAGGCGCAGGTATGTCAATAGAAGTTGCTGTTTGCCACAATCTAGTAAGGTCCAAAAGGCACAGTGACAAATATCACATATGAAGGTCGATTTTTCCCATTCACACTTTGGTATTGCTATCACTAGCCTTCAAGGTAATACTTTTACTAAGTACTGTCTGGATTGTTTGCGAGTGTGGGAAACTTTTCTTAAACCACGAAACCATCTCTTGCACCCTGTCTCCTATTCCGTACTTTTATCTCCAGATGTCAACATTCAAGAGGTTCTGTGTCAACTGTTGTGTATTTTGGAATGAATACTCAGTGGTCTACAGAGCACATAATGACTTTATGGAACAGGTAAAATATGCAAAGTAGTGTTTTTGTGAGCATTTTTAGTTAGAGCTGCTTACTGCACGTACCTCTGGAAGGAGCATGGCTCAAAGGCCAATTGGATGCCCATATTTATTTTCTTTTATGTAATGGGCTGCATTTTCAGCCCCAAGAACGACAGTACATTTATTTCTCTGTACTTTATATTTAGTTCCATCGGCAGTCAATTAAATGGTACAATGAGGTGCATTGCCCTCTAATGGATAAATAAATTGGATTAGGAGCAATGTAAAACCCACAATAGCACAACTCAAGACTGCACTGGTTACCGGTTGTTTCAGTGGGCCGGTAGGGAGGAGGGTAGTTTTGTTGCTGGGAACGCACGGCCAGTGCTTCTAAACCAAAAACGAAAAAACAAATAGTTTTACAGGATGCTTTTGCACTGATTTTATCTAGAAGTGTTGCATGCAGGAACGTGGCTGGCAGTTCCCCAGCAAAAAACCCTCCCCTTGAAACCGGGTCTTACCCTACCAGCCCACCGAAACACCTGGTGCCCGTTAGGCCAGTCCGGATCTGATCTTGTAATGTACAGCAAAATTAGAAGTTGTAAAAATAAACATCACAGGCCAAGTTGGCAGCCATTATATTTTATGAATAATTCTTCTGAAATGAAACAGTCAGGTCTCTGCTCCTTCTGTCAGATGTCCATCTAATAAGAACCAGAATACAAATCTCAAAATACAGGTCAGCAATGTCAATACAGAGTCAGTCTAGCCAGGGGATCTTATTTAATCTTTGTAAGAAATGTAACGAATCATTCTAGCAAAGTTAATACGATTTAATTGTACTTATAATGTTTAACAGAATACCCTATAAATATAGTCTGAGTTCGGTTAGATATCCCAGGTTTCTTTGGCAGCTCATTGACAATACATGTTGAGTCACACATACTCTGATGTTGCGGAACCCCTCCGTCTTTAAATAGTCCTACCATTTTCTTCTAGAGAGCAAAGTTGTACATTTGGAAAAATGTGTAAGTGTTTAGGGCATTATAATGCAGCTTGTAATCCGGGGCCAGACATCGAGTCTTGGGTAATGCAAAAGTAACTGATACAACTGCCAAAGTGGCGCAGCGCGGGGCTGCACCAAAAATCGCAGCGCCCCACTATTTTTAAAATGCAGGGATGCACTGTATTTGCAGGAATACGGCGCACCCCTTCATTTTCCCCTGCGCCAGGGCTGAATTAAGCTGCCTGCGCCAACGCAGATATCCTACCCCCATAGTGCAAGGGTGTCTGCGTTGAGGGGATAGATTGTTTATGTGCAATATGTGTCACTTCCTGAACATACACAACCTATAATGGCGATTTGGCACTTTGTGTGCTGCAAAATGCAGCACACATAGAAGTACCAAAGGGTCATTTTGGAATGATTGTTCATGTACTGGAAGCAGTGCTTAATTTGTGCTTGTTGTTTCCGGTGCTGAGCACCAGCACTTATTTTTGAGGGCAGGGGCTTGTTCTTCTGCCTCAAGCATTTGCTACAAGCAAAAGACACGTATGGGAAAGACGGATGAAGGGAAAAATGAAAAAGCGTCACAAAGGGAGAAAGTAGAAAGCTGCAAGAGTGAGCTGAAGGGGCAGGAAGTGGCTTTATATGGATTGAAGAGGCCTGGGATGGTTTCAGGATTACGCCGCCTCAGTATTCAGTGTTCACACATTTAATTGCAGCAGCTGCGTGCTTAAGAGGAGGGCTTTGGGCACCGGCACCTTTTTATTTACAAATTAAGCACTGACTGGAAGGGATACCTTCCTGCACATAAACAATCATCCATGCCATTTTTCTTCTTAAAAATCGAGGAGGAATAAAAGCATTCCTCCTCGTTTTGCCATGCTAACGCCACCCTTGGGGTGGTGTTAGTTTTTGGCATGCCACATGCCGATTTCTCGTAAATCTGAGGCAGCGTCAAATGCAATGTGTGTTGCAGTGTAACGCCCACTGCAACACACTTTGCATGCCACTCTGATGCAGAAAACTGCATCGGAGGGGCCCATATTTACAAGGGGTGTAGCACCACAAAAAGTGGTATTACATCTCCTTGTAAATATATGAAAAATGACGCTACGGTGGCGCAAAGGGCTCTTAAATCTGCCCCTCGGTGTCCCCGTCCACAGGAGGACGAGGACAGTGATGAAAACAAGCAAAGAAGGAAATATTTAGATTAACAATTAGGAACTTTACTATGCTCTATATGATGTCAGAAATGCCCTTTGATAGATTGTAAGAAATATCAAAAAATGCCAGTCACTCGTTTATTATGTTCAATTCTACTAGCTAAGACTTAGGCATTCAAGGCTTAATTGCATCCTTCCCGGCTATTTGACCTGCATGAGCTTAACAAATTGCAGCCAGTGAAGTGAATAAACTACATGAATGCATCATTTCAAGTTTCACAATTCATTGAATCATTATTAAAACTTAAGTGATATTTAGAAGTAATATTACTTGACAAAAAGGCTTCCACTAGCAAATGTATGATATTGGGAATGAATAATTAGTAATTTGCACCGAAGTCCGAGTAACATGTTTGTTTAAAAATTATTAAATTAAATTGGTATTCAAAATTCGTTTCAGAACTGACGTCCATTTATAGTTCTGGTACAGGGGTATTGCTTGCACTTTACGTACTTTACCCAACCCACGCATGATAACATCTTATCAACTAGGCTGACCTGCCCTCTCCTTAGGACTGAAAGACTAGTTTAGTGGTAGAATTTTGCTTGGCTGTGACACTTGAGGTGATTTAGGGCCGTATTTATACTCCGTTTGCGCCGAATTTGCGTCGTTTTTTTCGACGCAAATTCGACGCTAAACTAACGCCAACTAACGCCATATTTATACTATGGCGTTAGAGGCGAATAGCGCCAAAGTTCCCGGAATGTGCGTCATTTTTTAGCGTGAACCCCTTCCTTGCGTTAATGATATGCAAGGGAGGCGTTCCCGTCTAAAAAATGACTCCCAGGCCTTTACGTGGTATTTATACTCCCGGGCAAAAGAGACGCCCGGGAGTGGGCGTGGCTAAAAACGGCGCATTTGCGCCGCTTTTTAACGCCTGGGTCAGGCATGGCGTTAAGGGACAAGTGGGCTCAAAATGAGCCCAGAGTGCCCTCCCCTGCCCCCAGGGACCCCCCCTGCCACCCTTGCCCACCCCAGGAGGACACCCAAGGCTGGAGGGACCCACCCCAGGGACATTCAGGTAAGTTCAGGTAAGTATATATTTTTTTTTTGTAATAATTTTTTTTGGCATAGGGGGGCCTGATTTGTGCCCCCCTACATGCCACTATGCCCAATGACCATGCCCAGGGGACAGAAGTCCCCTGGGCATGGCCATTGGGCAAGGGGGCATGACTCCTATCTTTACAATGATAGGAGTCATGTTGATGGGGGATGGGCGTCGAAAATAAATGGCGCAAGTCGGGTTACGACGATTTTTTCGACGTAACCTGACTTGCCCCATTTTAAGACGCCCATGCGCCATTTTCCCCCTACGCCGGCGCTGCCTGGTGTACGTGGTTTTTCTCGCGCACACCAGGCAGCGCCGGTCTGCTTGCGCCGGCTAACGCCATTCAATAAATACGGCGCCCGCATGGCGCTTCAGAATGGCGTTAGCCGGCGCAAAACTTTTTGACGCTAAACTGCGTTAGCGCAGTTTAGCGTCAAAAAGTATAAATATGGGCCTTAATTTATTTTATTTCTCCTCTTGTCTTTTAGTGACCTTCTCTAATATATTAATTTTGCAACCTTGGGTTTCTTGGAGCATACACATTGTAGCTCTTGGTGATGAAATGTACTTCATGTTCTGTATAACAATAAACTGATCAAATAATGGTGCCAAGAAAACACATTCATGAAGAAGAATATTGTTGATATGCAGGGCTAGGTTATAACCATATTAATGTATGTTTTTTTAACTTCACAAACCAAAAACTTAAATAATAGCACACTTACTAACGATATCTTATTCTTTGTAGGAGCTGGAAATTGTTCATGCCATCGCATTACAAAATTAATTTGGTTTATAAATACATAAGTTGATATACCAGAGGATAATTTGTTCAACAAGATTCCTATTTTTATATTTTATTCTCTTTTTGGTAGAAATTTAGATAGTTGGACTCTCAGTGGGTTTCAAATTATGACAGTGGTGTTTCTCATGAATGTTGTTTTAGCATTTAGCCAGGTATCGCCAATGTCCCCTGGTTAAATTGACCCCCCGCCTGGAAAAGCTCCCACCCCAACAAACCCACGTCACTGGCAAGACACACACAGGTTATTTATTTTTGGATTAGTGGTCTTAAGACTCCCAGCCATATTTATTCCCATATATACATAAGAACATGTTTTACTTTATGCACACTAACCCAGAATTGTACAATTTTGTATTTACAGGAATTAATGCCTAGGCTTAACTGAGATGCTCATGCAAGTATTTACCAAATCTAAAAATGTTGTTCCTGTGCATCCTCAAAATACTTTTTTGAGTGAGATCATGACTTGTCCCCGTGTCCCCTACTCTTGATACCCCTTGTCCATTCAAAATGGACATGGATGGGTCCCTCCTTAGGGGAGGACTCCACCCTCCGACCTTCCTTACCGAGACACTCCTATTCAAGGGGTCTTTCTGCCTGCTAGGACACCTACCATGAGCACCTCTCACACCCATTCCCCCCGCAAGGGCATGTACCAGCTTGCACCCAGTGCACCTGCGTAGGGGGTTGGAAGGTAAGGACCGCATGTCAGCAACCATCCTCAAACCCCCGTGCCCCTGCAATTTCCTTTCAGCTTGCTGCCAGCACCCCTTGAAGAATCCCATGACATTGCTGTTATTTTGGAAAACGAGGCCTTACATGGACTGGAAGTGTCCCACCAATCTTGCCCTGACCTGCCACAGGCCAGCATAGTTCACCTACTATCTGGTCCCCTCCTCCTATTCACACTAACACGGGCGAAGAACTAACCACTTTGACAAGTGAACCCTGTCTTGCAAGAAGAAATGCTGGTCTTTTCTGCAACCATGAGGTATAGATGACTGCCTAGACGACCTGAACAACTTACCAATCTTATTGTTCACTCACTTCACCAAGTCATTGAGTGCCCTGACCGACTTACTACCTTCCCACTATAACCTGGGAATGATGTTAGACCATGCTAGCACAGTCTGTGGAAACTTCCTTGCAAGCCAACCAATCTCTGAAATCACCAACTAAAACAAGTCCTTCCTGCTGCTCTCCACTAAGTCATTGCCACCGAGATGTCCAATAATGACCGGGGGGGGCGTATACCACTGGGGCAACAGTTGGTCCAGTGCAGGCTTCAAATGAACCACGCGTAGCCCTCCTTGATCACAGAAAGTCAGCCGTTGTCCTGCATGTTTTGCCCTGGCCGTGAAGCCACCTGCTCAATAAAAAGTCTTTGCACGCCACACATAAGAATGTCCCAACACCAGCACTTCTGTAACCCTTGTCGCTCCGGCATTGAAAGGAGTTGTCAAGGAATCCAGTGGCTGATCCTCATGCCATCCACCTGCAAGAACTGGAGAACAGAGAAAAGAGAAGAGGGAATCAATGACAGATCCTTCAACAGGTTCAATCTTACGTAATGCTTGTAGCGATCAGAGTTCCACCTGTTAGTCTCTTGCACCACCGGTCCTGCTAGCCCCATCACTGTTGCGGCGGTAGAAGCCTCAATTACAAATGAGTGCAAGTCTTATTCCATAGGATCAAACCCTCCCACCCTCAGAGCACTGCCAAGTACTCTACAGAACTGAAACGTAGTGAGTTGTCCCATCTGCATGCACCAGGCGGGAGACCCCAGTTCTTCTGGAAAATTGTGCCAGAAAAACCTCAAGATCCCCCAGTGAACATTCATTACCTGGCACCCTATGCAACAGGATGTGATTGCACCTACACGTCCAGTCCATCTTGAAGCGGGGAACAGTGATTGCTAGTAACCCATTCAGCCACTAGATATCAGCACACTGCAAACCCCCATAGGTGTGTGTCTTGTTTTTGGCAACCAGTTTCCCTACACACTCTGCCTCATAAAAAGCAGGGGCAAAGGCTGCCCTTAAAAGGCAGACCCCATCCTGCGAACTGCAAATGCTGCCAAGGGTGGACATGACTGCTGCTAGTTTCACTGCATCAATGGAGCACCTAGAGCCTCGTTTGGTCCCCTCCAGACGCTGCCAAGCCCTCAACGTCCTCTGCACCAGGAAAACTTTTGTCCCATCTGTGTGCCCCAGCATCCTTGCAAAAAATGATATTGCATCAGCCTGGCACATGCCTTACGAACCTGATGGCCCTCCCTCCCTTAGAGACCCCAGGAATGCAATCACTGACCCCGCCACTCCAACGCACCCCAAGAACTTCCAGTATGCGCCAAATGCCCCTTCATAAGCACGCCCTGTCCTGGGCGCTAAACTGGCTGCCACGAGGCCTGGTAGGCTGGGGCACCAAGCCACCACAGTTGCTCTGGGAAATGTGTAGGGAACTCTGGTGCTCCTGGGTGACGATGCCTGAAAGCCTGCATCTTTAAACAAGTTAGAGCATCAGCTGCATTGTGTACGTTTGGATTTAAAAATTACATTCAGCTTCAGACACAGTAACACATTCTCTTTCAAAATTCTAAGGATCATTTTACACTTCACTGCCTGTTGATTAATGCATTCCACCACCGTCACGTAATTTGACCAGAATAGTTCAGGCTAGCAGTGGAACTGCCCTGGCGAGATCGTGAAGGCAACTAGAATGGGAAAAAGCTCAAGAAGCCAAATATTTGTCACCAGTTCAGACTGCACCCAGTCCCTTGCCCACCGCTGAGCATACCATACTGGACCCAGAATAGCACCAAAGTCTTCACTGCCTGCAGCATTTGTGAACAATCCTATCTCCTCGTTGGTCCTGGCTAGGCTGGGACACACTACTGTCCCATTTAAAACTCACAGGGATGCTTCCAGATCCTCGTATCCTGGCAAACCTCACATGACAACCTGGTATGGTGGTGATTTGCTTTCAAGCCGGGCATAAACTGTGCAATTGATTGTAAAAATAGGTGACCCATGGTAATAATGTGCAAAGGGAAATTCAACTGCCCAGTCACCACCTGCAGTTGGTGCAAGGTCATTTTCCTTGTCCCCTGACATGCCTTCAAGGCTTGGTAAAAAGTGATAACATTCGCCAAGGGGAGCCTCGATACCCCAGCAACTAGGTTCAATAGTTGTCACAGGCCCAAAGGTCTTACCATGAACGAAGGGTACACCAAAAATTCCCACCAGCTCCTGAAAACATTGTTTGGCCCCAGCGCACTTCCTTTTTCCCAGGGGTGCAGGGGGACCCAAAAAAACGGGAAATCATCCAAGTAGTGCAGCACCCACTGGTGCCCCGACTTCTGCCTGAATTCGCCCTCAAGGAAAGTGCTGAGTTTCTTAAAATAGGCACATGAGCCAGAGCAGACAACAGGCATGCACTTATTAAGATAAAAAGAGCCCTCGAATTGCAAACCCAGCAAATGGAAGTCGCCTGGGTGCACTGGAAGCAAGCGAAAGGCTGACTCTGTCTGACTTCGCTAAGAGCACTCCTCGAGCATCTGAATTGCCTGGTCCAGAGAAATATACGTGACTGAGCATAAAGCCCCGTCAATAGCTTTAATCACTGACTGACCCTTCACTGCTGATAAATTATGTATTAATCTGTATTCTCTAGCACTTTTTGGGGACTATCACGGGGGGGGACAGACAAAGGGGGTTATTACAACTTTGGAGGAGGTGTTAATCCGTCCCAAAAGTGACGGATATACCACCAGCCGTATTACGAGTTCCATAGGATATAATGGACTCGTAATACGGCGGTTGGTATATCCGTCACTTTACCGTCACTTTTGGGACGGATTAACACCTCCTCCAAAGTTGTAATAACCCCCAAAGTTTTTAAGCTGGACTGATTCAATAGTACCCACAACCCTCCCTAGGTTCCTCTTCTTAAGGATCTTAGCAATGGTGATGCTATGACTGGACCTAAGTGGCTGCTAATTGTTGGAGTATAATACACCTACACACCAGCTGCTGAGATTCTAAAGCCTTCCTTGAAACCTCTGTACACTGCCTAAGCTGCCAAGGGGTTATTATACACATTGAACCATGAAACCATTGCCTGCCAGTTAACCGGGGAGGAGGCTTTGATCAAAAGGGGGTGATCACTATTGTTTTTTGGATATTCTGTCCTTAGACTTTCTGAAACACTTGACCTCTGGGTGCAAGGGCAGGCCACAGAAGAAACAGCTGTGCTTGAACTTGCAGGTCCCAGGAGGTCTAGTGCAGGATTGCTTATAAAAATCCCAACATGAGCCCTTCTCACCCCCATCCCACAGCTGCCATTCGACCTTGAGCCTGCCCGATTGGGCTGACTAGAGGGGTAGCATGAATCCATTGAGGCTTGATAAAACACAGTCAAGTATTCTCATCAATCTGAACCCATGCTAGCGTGGGTCTAGTGGCCTTAATCCTCCTGAACTCCATGTTGTAATCCCTTCAGGCCATGCCACCAAACTCATCATGCATGCACACTATTCTATTCTGGTAGCATGCCAGTTGGTCTCCTAAATTAGGAATGCGTTCTGCAATCAAGCCTGAAAAAATGTAAATCCTTTCACCCAGTTCATCAATTTCTCCTCAACCCTCTTTAATAGAGCCACTGGCCACAGTCTTCAGAGTGGGGGCACTCTTTGCACCACTTGCCTTTTTCCCTTTCAGGCCTATCCACAGTCCAAATATTTTTTATGCCCATTGTCACCTGACTAATGCCCTCCTCCCCAGCCACTAGTCACCAATGCACACAACACTTGCTCACTACTGCACAAGAATATATCCTATGCTCCCTCACCTCCACAGTCCAGAGTTCCCACTGGAGCCACTAGTGCAGGAATCCCAAACTTGCAGCTTGGGTCGGGCCAGAATAGACTCTCAAGCTTGTGCGACTCATGGAAGCAATTGTTGCACTGTGGCTGCTGAGCTGGAAGAGGAGCGCACTGACAAGCAAATCCATGTAGGGCCTTCAGAAAGAGGAGAGATAAAAACAAAGAACTTGTGGGTGATGTGTGGAGACTCCCTGCTCCAATCCTGAAGGCAAGTCCTGTCCGCGCCCCGGCCAGCCCATCCCGTGCAACCTCCCCCGGAAGGTTGTGACGCCACGCGATGCATCCCTGGTTCAGGCCAGGCATGCCGGCATATGCACAGTTCCTCTGAGTTAGGGAAGCCTTTGTCAGTTGTAAAAAAAAATCTGTAGCCATACAGTATGTTTGTCTTGTGTACAGTCACTTCACACTCTTAAATGGAAAAGTATGTTTTTGTGTTTAGTGTTGGATGCAGTTCAATCTATGCAGGATATTTACATAACCACATCAGATGTGTATGGTATAGGGTGCCATCAGCTGATAGGATGCCTTGAAGAAAAATATGTGGTTTACCTAGTAATATGTATCATTATATAAAGTTTATAGTGTGGAACCGATGCTTCATGCTCTCGCTGTGGAGATCTCTGAGGGCTGCCTCATACTTTGATCATTGATAGAGTTGGTGCAAATGAGATATGAAGTTGTACACCTCTTACCTACCCCTGTTAGCTACCTACTGTACCACCAGAAAAACTAGATATGTGAGCACTAGCAGCACCTCTCTACAATGGACCAAAACACATTTCTTTGTAGTCCTGAAACAAGGATAAGCTCTTTGCCCTACTTGAAACATAAGTATCTATGGATCTTCTCTGTTGCGTTTTCTTACAGTAGATTGCAGTATTTTTCAACAGATACATGTACCCTCATGTAAGTAATCTAAAGAATATGTCCGAAAGCTTTTGAGAACTTTAAAAAAATAGACTGAAAACCTACAGAATTAGTCTGTGGTTTCAGGTGTACACAGATGGATCATCAATCCTCTTCCAGTTTGAGGATAAAGCACACATCTGTGCAAGATCTCTAAGTGTTTGAACTACCTATGCAGTTTCCTAAAGGAGGGGTTTCTCTGGTTTTAAAGACTGACATTAATGATTGATGGGCTCAGTACTTGAGCACAGATCTGCCTGCCTGCTTTTCCTGAGGGCTCTCCTTCACTGTCTAGATTGTGAGCGAAATGCTACCTCTACATGTTTATGATAATAATGACTGTGTTGTATTCCGTTCATAGTGTGAGGTTCGCAAGATCTCTGGTATTAGATACGATTGCAGTTACGCTGGGGTACTATGTGGATCTACTTAGGAATACATGCTAGATGCTAGATTTAGTTCCAAAAAGATCAATCACATCAGATCTGCCATGAAATCGCTACACTAATACATGAAGTTAACAACACTATTCATAAAACATATTGGCGCAACCACGTACGTTTTCTCTTCCAAACTGCATCATTCTAAAAAACACTTCTGAACCTCTGTTTTAGTTTGTCTTTACATGTTTTGTAACCACTATTTTGCAGTCATCTAAGGACACATTTTAATCCTATTGAAAACGTGAAGTATTTTAGTGCCTCTAGATACTTGTATGACTATGAGTTGTAATTGTTGCTGAATGACTCAGCATAAAACTCCTATTGCTCAGACATTGAGTTGTTTGGATCAAAGCATTAAACACCATTGCGTAGTTTCTGATGAGTAGGCAGTACACTTGGGCTCTCAACAAATCTTTCAGGGGTGTTGCGCTTTTGAGGGCTATGCCTCTTGGTGATGGAGTGAGTGTGTGTTTGAGTGAGAGAGTGTGAATGCCTGGTGTCTGTGGCGTTCAGTAGCAAATCGAACTATGATAGAATGTGGTGACCACTCCACCCTGCTCTCCACATACACAGGCTACTTCATGCTTCATCCTGAATATAGGGAGCTACTTATGCACCAAACAAACCGTCCTGGTTGGTGTCCTGCAATGCACTGTGGTCATCCACGTTTCTGTTCCTATTTTTTTGGCTACTAGTTGTTTTCCACAATATTGCTAGTTTGCTAGTTTATCCCAATAGAATACTTTTCTTTTTTGTATACCATGTCAAAAGTACATATTTGTTTTTGCTTTTGTTATCCACCACGTCTTAAATTTCTCCTTACTTGAACATACCTCAAAATCATTAACAAAATGAATTCCTAAAGGGCGTTAACTGCGCCTCTGGTTAATATAAACTCGCTGCCTTGATAGATCAGGATAGGGAAACTAATGTGAGTGACACACATGAGATGACTTCTGAGAATTAACCTTATCTCGTCTCTATTTGAGGAAAGAAACTTCATACCTAAGCGTGTGCTGTTTTGAAATCCATGTGCTTTGGGCAGGGTATAACTGTCAGTATTTTTTGTCTGTAAAATGCTGATCAGAGCTAGAGGGCATATGTGTCTTTTCTCTATTTTGGCTTAATACGTGAAAACACTAATATGCTTACTGAGAACAATTGGTTGCCATCATGAGATGGAACCTTGACATCTACACAATAGGTGCACTTCTTTTGTATTGACTATGCGAATCTAGGCACTTTTATAAAGCGTGAATGTGTGTCATGCCAATTAAGTGTGACTGCCAAAGGAGAATACTTATGCCATGTCACACGAAGGTGGATTGATGCTGCCCTAGTTAGTAGTGGAGATTCCAGCATTTTGATAGCCTTGCTCAAAGTTGGCCTAATGCTAGCTCTAATAATGGTGATGATTCCTGGCATGCTTTGAGTATTGTTGGCACTGTGGCGCCCACCATGTGCATACTTTTGCACCTTGGAAAATAATATTTATTGGAAAATTGTGGATCTTTTATTACACAATGATGCTTACCGCTGATGTCATGCTGGCACAGTCCTTGTATACTGTGGATGTCCATGGAATAATTTGGCCAGTTCACGCATAATGCTTGTGTTAACTGTGGTAATTCTTGACACATTGCAGACATCCTGAGCATGATGTGCGATCCTTGGCATAGTGCTAACCCTGCAACCTGGTGATTTTTATTGACTTATAGCTGGTAACCTTGGCATGATGTTACCCTACATTGAAATAATATTGGCCCTTGCGTAATGTTAGTACATTTTGTCATATTATCAACATGATGGTGATGACCTCTGGCCAAATGCTGACCCTGAAATACGCTGTGAATCTTGTCATATTGTGGAGGGGCTTGGAATGATGGTGCCCAACCCAGGCAAAATACTATCCACAACCAACTGGTGGTACTTTCTGGTTTAAGGTGAACATCTGGGCATAAAAAGGCCCACACCTGGCATAGTACTGGACAACTTGTGCCTACTGTAGGAATTCATTTGCTCATTCAAAATGCCCCCTGCTTATACTTTGGTGGGGTAGTGGTGTTTTAGCCTCTTGTAATGCCACCTTCTGCTCTTGCAATGCCCAGGCACTTGATGCATGAGTATGACTCATTGAACATCTTTTCAGGCACTTCAAGGTCTTTTTTTGTAACCTTTAGGTTTTGAGAGAGCACTAAGGTGTGCTTGCTGAAGTTTGTTTTGGCTCTGTTTTCAGTGATGAAGATGCTTGTGTCACTGTTGTTAGATTGTTATTCTGGCATCCATTTAATATGCTTTTGTTGTATACAGCTACGCTGAAGTGAGATGGGTGTAGATTTCCCCTTTGTACATAAATGAAAGGAAGGAGAAAGGAGTGGGTTTGTGCGCATTTTTTGTTAGTGCTGCTTACCAGCAGTACTGTACCTATGGAAGGAGCCAAGGTTTTTTCTGTTATGTAATGGGCTACGTTTTCAGCTTCAAGAACAACAGTACATTCTTTTTTCTCTACCTTAAATTTAGCTTAATTCAAGCATAGTTGGCTATACATGAAGAAGTAGTTGTGGTCCATGCTTCCTCAGATGGTGGTACTTCTTCCGGTCTTATGGCAGAAGCGGTTCTGGACACATATCTGCAAATGCATTAGTGTTTTTCAATGACGTGTCATAGGAGGGTATGTATATATTCATTAAAAGTTTTGAAAGTGATACACTTTACATCACTTCACAGGTAACTAATGTTTTAATAGATTTGATGGAACGTATTTAAATTTGCCGACACAAGTTGGTATGGAACAACGCAGGATCCTTTTCTGGAAGGTTTGGTGTCTCCAACGCATCTCACATGTTTGAAAATGATCTTATGATCTTCTGTAGTATGCACAGAGGTCATAGAGGATCTGGTTCAAATTGATCTTCAACTAGGAAGATAAGGATACCTTATATGTTCACTAGTGTGGTCTTATTTCCGTTTGAGAGTCTTAAGCTGTAATAGTAGTTATGAAGGAGACTCTGAGAGGTCATGCAGTATTTACTCGATAAGTGGATGGAAATCTTTTTTGGGCAGTCCTTTGATAGACATATCCGATGATGGGTCAGACTGGCAAAACTTAACCTACATCACGTTAGTCAAATTGTTTTATTTAAAATGTAGCAATCTTCATGAACTTAATGAAGTTCAAAAACGAGTGAGTGAAAAATATCAACAAAAAAGCCTTTTGTTGGTAAAAGCCCCATCCAAATCTTCTCATAGCAGTAGCAGTTCCCACCTAAATAGTCATATGACAGTATTCTCCCTCAGAACAAGATTTTGCTGAAAGATTTCTCCCGCAAAAACTTCTCGAGAGGGTTAAGCCTGCAAGGTTATTTGCAGTAATTAAACATTTCTCAGAATTAAATGGTTGATTACCTCACACAACTTTATCAGAGCCATTATAATTCCACACTCCTCTAGTGGCAGGTTTCCTCAGACATGTCGTCATTATTTTATACCTCAGATGTTTTAGAAGAAAAACTTGGCAGTCACCTCAGTATTTTCCTTTTTGTCATCTTTCAGCTGCCAGTGTTCCATCCACTGCCCTTCCGATACTTGGTACTCTATTCTGATGGTAACCAATAAGGGACCCAACAGGTATCTAAATGTGATATAGTAGATTTAATGACGCGATGTGATGCTTTTTACTCTGTGGATAGTTGGTTGGAATAACCACTTCAACAGCAACCGTCTCAATTTTCAAGGCCAGAAAACTGTTTCAGAATAACCCAATATGAAACAGGGTAGTAAATCACAGAATCAAAGATTTACTCAAATTTGTACTATTCTGTGTGAAATCTATGCACAACCGCAGACGCACATGAGTACATCGCATCATATGTGTAGCTTCATAGAAATTATACATATCACGCATTGAAACTAGGATATCACTCAAAGCCAGGCTACACTACGTTGGTAGATTGGGTTTAGTGTCGAATTCTAGAGGTGTTTGTGTTGCCCCACTGTTTTGCACCCTTTGCATGCATTAATGAGTTTTGGCAATTTGTAACTGTTGGATGTATAAAAACGGTTTCCGGGCAAAAGTTGATTGATGTTGCCATTTGCACCTGTAATTAAATCTAGGCCGCAGAGTCAAACGGTGTGCAAATGGACAAATGTAACTTTCTAATTAGTCTGTCCACTTTCTTCATGTACTGTGTATATAAGTATAACTATGCAAGGCTAATTTAAAATTGTGTTTCTTAGTGACTAGTCCAAAGCTGTGTTCTCTTGAAACCTGCTTTTTTCCAATTAATGTTGCTTTGATTATTGTGTTGAATTCTAGCTTCGATCACGTGAATTATCAGGGTATTATTGCCTGTTATGGTTTGTGTTGTAAAACTATCATGCAACACATTAAGTAGAAGGCGGTGGTGTATTTTTAGATTAGGAACTAGTCCCTGCAGCTAACTGCGTTCATGCTATCTTTGGAGAACAAAGGGTGCTTTTGTGCTAAAATGTACTTAAAGAAGCTAACATCCTTTTATCCCTGTATTACAGTACAGCAGAAGAGTTGTTAGAGACAAGGAGTCTTTGTTTGACGATAAAGAGTTTACTTCGTGTTAGAAAATAATACTTTTTTCTAGTAATATCGAATGCACATTTCAAAAACAGGATCAAAGGAGACATGCAAAAAAACAGATTATAAAACGCCTGTGAGGTACAAGCATGGAAAGGGATTAGCACAGTGAAACTTGCATACATTCAACAAAACATTAAATACTTTTCTTCCGAAGTCTTTGCCAATTTTATATGAAGCTACTTAGAAATAATGAAAGGCTCGCGAAAGCCATTGTGACTCAGCAAGCTCCTGACACATTGCATCCATCAGCATTCTAGACATGATGCATGCCTCTTCCTACTTTAGCCATAGCAGAATTCTTGGTTACTCAGACATTTTTAAAATAAGTACAGTTAATGCTGCTTTGTGCTTCAGTTGTGGGACAAGCACTCTTAATAAAATACTTCAAAGTGGTTGCGTAGTACTTGAATGATGGCAGGGAATGTTTTGTTTCTTACACATAATCCCCAAAACAAATGTTCAACAGGAGTTGCCTAGAAACCACCTGGAAGCATTTTGGAAACTTAGCCATAACTGTGCTCAAAACAAGGTAGAATTGAAAGATCTGACTGAAAATGTATCGCTCCCAAGTGCCAAGTGGGATTTACTAGGAGAGAAAACGAGCTCGAATAAATGGTTAGACGTTCAGCTACAGCATATAGTTGACAGTATGCAGTAGAAGCTTCTGGGACTTAACATGCCTTAACGTGCCATGTTCGCTTTTTCCACATATAGTCCGACTGCTCTTTTAGGTCTGGACTTAGCCAAGACTTTCCCATTTTACTAAAATGTTATATATATATATATATATATATATATATATATATATATATATATATATATATATATATATATATAGTGAACTTACTTGCCGGGGTTTTAGCCAGCGCCTTTCATCCATTGGTCTGTTATTGTTACAGTCACATTTTTCTTCCGTCCTCCATATCATAGAACATGGGCAATAGATTAGCCCACTTCAGCTGTTGGGTACCTACAGTGTGAGTGATGGCAGTCTTCCCTTTCACAAGGAGCTCATCCGCACAGAAAGATGTCCCCTTAAGTGCCAAAGACTACAAAGGAAATGCATGCTTTTAGTCATTTATGTTTTTTTAGATTAATGAGGGCCTGGCAGCTTCCCAAACAACAGTTTTCCGAATCCATGACAAAAAATTACAAACATTTACAGCGACAATGTTTATATTTAGTAGCAGCAAGCAGCAGTTAGTTCCTTGTATTAGCAATGTGAGTTTATTGTATGCTCCTGTGTATATTTCATAGATCCTTTTAATGTATACTCTTTGCATACACCTTAGTGTGGTATTTGCTCCTTTAAAATATTATTACACCAACTTCGCATAGTTAAGGTACTTATTCAATTTCAGCTGATTTTCAAAATGCAAATCCCACTCAGAGATTGTACAGTTGAACAGCCATCCCACAAAAAAGCTGTTCTTTGGTGGTATTTAAATGTTTGCATTAATGACTGCATCATGTAAACATGTTTGTCAAAAGTATTTGATTTTATGAAGAGTAAATGCTATGGGAAAGTTTTTAATTTGCCCGTAGTTAGGTACAGTACTAGATGTTAGCACTGTATTGCACCAACTTATGGGGCATATTGCCCCTAGCGTCTCCTTAGCGCTCCCATAGTGTCAATTTTTTTACGCTAAGGCGGTGCTAAAGTGGCTTTTCTGCCGCACCATGTTTACAAAGTGGCGCAGTGCGTGCATTGCTCCACTTTGTAACCCCTTGCGCCACATTATGCCTGCGCCAGGCATAATGTATGTAAGGGGGATGTTCTGCCGCTAGGAGGCCCATAAAAATGTCACAGTGAAATTAAAAAGATTTCACTCTGCCATTTTTGGCATCATTGTTAAAGACTGCTCCGAGCAGGCATTAAAATAGTGCTCCCATACTAACCTATTGGCCTCCTTGCACTTTGCTCCACTAGCTTAAATTTTTTTGACGCTAGTGTAGCAAAGCACCAGAATAGCATCCAAAATGTTGGTCCTATTGTGGTAACACCACCATAAGGTGGCATATTATAAATATGGTGCAACCATAGTGTCATTAGGTGTCGGTGGGGGGGACACAATAAAAGTGGTGCATCATAAATGATGCACCACTCTTTCTTAAATATGGGCCTATGTATTTTCCATTGCTATCAATGTTATGCAAAGAAGTAACATTTTCCACAACACATTCCACTTGTAACTTTTATCACAGACGAAATCAAATATTACCAACACAAATACATTTTAGGTGATATGACCAATATGAGGACAAGTTAAATATTGCTACACCAAAACTACTCAGGTAATATAGCCCATGTGTTTCTGACATCCAATGCTTCCATTTCAAGCCAGTGAAAGGACTTAATTATTTTATGTATTTGTCATGGCATGAACCTAGCTTCAAGAAGCCATGAAGCAAATTACAGAGAACTTGTTGGAGTTGAAGTAAAGGCAAGGTGCATGGTTTCTGTAAGAGTTAAGATACAATTATGTGTTTTCGTGTACAATGAGTGAGGTGGGATTACTTTTTGTGGGTTTGGACTTCCCAGAACGACAGTGGACACCAAAGCACATGGTTAAACATGCTCTTTTGGGTTTCCGTTTTGTGGGATTATGAGTCTAATAAAATGTTTCTCACAGTCAGGTTGAACTGTGCTCACTTGCAGCCTGAGAAAACAACTGTAGCATTTCAACTGTTGCATTGAGCCTTAAAGTAGTGTTGTCTTTCTTCAGCAGTGCAGGTTCAAGGAAAAGGTGTGCTTGTATATTTTTCCCTGACCACTTGCAAATTGGGACGGTCTGCAGAGAATTAGAGAGCAACTTAAACAAGCATAAATATTCATCATGATACATTTTGATTGGCATTGTGCTTGCTTGTTTTGCTTTTGATCTGTTGCAGCAATTGTCCTTAGTTTAGAGACTATCATCTTTGATTCATCTCATGCGTAAACCACAGTCAGTGCTTTATCCAGAGAAAATTCAGAGCTTTTACCTTATATTCATACAGATACACTTTCAAACTTCCTGATTATGAAATCAGTGTGGATAATTGGGAGTTTTGCAATATGTGTCAAAATAGTTTGCAAAACTGTTCTTTGTAATTTGTTAATGTAAGCAACTGTTTATTACTTGGATCTTGGGTAAATGAGTGCATTATTCGGAAGGGAGCTCTTGTGAAATGTGAACTGTTCCTAATGCTTTTTTCTTGAAGCTGGTTCCAGTCATTGCGAAACTTTATCTTGGACAGATCATCTCATGATTGTGTTTGAAAGCAACTGTACTTCGACCTTTTATAGCTTTTCTGCATGAATAAGCAGATATCTTAAATACATACTTGTATTATTGACTGACAAACTCTACGACTTTGCCTTAGAGACACAGTTTGTAATACTGTACTACATTTGACAGGACATTGACGTAAAGTGCAGCAGATTACTTATAACGCCCAGTGTACGAAATGAAAGGTCAACAGAGATTTTCCCAAATCTTGCATCAACTTCTGACAGTAGAATATAAACAGGCATATTTTAGTTGTAATTGGAGGGTATAAGTAATTCCTAGTCTTTCACTTTTTTTAAAAACACTAGACTTGTAGAGAATTCTATTTACCAAAATATACCTTCATGGGTCATCCTTTTAGCAGGGTATTATTGTCAGGAACAATCAAGTTGGATATTTTTATAATATAGTATAATTCCTTTTCTGAAGTTAGCTTTCGAAGGTCATATTGTCACATAATTAAGTGGCGCTAAGCTAGAAACAAACTGGTAAAGTGGTTGAGTATGTGCCTGGTGTCTTACATGAGAAAGGTTTTAATCCTGGCAGGATTGATTGAGCATGTTGTCCTTCTGATGAGTCTATATTTAATATGACTGTCTTAGGTAATAGCATCTATTATTCAAGCTGCTTGGTACACTTCAATTTTTGGGCTTTATTTTGGGTTAATCATTGTTGCTACCTGTGTGCTCTGACAGCAAATATGACCAACATAATAGCATACATGTTCTTTATTTGAAAACAATTTAGTTCCGTGTCAAAAGATAACATTATCCCTTCTGTGAGTGAATGGGAGACTAATGTCTTTGGACGACATAGTTTTATGTTTACTTCTGCTTACCACTTGTCCTGGTGATGTGTTCCGACTCCATTGAAAAAGCACAGGGAAGTTTACTGGATGTATTCATATGCACTTATATTTGCCAGTGCTTGATGGCATTAATAAATAAGTTCTGAGTTTCCTGTAGTTTTTGTCTTGCTTGTTTGAAAATGCTTTCCGTAAATGCTTTCTCTCCACGGAAGATCACACTGAATTGATTTCTGTCCCTCTATTTTTATGGCCTCCGATATTTCAATTTAAGGTCACTGTAAATATTTTTTTAAGCATTGCTTTTAGATTAACTGTAAAATTGATTACATCATGCACCTGTCTGCATTCTAGGCAGTGTTGATTCTTCTGTTTTCTACACTACCTCTTTTTCTGAAGTTGTGTGAAGAATTTCAGTTTTGCCATTACTAGGCACCTAAATGTTATGTAATGCAGATTTGTACAGTGCACTAACATCCGGGAGGCTATCCATGTGCGGTCAACTGGTCACGGTAACCGGACCTAGTCACGAATGGAGGCCGCCCACAATGAAGCAGGTAGGTGTCAAATACAGCAACCAGGTTTGACCTGGGTCAAAATTTTACATTGGGATTTGGTCTAAAAAATGTCAGTCCAAATCTTCAGTGGGGCAAGGCAACAGGCTATGGCCAACGAGGGCTCCATGAGGTCCGAAAACCATCAGAGGAGGTCCCACTGAAGCTGTTGGTTTTTGACAGGAAGGCTCAAAGTGGGAGGTATTCTAATTTACTCCCAATGAAAGTGCCCTGCTAGTCGGATACTTTTTGCACACTTGCCCAGTCAAGATTTCTTCATTTGTACCTTTTTGGAGCTTGGATTCCCCCAGCAGTGTAAAATTGCAGGCGGTAGTCGAAGAGGGCTCCATAAAGTCTGATACAGTCTCCATGAGATCCCACCAATGAGTTTTGCCATCACAAAAAAGCTCCAAGAAGGGGCAACATGAGTCTTCAGCCCTACTGCATCGCACCTTGGTCGGACTGGTTTGGCAGGTTTGCCCTGGTCCACAGTAGGTCTGTGAAGTTTCTAAGTTCCAGGTTTTCAGTGGTGGTAGGAGAAGTCAACCTACACCAACCAAGGACTTGAGAAACAGCACTTGTAGGTCAAGACTCACTCCAGCAGAGGCCAACAGCAGGGTCCAGGAAACGTCCAGTGGGAAAAGGTCAGCTGAGCAGTTATAGGGAAGCTTGTTGTGTCCTTGTAGCTTGAATAGGAGGTCAGCCTTATTACCTTTGGTGTCCACTTCTATGTCCTAGTTACAAGATAGAGCAGGTCCTGTCCTTCAGAGCTCTTCTCAGGTCAAGATAACATGTTCAGAAACAGTAGAGTTCTGATGCGGATACTAGGGATGCCACTGTTTTGCAGGTAGGGGTGCCTCCTGACTCCTCTCTAAGCAATGAGGTAAAACTCCTCAGGAGTTAGCCTACCCACTTTTGCAGCATTTCCTGTGTGCCCTACTGCAAACAGTCCAGCAGTCTCCACTCTGCCTATATTTAAGATGGTGGAACCCTTCTCCCCTTGTGCAGAGTCTGTGAGCCCATCCCAGAGGTGTGGTCAGGAAAATGGGCAGCTCCTCTTCTGTAGTCACTGTAAAACAGTTCTGGGGCAGCTCCCTCTCCCGTGAGACTGGTGCATGCCTGACTGGGGAACAAAGAAGGGCCCTATACAGGTGTCATCTGACTTCAGCCTCTGACAGAGGAGGCCCCTTTGAAGATAATTAATTTCCTGGGCACTGCCAAATAATTATTTTGCCAGAGGAACAGAAACTCCACTCCACACTCAGGCCTTTGTCTCTGCTTTCTGAGCAGCTTTCACACCTAATTCAGGTTGTTAGCATCCAGAGAGCTGCTGCTGAAGGCTAATCCGAATTAGCTCTCAAAGTCTTAAGAAGGGAAAAGGTAAATTTCCCTTAATATTTATTACAGTCCTAACTTCACTTGTCAAGTTATCTTTCTAATCAGATTAATTAAAATTGTAACAATATACAAGAGAAGCAGATTAAAACAACGCTCAGGAGTGCAAGTGCAAAATGGATTGCAGAGTGGAGGTGCAGTATAAAAAGGTAAAGAGTTCAGTGACTACAATTGCATCACAATAGGAGAGGTAAGATAGTTCATATCCAGTTAACTGTTAGATGGCTTTTGCTTGCTTTAGGGCTCTCTGTACTTTTAGATGATATTTATTCTCGGGTCCGCTGAATTTAAGTTTGCCAAATTATCTTGTCTACAGGAACTCATCCCTAACTGGTTCCTGAGGGGGCACAGCCATTTCCAACAACTATTTATGGTAGAACTGTAAAGGCAGATGGTGTGCACCAAGTCTTCAGTCACAAAGCCACATAGGCGACAATTATTTGCCTCTTCTGTCCTCAGCCAGGGGCCATTATGCATATAAGATGGCAAAATTCTAAAAGCAATAGTTCAGATACTTGCTCTTAATCCTGCAATTGAAAGCTACCCCAAGGTATTGCTGTGGTCTTATGGCCTTGTAGCTGTTAGGTATAGCCCAGGCATGAGAGCGATATTCCAGAATTGCCCTGTCAGCTAGTAAAGAAATTATTTTCATAGTTTTGTTGACGGCTTTTTTTAAAGTGTCATGGCACACAGCAGCCGTCTATAGATCAGCCAACCCAAACAGGGCAATCGTTTTAGTGAGATAGTCTTGTGCTGATGAACGTGACCTTTTCGTAATGTCCTCCCATATCTGATGGTCAAGTGTATATGCTTCTGCGGTTTTGAGCTTGTGGAAAAAAAGAGCAAACGTTGCATTCCTGGTGCGAGACTGTTTTGCTAGTCCAAACTCTAGCCTAATCTGGACTGGTGATGTGTAACTGGGAGATGAAAAATTTGTCTGTATATACGTTTCACCGTAGTGTCCAGAGAATTGTTAGGTGTAGATACAGCCAGTTCTTCACTTCACTTGTGACTTCACTAGTAAACTGGGATTTTAACGAGTAATACAAAGAGCCCAAGAATGTCATTTTATTGGTTTCCTTGCCAAAGATAGCATTATTAATTTTAATAGTGCATCCCAGTGTTTCTCTATGAAAGAACCAGGGTTGCTATAATAAAAACTGCTTTTAGTTGCAAGTCACTGTAAGAACAGGTTAAATATTAACTTTATACATGCCCTACTTTTAAATATCATGCACCCTTCCTAATGGGTCTAAATTCTACTTATTATTGACTTATTAATATTTAAAAGAAGGGTTTTGACGTATAAAAAGGATTAATTTTGACAGGTCGAATTGCAATTTTTAAACTGTTCTAATCAGGCTTCACTGGTAGACTTGAAGCCATGTTTTCACTGTCAAGCCCTGTCTACACATTTTGCCATCTATGTAGGAACTCATAGGAAGCTTGAATATGCCAATTAGGGTTATGCCTATTCATCTATGTTGAAATGGAAAGCACAGGCACTTTACTGGTGATTAGCAGCAGTAAAGTATATAGAGTTCTACAGCCAGCAAAACAGATAGTTATGAAATCTGGGGGTACACGATAAAATTAGATAATAATATGTATTTGTAAAATACACATTGACCCCAGCATCGATGTATTGTCACTGACTGAAATAACAGATGTTGATTGTTTCCCAACCCCAGTGTTACTCATTTTATTTACCTTGGCAGGATGAAAGTCTGAGTGGACTCACCGGGTTCTGAACTTGTGACCATTCAGTCAAACATAGATTCCTGTTTGCATTACTACTGTGTCACCAAACCTGACTGGCAGTTTGAAGGTATGGTCTCTACTACATCTATCATTTGGAAAGAGAAGCAGATTCCCAAATAACTGAGGTTGAGACTAGTTTGGCATGTCCACTGTAGCGTGCATCTGTTTCTGGATTGTAGTCTTTCTCATTAATGCCAGTCTATGCCCCAAAGCTACTTCAGACAGAATGACTTTTGGTGGCCATTTTAGCACTGTCCAAGTGGCTTTCTCTGGCCTCTTTAAGAAAACAAAAAAGGTAAATGCACTATACAATTACAATGATTCCATGATACAGTAGTGTTGTCCTGTGCTGTGGGTAGGGTACGTTCATACTATGCATGTCTGCATAAACATAGATATGGATGCTTACTGATGGTTGGCATGTGTTATTGCATTGGACGGATAACACATCCAAGAAGTGTTTATTGGGTGGCTCAGGTTTCTGTTTTCCCCTGGTGTGTCTTATAAGACATTGCCTCACATTTCCACGTGTCTGTGTGATGCATGAATATTATTTGATGCATGCACTTAAAATATTTTAACAACTTCACCTTGTGTCCCCCCCCCTTCCTGTATTTATGGTGTGTTGTTGGGTGCACTTGTGCACACTTTGGCTTTGTTCATGCAGTTCTTCATCGCTACCACAGTATGGTTGTTGCTAGTGCTCTTTGACGTTGCCCATTCAAGGGTACTTCTATAAGTGGAGCTTTGGTAGTGCTGACCGTTTTAAGATGGGAAAATAGTTTTGCCGCAGTGTATTTTGTTAGGTGTTTTTATGAGCCTCGGTTCGAGTTTGCCAGCATTCTGGGATCATTCTTAAAAAAATAAAAATAACATTTTGATTGGGGGGGGGGGGCAAAACTCATATTTATATAGTTATTGAAAATGATACCATTATTTGAACACCTTTTCTGCAACCTTCGTATTTTATTTTCTGCATTGTATACATAACTCACATTATTTGAAAATAATAATTCCGTTTCGTGCTTTTAGCAGAGAGATGACTGAATATGATGACTTCCGCAGTCACAATTTATGCAGGAGTGATTATAAGGGTTTATTACAGCAATAGGGTAGTTTAGAATGAAACAAACATGGGATTTCGCTAGATAATTTGGTCAATCCCTGGATATATAAAGTTCTGGAGCAGATTTGATGGCACCCAAGCACTCAGTGTTTCAATTTCAACTCTCAGTTGTCAGTCAGCGTTTCTTCTTTTACCATGATTGCACTTCCATTAAATAACACTCGTATTCCGAGCTTTCGATTTGCCAGCACTTGTGTGGTTCTATGTCGGTGCGTAAACCGTGTGTTTATATTAAAATGGGACAGGCAGAGTTAGCTAATGGCATAGCCAAGAGCTGCAAATATGTGAACATGAATAACATTGTACATGTTGAGCTTGTTAAACGTGGAATCGTGTGCTCTTTGACGGCAAATATATGGCTGTGCTCTGAAAAGCATTTATTTGACTTATCTTTTTTTAAAGTTATTTTCTCCCATGCCAGAAAATAATTTTATAGTGAAAGTAAGCGCCTGTATTCCAGGAAATCTCAAACGTTAACGCGAAGGCATACTCAGTAACTCATGAGTTTCATATGAGAATATATATTAGGCAGATTTCTCGGAAAATGATTTACAGTGAAGCACATTGTGCATTCCTTTCACATCAGTTTCTCTTCAATCAACAGGGAGGCTTGTGTCTCATGAGAT
This sequence comes from Pleurodeles waltl, assembly GCF_031143425.1. NCBI lineage: Eukaryota > Metazoa > Chordata > Amphibia > Caudata > Salamandridae > Pleurodeles > Pleurodeles waltl. The sequence goes on along the minus strand of NC_090445.1, from coordinate 1,455,841,763 downwards.
CACAGTATTTTGCACAGTCGCTTGCACCAGGCAATGTAAAGTAACATTTTTCATTGTCTTTCGACAATGCTAATTTTGGTTTGCTCACCCTCTTGCACTGCACATGTGATCTCATTAGCTTTTTATTGATGTTGTTTTTCCTAACTACTTCCTAGATGAAAAATGTGATTCAAAAAGAAAAAAGGTACATTCTGTACAGAACAATCTGCTTTCAAAATATAAGATGATGGTAATCGTCTGATCTAAATGCAGAGTCATGTTCACGGTGAATGTCTTGGTTAGAAAGCATAAATACACATTCCATGATGGCGGCTATAAGCCCAAAGTGGCAACCATCTGTTCCTTCACCAGGAAACATTATTTTTCAGCTTGATCTCCCTGGAGAAGTAACAGTGACTGGATTGACTGCAGCACAAAGAAGCGTAAACAATTTACCACAGTGAATTGCAATTACTGTGGATAGAAGCACTCAAAAAATTATGGTTGAGAAAAATAATCAAGTCCATCAAAAAGTAATCATAATGTTCAAGTAATGATTAAAAATTGGAAGTATTGCCGTGTGGAATGGTGCCTGGGACCTTATGACAAAACTGAGAATTAACTATTGCCAAGACAGGATTCAAAATAGTGGTGCCTTCTAATGCAGACTCCTCTCATTCATTCTGCTGTTATCATCAAAGGAACTGAACAGGCCACAGCAACTTACAGGAGGATTTTGTATGTTTTCATACTTAATATATAAGTAGTAGAGCGTCCCTGCTGTATGTTATAAGGATACTGCAAGTCACAGAGGAGTTCCATAATCATAGAAAGTAACGAGGCTGAAGTTCCTTTATAAGGTAATGGAACTCCGAGTTGACTTGCATTTTAGCAGGGGGTATTTTATTCCATGTAATACATGGTCACACCATCACCTTTCTCATAAAGCCCTCCAAACCATGGTGCATAGCTCTTTCAGAAAGAGAAACCATGTTTGCAAACATGAACATTTCAAATAGAACCTCTAGTTCAAAATTAAACAAATAAAAAAGCCTGTAAGATATTTGTGCCAAAAGATATTAAAAACGCTTCAATACAAGTAGTATAAAACAATATTGTTCGTTCAGAACGTGTAGATGCAAAACATAATCATGTTTTTTCTCCTAGATCCTTTAAACTAGACAAAATAGAGCAGAAGAAAGAAAAGCAATGTTACTTTAAACAGCTGCTTCAGTTATGCTCTGTGACCGGACCTGCCTTTTCACCTCAACTGCTGGCTCTAGCAGCAAGCATTATAACATTAGACATCGTCACAAGTCGGCGATTATAAAGAAATTAGATACAGGCGTTCATACAGAGATTGTAGAATCACATGTATTATAAAGTAATACATTGGCTGGTAGTCTCAAACGTAGCCTTGTTTTAGAATAAGTACCATGGGCAAGGGTGGTGGTACCTGCAGTAAAGTAAATTCAGTTATGCATGTACTCACATTACTAATCAAAAACTAACATACTGATAAGAAACGACTGTAATTAACTTTGTATGTGATGGTAATGATATTTAAATACTGCGTAATATATGCACAAAAGAGTGCATTTTAGTATGTTATAATAAAGCTTGTCACTTATTGCTATCTTTTATGTGGCCTCTAGGTTGGGGTACTTTATCCTCTGTATTACTCTTTATTTTATGTGTAAAGCACATCTATTGCTGTTCTGTAATGTATGTACGGAATTACTCTATTCAAGAGTGATGCTTTGAAAGATAGCAACTATTGTGGTGATAGATAAGCAAATCAGTTACATTAGACTGATAGCTGACAGGTAATTAATTTTTTTATCACTAATGCATTTTAGTATGTTATAATAAAGCGTGTCACTTATTGCTATCTTTTATGTGGCCTCTAGGTTGGGGTACTTTATCATCTGTATTACTCTTTATTTTATGTGTAAAGCACATCTATTGCTGTTCTGTAATGTATGTATGGAATTACTCTATTCAAGAGTGATGCTTTGAAAGATAGCAACTATTTTGGTGATACATAAGCAAATCAGTTACATTAGACTGATAGCTGATAGGTAATTTATTTTTTTATCACTAAAACAAGTACTCCACCTACTTTATAAAATGCATAATTTATACTGAAATATTTTGTTTTGGTTATATGTCGTCACACAGCATTTCCTGAGAATGTTTCCTGTGGCCTGATTAGAGTGATGGACTTTATACTTTACACCACATTGAAAATTCCAAATGTGCCTGTGGCCTGTACATGTGACTAGCACACAAGTACAGCTAACACTTTCTTCACATGAGGTGAACCCAGTGCTTATACTTGGAAGTGAATTGATGTTTCTGGTGGGTTGTGTAGAGACAACAATAATAATCTTGCACAATTATGGCAAAACCATTCCCCACCTTTCCTGTGAAAGAAAGTGACAAGTCATTCACACTATCGTTTCATCCTGCTTTGACTATGGACGCTCTTGGGTTGCTAAATGTCTTACTACTCGGCTTCTAACTATCAATAATGGATTAGCCTACCTCCTTCTTAACCTTTCATATTGCACCTCTGTAAGCAGTCACCTTGCCAAAATTCATTGGCGCCAGACTTAAACCCCTAATCATTCTTTAAGGCCTTCTTCTCAGGCTTTACTTGTTATACCTCAAATGTGCCTGTCCATTAATGGTTTCTGCTCCTCTCATAGAGCAGCTACCCTTTGGAACCTGCTTCCTATTGATCCCCATCTTAATTTTAACCATTTGCCCTACTGAAAAAAAATTAAAACCACTTTGTTACTGATAGTCAATAATCTTTCCACTGTGTTTCTGCATTTTTTATGTCCAGGATCAGAGTTTGGTGCTTTTGGGCACCAGTGCACTCTAAATACAGCAATCAGCCAGTTATTCATGGAAGGCTCTGAAATGTGATATATAGTTAATGCTTCAATGTGAATTTAGTTTGTTGTAGAGTGAATATCAAATTGGGGCATCTTTTTCAATAGTTCTAAAAATGCCTTTCAAAGACGTGCACATGGACCTACACAGCTTTTTTGTGTGATACTCATTGTAGTGCCCTATGCTACGGCCCTAGCATCCTTCAGAACGTGATAACCCAAAACTATCATTATGATGTCCAGGATGACACATAAGGAAATTAACATGTTTTTCAAAGGGCCTCTCCTTCATAGATTTTGCTGAAGACCTCCACCCACCATCTTCGTTCTTATTAAATTTACATCTATCTGTCTGTGTTGATACCAAAATAAGGTTAAGAGTCAGAACTGCCCCATGGTTTGAAAGTAAGATTGCTTCAAAGCATGCGTTATTAATCTGCTATGTTAGTTTTTGGCTCAAAATATATGATCAATAATTTTGTGTGGTACTCAAAAATACAAGGAAAGGAGATTAACCGTAACCTGGACCATATTACACACTGACCTAAAAGAAAATAGAAAATACAAGATAATGGTTAGACAAGATAACTTAATGAAAATACAAATCTCCATAGAAACGACAGAATCATACAAAATAAGAGAAAAAACATAGGTAGAAGTGTACCTTGAAATGTTCATGGCATCTCCTGTGCAGTCATCCAGAAATTGCTGAAGATGATTCAGGTCATCATAAGCAAGTGTTTGATTTTTATATGTCACTGTAAAACTGTAGGACTGAATTTATCCAGATCTTGCATAAAGTGATCTGAGCTTTGGACATAAATCAAGAAATCTTTTGCAACGTTCTGCAGCATCTTACTCTACATCGTGTGAAAAGATAAGCTTGGTACCTGAACTTACATTTTTTGCTTTAGCTTTTGCTATCATTATAACTTCTAATAAGATAGCATACTCCAAAAAAGGTAATGACTCCTCTTGGTTTCGGAGAAGATGAAACAAAGTTAGGTTTGCTGTGAATGCTACACGCTGTCTAGATGTTTAAGTGGGTCCTGTCAGGCAAATCTAGACCCTTGGGAATACAAGATTGAAAGAAAGAAATGGGTCATTTCCTTCCACATTTTTGGATATGCCATAGCTCCACAAGTTATTGCATCAGTTTCAATTTTCAAGATCTCTGCATGCTTCTGAAGGAAATAAACTTCCTTCTGAAGTGCTTCTATTTTAGTTTCTGAGTCTTGGATATGACTGGCCCACTGTTCAACTTTAGATAATCTTTTATCCCCAAATTATCATTTGTCATCTGAACTTTTTAATCTTTTATTTGTGGCATCTGCAAGTGTCCTCAGAGCTCTTATTTCCTCCAAAGGTAGCTCCAAAAACATGGGAGGGAATTGGAGATGGAGAATCTTTCTTCAGTCTTTTATTAGCTTATGAATTTGCTTATTCATTTTCATTTTAGAACCAGGATTTTGTGTCAAAATTAGATGATGCTGAAGAGGAATCAGAGTTACCATCCATATTTAATTGCATTGACGAGCAAGAACACTGAGATAACAATTTACGGGACATAGAGTGAGTGCACTTCACTTGCAACTTCATCAACCTTCCCATATATGTTGAAATCCAAAGGTGCAGGCAATGTTAATTTCACAGGGCTCAGGAAAGGGAATTGGGCTATGAGCCACAATAGTTTTGATATTCTATGACAAAATGTATCTTTGGTTGCCAAAGAGTGCAAAACGTCAGAATTGTGACATGCTATTGCTAAATATTACTTCTATCTTTAATACTTCACATCGTTAAGAAAGTGAAAGGCTCAGTAACTATGTGCCTCATGGAATCTTAACATAAGCAAATAATCAAGATGTGTGGTCTGATGCACCAAAGTAGAAGAAAGCAAAGTGCAGAAGATTAAGAACTTGATGACATGCAAGTTGACCCTCTGCATAGCAAGAGTTTCTTAACCCATGGCATCGCGAGGAATTCAAAGTGGTGGATACAACCGTAAAACTTCCCCTAAACCTGCGTCTGAGAACAATTTACAGGAAAAGTTTGTTTCCTCAAGGATAACAGATAAAACAAGTCAGCACAACCTCATACGGAAATGCCCTTACATATTGGTTGAAAAAGCCATGTTGCATTTGTATTTATCTGTGATAAGTCTTCCAGTCTTCACAGAGATCTAAATGTGGGTGGCCATCTTCAATCAGTACCAAAGCACCCACTATCTTCTGTGTAGTACACACAGAGGAGTTCCTGTAAGAGACAATGGCATGATGGCATGATGGCATGATGGCATTAGTATGTTTCTTAAGTATAGAAAAGCACCAAGTCTCCTCTGTACTGCCCTGTAGCCTATAGTAACATTTATGAGAGCTGGCACCCATCCACAAAAAGACAAACATCTATGAAGTGGTGTATTCTACCTTTCATCATGAAGACAATGGTGTAAACTATAA